>NW_017299926.1:3462274-3552929 GCF_001594075.2 Trachymyrmex cornetzi | reverse complement strand
ATGCATATTTCTAAACTGAGAAAAAAAATTATTCTAGCGAAATATTTACGGTAAATAAATACTTAGAAAAATTAAAAAAATGAACGGTTCTTGTATCTAATAAATATATGTTTACATTCAGTAAATATTCCGCTAGAATTATTCATAGGAATATTTGTTAAAATTTAGTAAATTTCTTTCTCAGTGTAAATTGATTCAGATAGCCATTAAAAGTCTACATTATGTAATAACACGTAAATCGCTTATATTAATTAATTGTTTCAATAAAATATATTTGAATATTCTACAGGTTTGCTTTTTATAACAATTTCTATATGTTCTATATTTTATAAACAGCCGTAACATATGTGTTAACGATGCAAACGTCTCCGTTTTTGAAACAGTTCCAACGAAAGACATCAAATTGGGGAATAATTTTATAAACTATTAAAATTACAATTAAAACAAAGCAAATATTTATTGCTCGCATCAGTTACTTCATAATAAACAATAAAGTTATCGCTCGCGCGACGCACGAATTTCTTTTCGCCAAAAATAACTTTATAGTTGTAGCGATAATAGTGTAACTTTCAATATTGATAATGAATTGAATGAATATAAATATTTCTGCAACAATTAAGAATTAATATTTTAATTACTTAAAATTATTTAGTTTTACGTTAAAAATTCTGATCAATGTTATAATTATTCTGTTAAATGCGTACTAAAATAATATTCTGTGTATTTTTGATAATATTAGTTTTCACAAGCTTTTAAAATTGCGAGAGAATTGTGAACATGCAAATATGCGGATTATTTAAGAAAATATATTAATTTGCATTAAAAGAACACTTCTAATATACATATTTAAGATCAGAATTTATGCATTTTCTCTCAGTTCGTGATGAAATGAATTCCTTGATGAAATAGAAGAGATGGTTTCTTTCATAAGAACGTACACTAGAGAATTAATTTTATAGCTACCTGATATCGAAAATTAAACACGTTCGATCGCAAACCAAACTTTTAGTGAATTTAAAATAAGATTCCAAAGAATATTTTATATAGTTTTAATTATATACATCGACGGAACGTATTTAGCATTTAATAGAAATAATTTATACATTATACTTCGCAATTAAATTTTATAAAAATTAAATTTTAGATGTAACAATTTATTAACGAGAGAAAATGGAAAATTTCTGAGTTTTTTGTACAATATTTTATAAATGCATCGTTTTTTTAATGTGATAACATGTTTGCAGACAAATGAGTCGACAGAGATAAATAAGCACCAATTGAATATGTCCGATTTAGATATTTCTCTTATATTCATTTCTTATTGATATTTATATTTTTACATCTATTCATTGTAGTCAACTATAGTATTGTTTGTATCGTATTGTTCAACTATATTGAACGTTGTCTCTGTTCTAATATGCGCATTATAGCAGAATTCACTTAACAGATTATATATCATACAAATATTAGTATTTCCTGTAATATTTTATATCAACATAATTTTGATAACGCATTTACTATGGATGTGCATATTCATCAATAATTTCAATATTCTTATAAGATTAGATATCTATTAGATGTCAATTAATTTTACCAATAATTTATTGGTTTTTATGAGCATATAAAGTATCATGTATTATAATATTAGCAAAAGTATCATATAAAATATTAGCAAATTTTTATTAGTATTAAATATATTAAAGAATTGATCAATTTACTATAAATAATATAATAATAACTAATGCAATTTGTAATAATAATGTAAAAGTTCCATTCATAAATAAGTATTATTCTTGTGATTGTAATAAATAATAATAAATATTTAAATTCCAGTAAAAATTAATATGTTATTTTTTTTTTAAAACGTGCTTTTCTAATATAAATGCCACTAACAATAAAATACACCTAATGGCTATGTGATTCTCACGTGGCGATGTTTGTTGTATTATATTATCGTTTCAATGAAAATATTATATAATCATACCATATATATTTATGTCAGTCTTACCTTATTAGAAAGCTGATATTAAGAAATAAAAATTTTTATATGATCATTTCTACAACAATTGCACAGAAGCTACCTAATTTTTTAAATATTTTGCTAAAGATCAGTTATTTTGCATTAGTTTGCGATGGCTTTGCAAAAAATCGTACTTCGCATCTAACTACAGTCTCGTTAGAAAGTATTTCTTCTCAGATGCCAGCATCGTAGAAAATACCCATCATACATACCAATAACAAGGTGTGCCGTTTAAAATTTAATTGATTTCTGATCTATGTACAAAATTTGCGATTTAGCTTTTGTGTCGACTTTTAACAATATCTTGCTTCTGTCGTCGGACTTTATCGCTGATTCCATCGGCGGAATAGCGAATTTCTGATCCCTAAAATACAACAAAACAATCTCAATGTCAATTAATGCAAAAAAAAATAAAAAATTCACTAAAAATAATTCCATTATTTTGCTTCATACTCTGTTCTTTCTCACCTATTTATCTGCTTAATTGAATCTACATTAAATATCACTATTGAAATGTTTAAGAACGAAAGACTTGCGTACGAAACTGTCTTATACTTTTTATGCAAGTCTCTTGAAAGAACTATTTCTATTTACTATGTAGCCTACATAAATATACATATAATAAATATATATAACGTATCAAGTAGATATAAAATCGAGGAACTAAGGTTGCTTAATTTAGTAATCTTGACATAACAGGCGTTTATATAATTATTGTACTTTAATTTCGGATGGACTCGTAAATATCTAAGGTAACATTGACATAGTAACATTTAGTAAACATTCAGTTAACACAATTATTTCTAAACTATTGTTACTAACATTTAAATAATTTACATTTAATTATTAAATATTAATAAATAATTATTTCTATTTAATTATCCATCGTAGAGATCCTGGGATAGCATAATAAAGTATACCAAAAAGAGAAAGCTGATACGTATAGAAAGAGGCAAGAGAAAAAAACAGCTTATTATTGTACAACTCATTGTATAACTCATCTATTATTTCAAACAAACTACGCTAAATTATCACTGCATTAGAATACTCGATATTTATAAAATTAAACATAACTCTCTTGTTTCTTTTTAACGATATTTCCGGCGACAACAGCCGTGAGTAAAGGCAATTTGATTTGTTTTTCCGCGGACGTGTCGTTGTTGCATGGTACCTTCACGTTGCAGCTTCTGTTGCTGCTGTGTCTTCGCCAGAAGTCCGAGTGACTGCTGCTGCAATTGGTCGATCCGGTCGTATAAGTACCCGTACGATCCGACGTTTTCTTCTTCTTCCTCTTAGCGGGTCCCAAACCGCACAACTTGAGGAAACCCTCCCTGAATTTGGTTGACATCAAATTATAGAGAATCGGATTAATCGCTGAATTCAAATACAGCATCACTCTGCAGAAATACAGAAGACTGTAGTAGCCTTCAATTCCAAGCGAGACAACCATCTTGGGCGGCACGATGATGATCCAGAGGGTGAGAGCCTTGAAAGGTAACAAGCATAGGAAAAAACATAGCACCACCGTAGCCAGCATTATGACCACCTGTTTGCGATACTTGAGCAGATTGTTCGCCGGTCCACGACTTATCGCCGGATTCGCCATCAGATGTCTGGCGATCACCGTGTATAATACTATTAGGATCAGTAGAGGGATCACGAAGAACACGAGGATCGTCGTCAGAATAAAGCCTGTCATCCAGGTCGTTGAAGCTGGTGTTGAACAAGTAGGTATGTACGTACCGTCGACGTTCTCTTCTATCTCGTAGGTTACCATAAGCAGTATAGGACTAGAACGTGTTAAAAGATAAAGATCGATTATTGGGAATACATTCATCATATAGCAAAGCTCCAATAAATTACTATAATGTAACCATTGCTTGACACGCATAGCGTTTCTAAAATATAATACTTTGCGATAGCTTGCAAAAAAATATCTTAGCGCAAATAAATTTCTATTGTGTAAACTACATATTAAATAAACATCGTATTAATAACTTAAACAATTTATGAATGATCAAAGCAGTAGGAAGAGGATGGTAAAATCATTTAACATAGGGTATTTATAATAATTTTATATATCTTTACATCTAAAATATATAAGAAATATTTGTGTAATATTTGGTATAACAAATTAGATTTCGTATCTGTTTAATCGTTTGCAATACTGATAATGAGATCACGTCATTTAAAGTTGAAACTTTCTGAGCGCATCCATGCGGATTGTTCACTTCATTCTCGATCGTAGCTTTCACGAAAGTTCTCCAAGTTTAATATCTCACAGAATGTCGAAAGTTTTCTCGTACAAGTTTCAATCAATCTTTAGCACAACACTTTGTATTTAATGTACCCATATTCTTTTACAAAAAATATAATTTTTCGATAACTTCATGTTTTTTAATTGTTATAAATATAATTATCCATTGCTCCTATATCCCTTTGTCAGAATAAGTATAATTTTTCAATACTTCTAACATTTTCTTACAGTAAATGTAACTAAGAATTATAATCCTTTATCTTTATATCTTTTAGCAATACGTAGGCATTTTTTCAATATTTTCGTATTCTTTTATAACAAGCATATCAAATTAAGCTGATTTCTCTGGTTTAGAAAGAAATACGTTTAATGCTGATATTTTATTTAATATTCTAAAACTAATACATTTATATAATTATTTATTTCTTTGAATGTAGAAATTATGAATCACAGTTGCCGCGTTATAGTAGTCGATCATGAAAAGTTTGTTCAATCACAGAAAGTTCTCTTCCTGATTTAAGTCCTCCTGCTGATTTGCCGCAATTCTCCTCACGCCAGTGCTCCTGTGTGTGATCCTCTCGCTTTCAAAACCGCACAGTTTCAGAAAACCCCGTCTGAACTTGCTACTCATTAAATTATACAGTATCGGATTGCTGGCGCTATTCAAATAGAACATGATCCTGCAAAAGTTGAGCAGACAGAAGAATGTGTCGTAATCGATCGCGGCAATCTGCTCGGCGGGCGCTATTACAATGTAGAAGATGAGGAGTCGATAGGGCGACAGGCACACGAAGAAGCTTACGACTACCGTCAGCAGCATGTACACCACCTGTCTCCTGGCCCGGCTATGATACGTGTCGTTGGTGCCGCCGGACGTCGTCGACGAGTCGCGGATCAGGTGACTCACAATAAACGAATACAATATTACGAGAATCACAAATGGAGCGACGAAGAAGAGCAACACTAGAAGCAGGAAAAACGTCACGCTCGCGACAGTGTCGGCCTGCGTCAGACACACCGGCACGCGATTCACCTGATTCGCCACCTGCTGATCTCTTCCGACGTTAGCAACGATATCGTGCGCAATGCCGTGACCAGTCATCTTCATTTCGCGATACTGCGATACCCAGATCATCGGACTGCAATCAACCGGAAAAGATAAAACGAAAACGTACTTTACTTCATTTCGTTTTTCAACGAGATAACTGCGATTTTAGCGAAACCGACTCGCGGTAGTAAGCAGGCAGAAGAGAAGAGGCAGAAGCGAACGGAGTTTATTTGGTATTTGATTGCTTTACAGTTCAATAATTCAAGGACAGCTCAGAGTGGAAATGCTCTTCGCAGGGATAAATTGAGGACACAACGTAGGTTGATGAGATAAAGATAGATTGTAATTTTTTGTGATACAGTGATGATGCATCATACGTACTAAGCCAAGATGTGCTTAAATGGTTTTCTTAAAGCCACTTAATTACATCGTAATAAAGATAGATGCACATGACAAAGCTTCGTGAACTACTGTTCGTCTTGTTAATTAAATAATAAATATACAGGAAATAACAATATCTTATAATGATCTTATCGTGTGAATTCATACAAATGGCGTCCATTTTTAGGCATCAACCTAATAAGTTATCAAAGAGACTTAATTTCGTATTAAATAAATGCATAAAAAAGAAAAAATATAAATTTAAACTTTAAACTCATTTTAGATTAGATTTAAACTCAAAATGTTTTAAATATTGACATGTTAATGTAGCTTCGTTTTTAAAGCAGCTATAAAAATAGTTGCAAATTTTTATCTCACAAATTGGATTTAAATCTGAAATATCTAGAAAATTTTTTATCGGTATTAATGTAATGTTATTTAAACAACTATCAAATTATAATAAAATTTATCTCTTCAACAATTTTAAAAGTATCCTAGTTTATCTTTATTGGTTTTTTATCTATATTTTCTCACTTTTCTTATCACAAACGGCGAACGCTCTTACGTGTAGTATATATGTCATAAATTGTATAATGTAAATATTCAAAATAGAAGTGGATTAGCAAAAGTTAAATTCAATACTTTTTACAATTGAAAAATAACTTTCTGAATAGATATTTCTATGTCATTCTGAGAAAGTTACTGCAGCATGAACTGCGTTACGGTATAAAAAAAAATACTCCTACGAGAACAATGCAATTTCGCGTCAATATAAATAAAGTATATCATCGCATAGAGAAATTCAAATTAAAATAAAAAGTTATTGCTAAATTTTATATTGTAATATAAATTTTATTTTTATGAAATTTATTCTATTGCAGATTATATAGAAAAGAAATACATTTATATTTTTAATTTGCAAATATGTTCCATTTAAAAGTTAAAAATTTCAAGGTATATGCGAACAATTTCTTTCTTTAATTTTCTTCGTAAAATTATAAAGTAAGTATTAAAAAAGTTATTGTTCTTCATCGCGCTTTACGAAAACTAGTGAAGGAGAACAGCAAGTGTTTCTGTACGATCGTTTTCCCACGCAGTGAAACAGAACATAATGCTTTTTTTCTCTCTTATTCTGCTACTTTATACGAGCACTTTATACGAGACCAAATTCGGTTCGCGCGTGATATGATAGGATCGAGTTTCCTTAAATGCTTGGGAAATGTAATTTCGATATCGATTGCGTGCTATCATTTATCTCGACGCGCTTTTGCATTTGTGTAAAGAGACTGACTGTCTTTTTAACCCTTCAATAGAAAATGTAACAATAATGTTATACGGATACTCGAACAAATTTTTTTTAACTGTTTATTTAAATGAACAATTAAAAATATCTTTGGTATAATTTGAAATAGATTATAGGGAGATCAAATTTGTAAAACATCAAAAATTATTTTCATTTAAATCATAACAGAATACTAAAACTCTTTAAATAACTCTTTATCATATTCTAAACAAAATAATAATGTATATAATAATGTAAATTATTATAAATCAATAAATAACACTAAATCAGTGAATAAATAAACAGAGAAAAAACAATACAAATATTTTGTATTACATATTCTGTTGTATAATTATATAAATTACCTATACATGATAAAAACGACTTAAAATTCAACAATGACGTATATATTAGCGTTGACGTAAGTTTAATTATTAAACGAGCTCAAATCTGGAATTCTAACAATCAATCGTCAAGACACTGACTTATGAATCGAGAACAAGAAATCAGGGAGTCTTTGAAACAGTTACATGTCATCCTATCGAAATGCTGTTGCTGGATTATACTGTCTCGCATAAGATCGAGAAACACATTTCAGAGTAAACAGATCGTAAACAATTATGAATTTTGAATTTTCACATCTTTAAAAAGTAAAAAATATTTCGATTTCCATATTATCGAGTCGTTACAAATACGATTATTTAAAGTGCGCGATTAGCATACGGAAATATTTTTCAAGCATAATACAAACTTCAAAGAATATATTTTACGAATTTTTTACGAAGAGAAACGTACAAAAGAAAACCGTACATAAAATATTATACAGAAAAGAAACGTATAAAAAAAAGATTAAAATTAAATCGAAAATATTTAACAAAAAAAGTATTTGAAAAATTTTAATTTTGTTTTAACTAAAAGTATATGTAATATAAGTATTTATACAAAGCTGATTTGAAGTTTGTTCACAAAATCGCAAATCATGGACATAATTTAACGAGAAAAGTACATTTGTATCTCTATTAGGATTTTTATAGGTATATGTAATTTTACATTTTTAGAATGCTTCAAACTAAATTATAACAACCTAACTCTATTCTACAATTTTTAATGTCTATATGTATATATAATGTGTGTGTGTGTGTGTGTGTGTGTGTGCGCGCGCGCGCGCGTGTGTGTGCTAAAATTTGTGATCTTAAGTTGAATAACAAGTTTAATAACAACAATAGTAAATTCAATGTTACGGTGAATTTTTTCAGAATAAATTCAATCGCCTGTACTGCTCCATGAAATTATCTAACAAAAGTGTAAAAACGAGCTTGATTAATGAAACATGACATTTATTCCAATAAATAATATCATATTATTTAGCAAAACACATACATTGTATTAAATATTAAATCATAACACGATTAAAATGTTTATGTAATGTTTTTACAGTAATATAATTTTATATATTTTGTATATCATATATACCAATATATATTATGGAATATTACAAATCGAATAAAAAATATTCAAGCGCCAATAACTTATGAGTTATAAGTTATTTTAAAAAAGAGATTTCTTGCAAGCTAAGAAACAAAAATAATTGAAGTTATATTTAAAGTTCAATTTTTGTTGTAAAAGAATTTTAATTTAGAATTCAGCTTTTAATGGCAGTCAACTTTTTAATTATTTTTAAAATTATTTTTGCATAAAGATCGATTTTTCGAGGATGTAAAAGTATTTCTGAACTCGTTTGGTGTATAAGTGGATGGAAGCGAAAATAACCGCGGATTTAACACGAGCTTTTATGGGTTTACAATAAGCTCCGACTTTAATTCGTATTTGTGATTTTATTACTTATTACTCACTGCAGCGGTATGCATAAAAAAAACAAAACTTCGTAAACTCGTTAATTTTATTTCACAGAAAAATTGCACATGCAAAAACAATGCTTCAGACTTCCATCGTAAAATGACATTATATGTATACCAATGCAAAAGCACCCTTCGCAGGTTGAACTTGAAAATTAACAAGAGAAACAATTTGTTTATTCCGATCTCATTTTACATAATAGCCACAATAGTGACAGTCTGACACAGAGAGAGTATTAGAAATATTAATATCCCCTCCCCTTCTCTATTTATTACATATTTCAGCTGATGCACTTTTAATCCCTATGATTCATTAGTTTCCTACAAGCTCTTTTTTTATTTCTTTTTCAGCAATATTGTGTTGCAACAATTCCAAAATTATCATTCAAAACCGTGCTTCTAGCTAAGAAACATATACTTTTCAATGGATTAAAATAGTTCACGCGTCTGTATCCCGATGTTTTTCTCGATTTAATACGGTTACCCAACTTTTCTTAAGCACTTTGAATCAAATCGTTTAAATCCTTTTATAAGCTACGGATATACTAGCCCGGATGATACTACTTCAATTTCCTAATATTCCTAGTATTTACATGATCGAATTCAGAACCTAAATCTTAGAAATAAAAAATGAAAGAGTTTATTTCTCACTAATACATCTCTTTATTTAAGGAAAAGAAACATTTAGTTTAATAATGTATAATATCGATTCGTTTTTTAAATTAGTAAAAACAAAGGATTCTTATTGTTAGTATCGAATAATAATAAAAGAAAGTAAAAGGCATGTAAGAATTAGTTTCAAAATCCTTAACATATAAAAAATAGAATATTTAATAAATTAGAAACCATAATTGTATAAGCTATTTGAAGAGTTGTCTGAAGTATTTTAAAAGTATACACATTTATAATCTATATTATACAATGACCCAATCTTGTTACGGACAAAAAAAAGTTAACCCATATTTTATTGTACAATCTTTGTTCTGTGGCGAAGTAAGTATATCTCATGCTATTTCATATAAAATGTAGATAGAGACGAATACGATGAGGAAGGTAAATCGTCTTTGAACTTGATACGTTGATTTCGGTTTCAGTCGTGTAACACAATTTGTAATACAGTTCAATTACTCCTTGCTTTGCTATCAAAGCTCCGAATGTCGAAAGCGCTTAAGATGTATTCAAAAGGAATACCATGCATGAGTTACTGTTTCACTTTGATGTAATTAGTACTAATTGCACGGTGTACCCTTGCAAGATACATTGCGATTAAGATATTTTTAAGATTAGTGCCGATTAAAAGTAATCCGAAAAACAAAACGATTCCTAGATTGGATTCTTTTTATCATATTATATTATCAATTGTTAATTAATCAATATATGTATATTAATTTATTATATGCATATATCTACTCCACACTGCTCATATCATTTCATAACGTCAGATTATGTACATATGTACATTGTATAATACAAAAAAGAATAAATTACAATATAGAATAATAATTTAAAAAATTAACAAGCTAATGGATAATGCATTTACACAATAAATTTTGACATTTAATTACCCCTGATTATGTGTATATTAAATTAATATCCCTCTTAAGCGATAAAGTTTTACAGTTTCCAAGTAATTAGCAGAAAAGAACTCCTGGTCAATTAAGCTTCATAAAATTGTTCTTCAATTAATTTCAAACCGAAAAAAATGTCCGAATTGTCCAAAGTGGGCTAAATGTCTGATAGTCTAAGAATAACTTTATAATGAAGAGAAACCGGAGCAGTAAAATCTTAAATAAACACGACTCTCAATTCTTTTCCTCCCTTTCTCTCTTTATTCACGTTTTAATTCTTTAGAATGATAAGATACAATTTTAGTAATATCAAGATGTTTGTTCAGCCCTCTGTAAACGGCTATAAACTTGGCTCTTTGTATTTGATGACTGAAAGACGTCGAGCTACATATAACGCGTACATGACATATACAGACTCCTTCGAGAACTGGTTTACGGGCGATATCACTTTTATGACGTGTATGCGCGTCCTACCGCAACGTGTAATATTGGGGTGAAACGTGAGTGTGAGAGTGGCATACGGACTAGTTGGACTTTATGAAGTAAAAATCGAATCCGTATATTTTCTTTCGGGCTCTCACATCTATCGCATATAGATTGAAAATCGAATGCACCTATTCTCTTTTGGGTATCCTTCCATCGTGCTTTTTAAAAAAAAAAAGATAAATTCGCGGTTATTTTTAACAATTCATTTTATATTGCAAGTAAATTCATTTGCAAGTTTAATTTGAAACATCTCTGCACTATTTTTAATTTATATTTCCTATTAAATTATGTTTTTATTAATTCGAGCTTCTTAAAAAAAAAATTTTTAAACTTTTTGAGTAAAAAAATGCATGTTAAAAGGAATCGTAATTAAATTTTTTTAAATTACAAAGGATTACAAATTATATAAAATATTTTCATTAAAATTTTTTTTATAGCAAGTTTTTTATTTTCGCATATTTTTTATAATTCAATTGATAAATATTTTGTCTATAGATAATTTATGTCAATTGATAGATATTTTAATTTTACATTTAAAATCTGAAATATATTAAGATAATGTAAAAAACTTTGTCGAAAATAATTATACCGACATTCGTAGAAATTTTGATTATCGTGCTTTAAAAAAGCAACATTAGCTATTAATTTTTTAATTATTATTTAATATTATATAGTAATTTGTAAATATTTAAATTTTCTGTTCTAAAAGATAAGAAATTCGAGCCCGCGCTGTTTTTATTAAGCACAAAAGATTACACGTCGGTTACCTCCAAGAAGAAGCCGTGGTAAGGAAGTTTTCGCTTTAAATATTATCGCGAACATATGCTCAAGTATGCATTATGCAAGACACGTGTTCGAATAACAATATACGTCGTCTACACATTTTCATAAGAAATGTTTATACGTGATACTTTCCTTATGCACGGCAATCTGCAATCTTACGAAAGTGTGGACATGTATCTGCTTTCATCACGAGGCATTTCGGCATAAGAGAAAAATGTGCTTGCCTGGAATTTATCGAGCAAAAACCATGCTTGCATGTTCTTTTTTTTCTCTTGTCTCACTTTTGGTTAAAGTGCATTCCGAGAGAAAGCACGTGACTTGTATGCAATCGATATCACTAAACCGACGGTTTCAAAACTATTTTCAGAGAACAATATGAAATTTTTGGCTAGCATATAAATATATTGTCATTTATCAAGGATACATTCATCTAATGCAGTTGTGTGAGTTTAAAATTGTTATTATTTTGCAAATATCAAAATTAAATTAATTATATATAATTAAATATTTATTTAAAATTACAAGGCATGCACCTTTTTAAAGTTATTATTATAATTATTAATTATAATAATTAATATAAAATTAAAAAATATATATACGAAAATAATTACGAAAGATAAATACAAAAATAACAAAATCTTGTTAACTATCTTTTGATGTTTAAAAGTTTTTGAAAAATCATTAAAAGTCTTTAATTATCAAAACCAACAAGAAGTTACTTCTTCAAAATATAATATACATTTCAGAGAATACGTGGCGATCTTAAATCTTGTTTTTATCAGACATAAGATTGACATCTCAAGTCTTCTTCTTAACGTTAAGTACGAATTATTTATTTATAATTATTTATTTATAATACGTACTAGAACTATTTTCATATTCGGGAAAGGAATAATAATTGCATGTATTTTACGCAAAGGATATCAAGCGACACCCTCCTTGAATGAACTTGACGAGAATCTGTTTTACGAGGAAAATTGCGATGAGGACACACTCGGGTATTTGCGAATATTGATGAGTTTGTTCATTCATAGCGCTTTAAATGCGTTGATTCGAGATAAGTCTGCCAGTGAGCAAGGATCCCATACGTTTCTACTCTACTGATTTTTATCATAACGATATCCCCTCAGTTTTTCCCGACTTGCTGGAATATTGGCATCTCGATAAATCCGGAACTCGATTTTCACTACACGTTTGGTACATTAGACTTTAATGTCACGAAAGTCTGTTAATGCTTTTTTATCAAAAGTTCAATGCTCCAATACTTCAATAGTTTAGAGACGTAAATGTTACGAAAGTCAAAGCTTTGTTGAATTTATTGTCATCAGCGTATTTTTAGAAGCCAAATGCGTAATACGACTGGAAGTACATTTTCACGTAAAGAACGACAATATATAAAATATGTTACTTTGGTGGGATTTCCATCATTGTTGCTGAATTGTTTACAGAATACAGTACGCTCCGTAGTATTCACAACAGTTGTTAACTTAACTCGAAAAAAAATGAAGTTTTTAAAGAATTCCGGGAATTATGGAACTCTCTTCGTACAATATTCTCGTATATATGTTTATGTACAGCAATTCTTGCATGCAATACCTCTATAGTAATTTGCCCTATACGTGAATGTGCACGCATCTTGCATCTCGGAGTAAAGGGATTCAATTACGTTGCTCGAATATCTTTGTACTTGTGCAATCCAGCGAACTCTACGAGAAATTTCTAACATTTATAGAACCACGAAGTTTCTGTATATGACATGTATAATGCAAGTGAAATATGTTTTATATGATCGCTCGTTAACTATCCTATTGAGAACGAGCAATCGCAAATTGCGATCTCTTGATGGTATCGAAAGGTTTCATTTGAGCTATTCATAATTCTTCAACTAAAAATTATAAATACAGCAAACTAAGATATCTTAGAATAGCAGCAGTCTGTTTTTCAAACTAAAGTTTAAACAAAATATAATAAAATAAATTGCAAAAAAAATTACATTACTTCATTAATCTAAAAATTCGTCAAAAAAATATGTCATCTTAAAAACGTTAAAATAGTGTGTTACAAGACATTCCTATCTCTATAATGATTAACGACAGTTATCACTTAAGAATTTATTTAAATGTTCGTATACGCAAAATAAAATATACGACAAATACTATGACACTTATATTTACAAATACAAGCACTTGTTACAATTGTACTTAGATATTCGCAAATATTTAATGTTAAAAAGTTATAGAAATACATTTATTATTACTAGGTTTCATATTTTCGAATTTTTCCGAACTGCACTGCGTGTTAAGAAATAAATATAACTTAGCTCGAATTTGAAGAATTAATAGACTCTCTAAAGCTAGTTCTCTTTTTTTGCAAGACAGGGTCAGCTGTTTGTTGAATCAACGTCTCTTATCACTAAGACATACAATTGCGCGGAACGAATACGACAAATCTTTCATCGTTAAGCTAAACTGACATAAGCTAAATCCTGCTTTTCCGTTTCCTGTGCGCGTTTAATACACTATAATTGAAATAAACATCTATTATAATTTAATGCGTTTATTTAAATAGTTCGAAATTATAGATTGTTCGTAATATGTCTAAATAATTCAAAACTGAATTCTAAGATGGTAACACAAAATTAAATAAAAAGGGAAATAAAAATTGTTGATTTCTGTTTGCAGTAAGTATTTTTAATTAAATTGTTCTGACCGTTGAATCTTTGAATAATCAATCAAACAGCTCAATTGTTTGTTCTACACGAAATGCTCGAACTTGAATTGTTGAAGCTTGAAATGTTCGAGGTATTTGAAAAGTTTGATCAACTCCCTTAAATCTAAATTCTGTAAATCTTTGGACATATTTGTACATATTTATTATACAAAAATATTTACATACAAAAAATTGCCAAAGAAGTCATAAAATGTAAAAATATTAAAAGCAACTTAATTTTAATACAAAGCGCTATTTTAAAACTAAAAATACATTAAATAGATTCAAATGAAACAATGAAGTTAAGGGAATATCTTGTTACTCAGATCGACACAGGCGACATGTATGTTCTTGCAGATGAGTGCAGCTTGTCTAACCGTTGCTTCACGCATGCAATATGAATTATATGCATCGCGGTGCATCATAATTAGCAGCTTTGTAGAAATGAAAGAAAATACGTGTATGTAAGCGCCATGTCATGTACGTACTTATGCTACAAAAATATATCATTAAAAAGTAGTTTTCGTACATTTCTAAAACATCTTTGTTTGATTCGTATTACACGTGTATCAGATAATATTCCATAATTCTCAACTTTTCAAATTCTATAACTACTTTATAGTTACACTTTATAATTTTTCGTTAAAACTTAAAGCATTAAATAATAATAACAATGAGTAAAATTCTTGATTAAATATTACAATTCATGAACGATAAATGAAAATCTTGCATGATTTTTTCATAAAAGTAAGATTACTGTAAACTATTAAATATTTTTTTAAAAATGCAAAGAATATGTTTTAAAAAATACTCAGTACAATTTTTAAATAAGTTTCATCTTTTTCCTCAATACTCAATTTATCGAAATTATTTTTCAGCCATTGAAACTTGGATTATATTAATCTAAATTGGATTTTAATTAAAATGAAATAAAGTGACTTTTACTCAAATTTTGAAACAGTCTTTACGGCAGAAGTTAATAAAGTGTAGGTGGTGGCTTCGTATTACGGTCACGTGAAGATGATGTAAAACGAGACACGAAGAGAGTGAAAAAAATGCGTCATGCAACAAGAGAAAAAATAAGGAAAAGGCAAGTAAATAAAGATAACGGCAGAGCATTATTAAAGCAAATTATAGATATTTTAGTGTTTTATATCACCTTGTACACAGCGCCGCTGCCACCCACGCCAAGAAACAAAGAAAGGTTGCCCTTGCCTTCGTGCATACATATCTATACAACATAAAAGTTCAATCGAATTAAATCAGATAACTTTAACTCTTCATTGTTCACTTTCATTTACTCTCTAATTATTATTACATATTATTATAGGTACAACTAATTATTGGAGGCTTTCTACGATAATCCTAGGCGTAGTATTGTAAAAAGCTATGCTGTACTTACCCCGCTCTTAAAGGTTCACAGATTGCGTAATACCGTTCGAAGCTGATTGCTAAAATTGTGAGAACCGAAGCATGAGCCACAGTCAATTCCACGAATGGAACAGCCTTACCTGTAACAGTTTTTACATTAGGTAATCTAAAACATAAAAAAATATTATGTATTTTTTTAACTATTTACTGAAGCAAACTTTTACATGTGTATGAACAATATACTTCCATTAAACTTACAATAATAAAATAAAAGTGGACATTCCTTTTTTAAGCAATATAAAATGTAACAAACAGTTAAATAAAAAAGTACATCAAAGTTTCATTTAAATTAATTTTTTTCCAACTTGTTAACTTGATTTTAACTTTCTATTTGTTAATGAAAGTAGAACATGATCATAAAGACAACATACGAAATGACGTAAAAAACCAGCAAGTTTTGTGATATTTTATTTCAAAAGTCAGAACACGGAATCAATTTATCTTAACAACAAAGTTCACGCTTTACAGTTATAATATTGATCAAGTTTATTTTTGATACAAATACTTATATTAATAATATATGTAAAAAATAATTATAAATAGAGTAACATAAAAGTATCTCAAAGAAATAAAGACTTAATTGCCAGATCACATCATTTGATGATTAAATAATTAAAATAAAATTTTAATATTAGGTACGTTCGTAATTAATTCCAATTAAATTTTAAAATTAAGCACTTCAATAATTAAGAAATTAACTCCTTTTAAAAATGGTGTAACGCGTGCCTTAACTGAATATTAAATTAAGTAATACAATGATATTCTATTAAAAAAGTAAAAGATTCTTTTGATATCGGTTGATGCATTGCATTATCGAGAACATTGGAGAGACAATTTCTCCAAGACTCTTTTATTCACATGCAGGACAAAAAAACGTTTTTATGGATGCGTGATTTATAATTCTCAAAAGGGATTTCGCTCGAGAAAACAAGGTACCGCAATAAACTGCCATGGCACATTGGACACTATCATTCTTCGACGCGGATCGATTCCTTCATTTATCCAGTGACTACCTGTTTGAGCAATAGAATCGTTCGTCATGTTGACATTTTTTCTCAAGATAAAATGGCAAACCCATTAATTCTTTCCGGTCGATTTCGACTTCCTAACGATACAGATATAAAATCTTTGAACTTTCAATTATTTCCACCATATGCGAACACTGTTATTAAAATGTTCTGCTAAACAAAATTTTGCACAATTTTTCATTCCTGATTAAAATAAGAAGATTTCATGCTATCTTCTTGAAAATGTGTCTCACTTTAAGACATTTCTGATATTAGATTCGAAAAGTTTAGACGAATTTCGAGGTGAAAGTAATGCGATTCAGAACTTGTCAACTAATTTATTCACAGAGAGAAATTAATTTCGTACATCAAGAGACACGGTAGTGTCTTGCGCCAAGTGGGCGCGCAGCGCGAGACACTATCGTGTC
Source organism: Trachymyrmex cornetzi (assembly GCF_001594075.2). Classification (NCBI taxonomy): domain Eukaryota; kingdom Metazoa; phylum Arthropoda; class Insecta; order Hymenoptera; family Formicidae; genus Trachymyrmex; species Trachymyrmex cornetzi. The sequence goes on along the minus strand of NW_017299926.1, from coordinate 3,535,673 downwards.
TTTACGCGAGTCAGCGAGTAGCGAGTATCCGAAATTATCGGTTTTTTAATAAAGGCCGATCGAGTTCTGAATATGAGCTCAATTGACAGCTTGGGTCCGAATTATGTAATAAGCATTTGTTTTACCTCTATATGTCCTACGAACGGAGATATCGTTATGCGAAATCCAAAATGTCAAAATTATATGTTGTAAGATACGTCATTGCCTCAAAAAGTCATTTCCTTTTCATATTTTCGACGGTAGATGGCACTCGTTTATTGCTGTCACCGATTTATTTATCTATAATTTTATTAGCACTGTATTATATGTCGACATTTCACTGTAAGTTACTTTTGAATTAAAAGTGTATAAAAATATAAAACAGGCCGTTTGAACGGCATTGCGTATACAGGGTGTCTGGAAATTACCGCCAAATGTTTCGTGCGTGGGTAGAACAGTCTATACTGAGTCGAAAAGTCCCGTATCATTTTGCGGTGTCAGCAATAGTTAACGAGATATTAATTACTAAAAATTGCAAAATATTGGTCTTGAATAATTTTTTACTCAAATACTAACGAATATATTTTCTGATTTCTTTGTCAACATTCCACAATTCATTCATTTCTAATGACTTTTGTTTTGTGCACAGTTATCCAACACATGCGCACAATTACCTGACGCGCGAGAAATTTTTTCGCTTTCCCGGTTTTTTCTTTTGGTTAAATACATCAACCTTATTGAATGAAAATTTGTTCGATATGAGAATACGTAATGGTAGAAGAATGTTTATAGTTTGTATTTCCATACTTATATCGCTTTAAACTTGGAAAATCATTCCAGGGCAATAGATTTCCCTTAGGTGCGCACAGTTCCCCCATTTTTCCCTAATAAACGTATTTGCATGTGTAACCTTAACGGAAGTCGCGTCTTTGCAGCTTCAGATATTGAAGATTCTCGTTTACCAAAGCGACCATTAAATATTTCTCCGTCTGTGTGCGCATATTTATATAAACATCAATTATATAATTAATACCAATAACGTTAAAGACATGTAATGAATATACATGAAACGGATGTACAATTTGTATAATAACTATGACGCGATAAGATCTTGAACTTTGCGCTTTTTTAATACCAATAACGTTAAAGACATGTAATGAATATACATGAAACGGATGTACAATTCGTATAATAACTATGACGCGATAAGATCTTGAACTTTGCGCTTCTTGAATCAAGACCACAACTTCAGATTGGATTTCTGTCTCCAATTCACATTTTTCTTGTTGATTTCCCGCATATAGGTATACATTTTACATTTATCAACAAATGAAAGAAAAAATGGTATTTTAATAATTTATGGGATCAATCTATCATCGATCTTCATAAATTATTAAAAATGATTTTTTCACCGCTACAATGATATGTTTATCGTTGGTTTTTTATTAGCGTTATAAAAGAGAAAACAAAACAATAACATTTATCATTACATTGATAACGGTATCATCATGTCATGCCAATGATTGTTAATTATAATGTGTTTTAAAAGAGTTTTTTTATTACAATGAAAAAATAATGGCAAAATACAAATAGGCGTTGAGTCAGCGCCGGATATTATATTGCGTAATGCTATTAATATGTCACAAAATCAATTTTATACATTTCGGCTCACTATTTCAGCCATCCTCAGCAATAAAAAATTACCGCTCATCGCGCTATAAAATCTGTTGAACTGCGTCTCGCACAATCGTAATTCCGACCTCCAATAATGCAGTCACAGTGGAAATGTGGTGAGAGACAACCATCTTCAACATAGTCTCATCAAGCATCGTCAATCCATTAAACAAATTTAAAGTTTTTTTATTATTTCGTCGCAAAAAGCTTAATTTTGTTAAATAAAGACTATTACAATGTCATATTTAATGAATTTAAATTTTAGCAAAGTAAAATGTATATGAAATGCAAATTAACTACGTGACATATAATTTGAAAACAAAATATACCAGAAAATTATTTTATGTATCTATTTTTTAAATTCGTTAGATATTGGCAATATCATATTGCAGTATAAAAAAAATCAATGAATTAAAAAAAGGAGTGTAAATTTCTACATACGCTAGCTAAATATTAATAACAGAGATTTAAGTATTATAATTAATTTTTGCTATAAAACATTGCGCTATTTGTCTCAGTAGTAAAATAATTTAAGAAATGTCGGTTTTATATTTAAATATAATATATGTCATACATATAATTATGCATAATATATTGTATGATATAATATGTACATAAAAATATGTACATATTATAATATATAATATATGCAATATATGTACTGTACTTAAATACATAAAAATTATTAATGTGTGTGTGTGTGTACAACATAGTGTTAAAAGGAATAGCTTAATGATACATTTTTTTAAATTAAAAAAATTTTTTCATCGTATACATCAATGATTTCATAGACATAAAAATCATTGTTCAATTCTTCGCATCGATTTATCGTTGTAAATGTGATTAATTTTTTAAATTTGCATTTTACAAAGTCAGTTTCATAGTGTAAAATGTCATGAATAAACGTTTATCCATGCCTTCTGCGAGGCATGGATAAACATTTATGCAATGAAACAAACTAATTTACTTATATAACGCGTATACACACATATAAATGTACATTTACGTTATACGAAATTATTGGCTTATCGTGATACAATCGAGTGATAACATTGTCGCACGAGTTATTATATCAGAATAATATTAAAAATATTATAGCACCTGCTTCTATACTTACAAACGTTCTCGCGAATCATCGATTGGAAAAGAAATGTGAAAAAGTGGAAAGAAAAGGATCATTGGCAATTTGACATGATGATGAGTCGTCTACACTGTGTGAACAGTAAATTTCACCATTCAAATTTTAATTTATTATTTTTTGCTAAATATTATTATTCTTCGTTACGTCCCATTCTGTCTGGCCAGCTATAACCCTCTAAGGTTTTCCGTGACGAGTTCTCATGTGCTCTGGCAAATTAGGACGTAGTACTATTTGCCAGCAAATAGAGCAACGCACCGTATTATTGCTGTCTCTGTTAGGAGGTACATTCCTGTTTTGGTTAGGAGGTACATTATACCTCTTTTGATTATATTTATTCCCAGATGATTGAAATGGCCGGTTCTCCATGTTGTGATTTGAATTCTAATCGGTAAAACAACTGATTAGATAAAAGTAGTCTTATATGTAGTCTGCGATTGAGTAACTTAAAACTCTTTGTTGGATATGAATATAAATGTTCGCGTCTTTGCCTTATTTTTGTACCAATGCAATATGTATTCTGAGAAAGTGTTGAAAATAATTTTTTTATATTTTTGATATGCCATTACCTAGATAGCACTGGACATCCCAAGGACGTCCATTTTAAGTCCAAATCACGTCCGCTCCATGGACATAAAATGGACGTCCTTGGGATGTCCGTCGTACGGATGTCCTATTCGAAATATTCTATGGATGTCCGAATTTGGATTTTACTTTTACTAAATGTTTTTCTTTATATTTTTATTATATTCGTATTATTTACCGAACCAAGAACCAACAAGTATTGAATAACATACTTTTTATATATCTTATATAATATCATATTAATAATATTACCCAAATAAAATTAGTTAATTCCAAAAAATTCTAATTTTTATTTTTATGAAATACCCATACTTTTAAATATTTTAAATCAAATTTAAAATTGAAGACAAACTTACTGCAATATTGGACTAATTCACATTTGGTGAAAGCGGAGAAAATAAATAAAACAATCAGAGGATGGTATAGCATATATTCCAATAAACACGTATTATCATATAGTACGTGATTACTAATATTGCAGCAAGATCTTCAATTGAAAAAGATGTCCAAAATTAGTCCATAACACGTCTATAATAGATCCAAAATTGGATATGTTCGGACATCCTATGGACGTACAAAGTTGTGACAAATGTACATCCCACGGACGTCCATAGGACGTTCGACGGACATAATTTGGACTTCTCATGGACGTCCCAATGTCCAGAAACGGATGTCCAATGGACGTACAGTGGACGTCCTTATGCTATCTGGGTATACAGTATAGTGACATACATAATGATTTATGTATATATGTATGTATAACTTAGGAATAAGAAAATATAATTTACATCGGACTCTCAAACTTTACAATAATAAATAACAATAAAATTAAGGGTAATGAAAGTCAGCGCTGGAAAAGGTGAGCATAAATTTAGGAATAAGATCCAAAGTCTTAGAAATCTGCTAATTGGTCGAAATTACTGTTGTGTGAAATTAGATTCTAGCGCGATTATTTCAATATATTCATTTACATACATTCTTTCTACTGTCTAAAAGTGAATCAGTATATTATTATTGAAAAACAGTAAATTCGCTAATGATTAAATCTGCAGTTCCAAGCATAGCATTGAAATCACTGATTCACTTTTAGAAAATACTGCTAGATCTTTTTGCAATAATATATTTCTGTTACACACACACACACACACACACACTTACACTTTTTTTCTTCTTTATATTCTTATATTAATAATTCATTTACGTATTCTAAATATTAAAGATTTATATCAAAAATAGCAGACATTAATTGTTTAAAAGTAAAAACATTATTTATAATATTTTTCGTTTAGCACTCGTCTTTTTAACTTTTATGTTCACTGGACACTATTTTGCCTGTGTCATTCGAATCATGTCTCGATCTCAACTGCCAGAAATTATTCTACCACAAGTGTCCTTATTAAACGGCAAGTAAACATCTCGGTAAATATACATACAATACATTGAACTTAAATATTTAGACGTTTATGAAATTGTTTTGGCTACTTTTATTATTATAACTTATATCTATATTCAGTGTTGGAACAGATACCTTTTAAAAGGTATCTAGTTATAGGTATAAGTATTGTGTGGAAAAAGTATTTAAATATAAGTACAGATACATTTTTTATAATTACCTAAGTATATATACCGATACAAGAAAAAAGTATCCGAACAATTAGATACTTTTTAGATACTTAAAAAAAAAGGAAGAAAAGAAAAATAGAGAAGAATAAAAAATGGAGAAAATATATAAGAAAAGAAAAAGTTATAAGCAGCGTAAAATATACTACATTTTATTTGTTTGTTTTAACACATAAAAGAATGTCTCGATGATAAAAAGTCGAAAAAAACAAGCTGCGTATAGACTAATTTTATTACGCATCGGCGCGGACTACCACCAAGTATACGCCCATCGGTCGCTTGTAAATTGTAAAGGACTTTACGATTCAATTCAGTTCGCTGTATCAGCTCGTGAGAGGCGATCCCTCTTTTGTATTTTAATCTATTAAAATACAAAATATTTAGCTATTCACAGCTGGCGTTCGTGGTGTATGCCTTTTTATCTATATCGTTTTTTATTACACTACCTAAAATAAAGTTAGGTGAGTTGGTTGAAAAACGCGATAGTCGGGAGAGAGACTGTTCTATTACTTCCAGAAATTCAGGATGAATATTTCAGGACAAATCTCTGATAATTTAAATAATACATTATTTACTAAATTTTCAGGGAAAATCGACAGATTATATATGCCTGCTTAACGCATGCTGTTTTTTGAGAGCGTAAATTTGGGCTTTAATTCGCAAATTAATGTACCGCATACTAATTTTAATTTTTGACAAACTAAATCAGCTGTGTACAGACCATCATGAATATTAAGCAAATAATTTATAAACATGTGGTGATATATTGGTATTACATAATAAATATTATTCATATATAAAATATATTATATGCTTTTCCACTTCAATTGTAAAAATACTTATAAAATTATCATCACGCGAATAAATATATTTATTAAGGAAAAAAACAAGTAGATAAATTCTATGTTGATAAAGAAAACACGGAACTTTCTCTTTCTCAAGAAAAATATTAAGGAGATTGTTATGGCCTATAGTCGGTATTCATGATCGATTCTTATACATATTTGACCGTCTTAAGTACAGTGATGTCATGAACCACTCACAGAATATTAAAATCTAAGATAGTGTTCTGGAAATATAAGTTTTTGTTAAAGAGATGAAAGTAAAAAAATCTAATTTATTAAATTATGTATAAAGAACTGTTAACAATTTTATCTGTTTATTTTTATCGCAGTAAATTTTTTGATAGAAAATAATTTTTACATATTAGCTTTCAAGATTCAGAAATACAAAATGTACGGATTAAAATAATTACAAATTAAGATGTAGCGTTAAATTTAAAAAATTCTTATTTGTTTATTAAAACAATTATATCTTTAACTTGCAATTATTATTTTGATGCAATGTTGAATAAATTATCAAATATAAAGAGAGAAAGAGCGAAAGAGAGAGAGAGAGAGGGAGAGAGAGAATGAAGAAAGAAAGAAAAGAGAGAGAGTTCTATTTTTAATATTTCATATAAAAATGAATAAATTTTTATGCAAACAGAAATTGTCTTTAATTACTTATTTTTTAAATATTAAACTATTTTTTATTCTAAATACAATATTTATTATTCATTATTTTTTTTGCAAATTTGCTCAATTTTAACATGCGTCGATATTGAGTTATTAAAATTAAAACATAACTATAAGTATATAGTTAAAGAAATACACTTATTCTTTTATTGTACTTTTTTTTAATGTTTCGTGGGTTACAAGGGGATGTTCCAGACAAATTGCCCTAACTCCTCCGCCTTCACAGGAGGGCAATTGAACAGGAGAGCGGTTAGATTTTCTTTCAGAAAGCTTCGAGGAACGGTCGAGCCATCTTGCTGTAATTCAAACTAACTCTATAATAAAGATGATATGCTGGCATTTTTCAAAGCAAAAGATGAACCCTTCGAACTTTCTGTCTTGAGCTGATCATGTGTAGCAACATGATCTAGCAATTAAGATCTTTTTCTTTCTTTTATGAAATACGATAAAATGCGCATTAATTTTTATTTATTTAATATGTCTCATAATAAATTTAATTCTGTTATTAAATAAATATTAATATTATAATTAATATTTATTTAATAAAATATATATTTCTTCACCAAATCGCAAAATCAAATAAGAAAAATAATTTCAAGTATCTTATTAAACATTAAAAATAGCAATGATATTAACAATTTACATAAAAATTTAGAAGATGTTGATTGAGATGACATATCCATTATCTGTTATCTGATAGTTTCCCTTCAAAAACAACGTGTAGACGTTGCGTCAACCCTTATCTCCATTATTCACTTAAGAGTTACAGCTTCTTTCTACTCTCCCGACTGTAAACCATCATAGAAATGCTAAGAAAAGTTCTGAGGATTTTCCAACTAAATATTTATAAACGGTATCTCAATTAAAAAATTCCAAGAGTACTTTCAAGAGTACTTCCGGTGATAAAAATATTGGTAAACAGATGCACAAAAATTCTATCTTTAAAGAGATAATGTTAATTTTAATAAAATATTATATGTTCAAATTTAAATAAAATTTAAATTTATGATTATTTGACTATTTATTTATAAAACCACGCTCTTTAAAGTTTATCTATTATAAAATATACTATAAACAGTTATAAACAATAATTGTAATAAAATAATGTTTTTCGATATAATAATAAAGGAAGTATTGATTTCAACATAATAGGACCTACAAATTCGCTAAGAAAATAGATATTCCCTTTGAATTATCTAGTAATTAATAATTACCTTCACGTTGAAATGCGAGGAATAATAAATTGATTTACTTATTATATAAAAATTTTAAAAATGTTTTAAATAAATTCTAATAATAATATTTAAAATTTAATATATTATTATATATAATAGTTCTCATATCATAAAAATGTTTAAAATATACTTCATATTAAAATTAATGAACCATTAACGTATAAAACATCAATTTTATACGTTATGTTTATATTAAAACATCTGCAAAACCATATTATGTAAGTATCTAATAAATTAAATTGTATTGTTATATATTCTTTAAATAATATATTGTAACAGATTCTCAATCAATAAGAATGGTATCTTATAATTATATAATTATTCTAATTAAAAATAAATTTTTTATATCGAATTTAAATTAAATTACATTTTATTTTATATAATCAACTTAATTACGATTTAAAAAATTAATTTATGTAAACAAGAGATATTTATGAAAAAATTTGTTTATTGAAATCTTCTACTCGGCATATTATTAAGGACGATACTTATTAATATAATTCGAAAGTTAAGAAAATTAATAAAAATTTTTTTATAATTAAAATTGTGAAAAAATAATATTTTTGCAAGACAAATCATCACATTCGTTAATTAATTTCATAAAGAACGCACAGAGAGTTCTGTTACACTCTGATCTCTTATTTAGCTTATTACAGTTTATTATTGAAAAGCTAAAACTACTTATAGAAGGTAAGGTATTACGTGACCGGAAAAGGTTTGCCTTTTTAGGTATCCATCTACGCGGAAGGTTATTTCCACAATCGATTATCTGCGGCGCCAGCTTTCATAATTCAGCACATATGTTCTCGGTGATCGGTTCTTATCACCGTTGCAAGGATCTTAAGCTTTCCAGGGTGGCCTCCCGAGCGTAAAAAGCTATTCTAATACATCCTCAATCTTATGTCACGAACGCAAGACATTAGGTTGAATCTTTTTTTTTATTTAAGATCCTTCTATAATCCTTCTTTTAAATCCTAAGATGCTTACTGTAAAATAAATGATTACGAAAAAACATGAAGGACTTGGATATGAAGGAGAAATCAATTCTACTAGCAAAACACCTCATCGTAGGATGAGATAGCAATGACGTAGTTGGACATGACAAGATGATGCCTCCCTGTAGACCTTAAGTAGTTCATATCTGATATGAAGGTGCAAAGTAACATAAGGAGATCTTCACTCTTCGTTAACATAAATTACAGAATTCACTTTAACTTGCAATTTTCCGCTGTCCAATTGGCTTTCAAAATCTTAATATTATGTTAACAGATTTATAATTATAATAATTAAAAACAACTAAAACCGTTTTCTCTCTCTCTCTTTATTTAATTTTTAAAAACTATAACATTACGTAATTCAAGAGATCTGGTTAAAATATTTTAGAATTAGCAAATCTTTCTGTATTAAAAAATTTACTTCTGATCCATTAAATGGTCATCATCAATTATTTAAATTTAAGATAACAGATAAAAAATTACTCAAAAAGTATCAAACATCACATATAGATATAAAAGGACAGCCCGTTTATTCTTAATATAGAAAATATAAATCTATCGCATCTTCGTGAAATAATTAATATATTGTATCTCTAAATAATTAATATTGGAATATATTTATAGCTATATTGTTAATTATGTTGTTACTTTCCTCTGCCAAAACTTTTTTATTCTCTCTTATTCGTAAGATATTATTTGTAAGCTTAGAATCATATAATTTCGCATCATCGCTTATGTCACGAAAAAATTGTTACTTATCATTTTGCGCAGGAAGACTTCTCTTTATTCCGCAAATGGATCTCGTCACAGATCGATTAGAGGAATGAATTAAATGAATCAGCACATTTATTATCATCTTATCATATACAGAATGGGCCATTTGAGCTTTTGTATTACTTTTATACTGTCTTTTATGTCATGAAGAAAGAATCTCAGTCCCTGAAAATATTTTATGACCTTCATAAGTAGAACAAAAGAAAATCTTTTTCTCAGACATCTAAGTGACTAATAATATTTTATTAGATGACGTGTATATACATTGTATTTTATACAGTATATTTTATGAACTATGTATTAGTTCATCGATTTAAAAAAAATTGTTTCTAAATTTATATTAAAATTCATAGATTCTAGATTTGAAATATTGCGCATATAATAAAAATTTACTTGTAAACTAGCGTGTCAACATAGAAAAAATATTAAACTTATATTAGATGTTTAATTAAAACCTAAATCCAAATTTTGCTGTGGATAAATAAAAATAATAATATCTTCTTATTATACACAATCAAAAACATTGATTTTATATAATAGAACAGCTATAACATGGAAAGAAACAAAAGTAATAGAGTAAAATGATTTATCGAAAAAGAGGCGCAGATCGAAGGAATACGAATAAATGCGAAAAGCAATGAGTAACAGAGGACTCGCTTTCGTCTGGCGAATCTGTCTACGTCTCACAGACCGAAAGAATCCCATAGGGTCTACCTTCTAGTCACCGGCGCCTTTCTATTGTATTTCCTGCCACGAAGGTTAAAGAGAGAATTGGATGGAGTACCAGTAGGACAAGAAGAGGTGTTATACGGGACGTAGCATTAAATGCTTCGACGCGGTACAGGCTAAGAGCAACGGTAATTCGTAGCGGGGGGTAGAAGTTCACCTACTCATTTCAGCCCCGTAGGTTATCGTTGAGCCTGTCCAGCATTGCGACATTGTCGCGCACAATATGCGTACCACTCTCTTCCACCTTGCCCTAGCCTTGCCCCAGCGATATAGCGTTTCCTTCAAGGACTTCGCGAGCTAAGAGGACCTTGCTTGACCGTTCATTACTCGTAAATCACGTGCAATTGATAAATGTGAATGCACAATTTTTCTCCAATTAAAGTGCTAACGTGAATATTTTTAACTAATAGATTCCGTTATATTCTAAATTAAATTTTGTAAAAGAAAACGATATACCAAATTATATGTAACGTATATCTGTAACAATATGTTATACGATAGTACAATATTATGTTATATTGTTAAGTGGGAAATTATAACTAACGAGTACAATACGTGTACTCAGTGTTTGCAGAGAACATTCAGTCCCAATTTTTTTATTTAAGAATTTCCAAATAACATTGAAAAATGTATATTTTAAAATAATTAAATATAGAGTGGATTCAGATTCGGAAGACGATGCAGAATGCAACTTCAGAAATTAAAATCGCCTAACTTCCAACATCTTATGAGCAGCTTGGAAACAAATGAAAAGCAATATATTTTGCAAAAAGGAAATGAAGAAATTGGACTACTGGAGTTATCTCTCCTATAGCCTATAACTAAATGAAATACAGTAGTTTCACATAACGTATATGTCTTAACAGAAAAATATCGCAAATACTTGCACGAAAATCACTGTTATGCAATCAATGCTCACGTTTCACATAGTAACTTTTCTCGTTAACTTCATATCGATTTTGTCAGAAAAGTTAAAATTAAGAAACTTCATAACATGAAGTTATGAACACTCTGTATCTTACATATTGAGTTTAAATTCACGTAAAATAATTTTCCATAAAGTTACATAAAGTCTATGGTTAACTATATCAAAACTATAAATAAAAAAACTTTATCTCAAATTGGTCTCTTTTTTGAAATAAACTGTTTGTGTTTTACCTGTAAATTGTAGAAATACTCTCTTGTAAATTAATATATTCTTATAAATTTTTGCTCTCTCTCTCTCTCTCTTTCTATATATATATATATATATATATACATATACATATACATATATTAAAATAATTTAAATGTATAAATTAAGATACATTTTTCATGATTGTAGTTTTATTGTAATGTGAAAAAATAATCGAATTACATTATTTATAATGTTTTTTGAAATTTTAATACGTTTGCAATAATAAATCATTCAAAAGAGAAGTCAGCTTTAGGGAAATACTTTTCTCTCAAAAGCATTAGATTATCGAGTTTCTTTCTCAAGATGCTCCTTGGCCTATCGTGGGATGTAATCTGTGTTGGAACGTATCCAGGTATCTTGATACAGTATCCAGATACTTTAGTTGTACCTAAGTGCATTACCTAGATCCTTACGGGCGAAGATACCTGTATCCGTATCTAGTTACTTTTTGGTACGGTATCTTTTAAATTTTAGATACATAAGTACAAGGTACTTATACATTTTATTTTGTGTTCATATTGGAAACTTAATTTTTTATTACTGTAAACCATCTTTCTTCTCTAATTCTTAACTTTGTACAAGTGCTTTCATTTGCTTCACCCCGTGTGAGAAAAAGTTTTACAAAATTATGTAATTTCATATTAGTTATATAAAGTTATATAAAATTATATATAATTATATACAGGGTGTTTCCGACCTACGGGATCGCCTCTCACGAGCTGATACAGCGAACTGAACTGAATCGAAAAGTCCTTTACCATTTACAAGCGACCGCGACCGATGGGCGTATACTTGGTGGTAGTCTGCGCCGATACGTGCTTATTTAATATATAGAAATTAATATCTCCTAAAGTATTAGCAAAAATTGTCAAATGATAAAAGACTTTCCAACTCAGTTCAATCCGCTCTACCTGCTCACGAGAAGTGATCTCGTAGGTCGGGGATATCCTATATATGAAATATGCACACATATTTGAACATATTCTATATGTAATTATATTTAATTTTACATAATCTTACACAATACATAACTAATATAAAATTATATAATTTTATAAAACTTCTTTTTCCGGGCGCCTAGGTAATTTTAGTTCCTGGTATTTAGTGATTGGTGACTAAAAAACATCATAGAAAAAGAATGACGAACTGATGACGTGACGCCGGTCTTCTTTGATTGGTTCTGAGCACTAAAGCTCTATGTAATCTATTATGGTTGTAGGAGCACACAAGTTAGAGAAGAAGAACAATTTATAACATGACGAATTGTGATTCTTTCTGCATCCATAATAAACTCTACAGAGTTTTGATGCTTGTGTGATCAATCGGAATAATTTTTTTCTTAGAGGGCGGAATCCAGAAAAGTGAAAAATTTTATGTATGTATATACAGATAAAAAATTTTTATTTTTTACGTTTTCACCCTAGGGGAAAAATTACATGAGTGTTCTCCTGAGGAGACACACAGCGTCACGTGACCAGTTTGCCACACTGTTCCTATCGATAATCCATCGTGATGACATACGTACGATTACAATTTTCATTATCCAAATCCAAATATTTTAGTGTCTACATATGTAAGTAATAGATTTATATAAAATAAAATTAGTCTATACGCAGCTTGTTTTTTTCGACTTTTTATCATCGAGGCATTCTTTTATGTGTTAAAGCAAACAAATAAAATGTAGTATATTTTACGCTGCTTATAACTTTTTCTTTTCTTATATATTTTCTCCATTTTTTGTTCTTCTCTATTTTTCTTTTCTTCCTTTTTTTTTAAGTATCTAAAAAGTATCTAATTGTTCGGATACTTTTTTCTTGTATCGGTATCTATACTTAGGTAAGTATAAAAAAATGTATCTGTACTTATATCTAAATACTTTTTCCACACAATACTTATACCTATAACTAGATACCTTTTAAACGGTATCTGTTTCAACATTGGATGTAATCATGTTCACGAATACAATGGAAGAGGATACTACTTCTCCCTGATTTTCTTATATTCTTTCTACAAGAATTTTTCTCTGAAGCGTTCATCAGAAACTCGTCGAAATTTTCCATTCACAGAGATAGTTATCCGAACTTTACTGAAGTAAGATATTATTTCGTATATATTTAATTATAACTTGATGAAACCTCACGTGTTAGGACGTACCTTTTTATTGAGTCTAATAACGTAGTGTTAATCAATTTTTATTGTTACAGAATTAAATTGGAATTACTTTTACGGTTGACAAACATTCGTGAATTGCAATATACTCTCTATAGGATTGTGTCTTAAATGATTCCAGTTTCTATTTTTAAATATTTCTCATTAATTATTTTACATTGAAATTAGTCATTTAAATATTATTATAATATTATAATTTCTACGTATTTTTATACATATTAGAACGTACAAAAAGTTTACTTTTACATTCTCTTATATATAAGAAGTATATAATAATATATTATCAAAATAGATGACCAAATTTACTTATCAAGATTTATTCTCTAAGCGGGAACAGTAATAAAATTTTTACACGTAGTAATGAAATCCGGGAATGCATTGAGACGGAATTATCAGTATTTTGTGTGAGAGAAAATTTATTTTTGTGATCGAATTATGATTATGTTCATTAGAAATGTTATCTACGTGGAAAAAACAAATGAGCTTCAACTTATTCGTCCAGATAGATTAAAATTATTTTTCTCATGCGCTTTTTGCTGCATAAAACTGTTCCGTTTTGTTTAATATGTAAAATTTAATTTGTAGAAAAATACTGATAATTTAATCTACAACCTCATATGAAATTTAGGCATTAACTTAATGTGCAATAATAATAAAACGATTTCTATAATGTTTAAGTTAGTTATTCTCAATGTAATATATTTGAATTTCGTACCCCCCCCCCCCTTTGAAATCTTTTTATATCTTTTAATCTATAGGAATAATTCAAGTGTTCTGTAATGAATTTGCTTGTACATTTTTCCCGTGATGATGTTATACTAGAAACGTCCCCGCGTGATAACAGTCATTTATCATAATAACCGTGTTACAAAGTCATCATTAAAGTGTCCTAATGTGCACAATAATGTACAATATTAAACATTTAACTGTGTAACAAATCCGATCCTAACTTATTACTAGTTGACGATAACTACTAAAATGGTTTCGTACATGTTTTGTATACAAGTTTTGTATATTACAATTATTTTATGACAATAGACTTATTCGTGCAAAGTGTTTCAGAACTTATTAATACAAATATAATATTTCGTTATATGATGAATACTATCAGATTATATGTATTCAACGTAATCAGACTCAAAACGAGAGATAACTTAAATGGAAAGAATAATTCATCGAGAATTTTGTTAAATCTGCATTATAGTCTTGACAAATTAGAGTTTTCGAGTAATCGTTATGTATAATATATCATATACCATTATATATAACATAATATACAACTCGTAACATGAAATCATCTAACTCTCTCTGTGCAATTAATACAACTGTATTACGAACTTTTGCCGCGTGATTTGCTCCACAAACCGTAAAGTGACCTGCATCCATATTATGTATAGCCAAAGTTGACAATGAGAATTTCATAATTCACTGAAATATTGTCATAGCCAAATGTCACGTATCAAATCACACAATATATTATGCTACTATTCTTAAAGAAAATTTAATAATTTATACACAATAATAATAATCTTTCGTTAAACAAAATTTTAGTTTCATTCTATTCTTTTAATATAAAAAAAACTTGCCAAAATAATTAGTGACCAAAAATTGCACATCTTTATATTTACGATAAAAAAATGTATCTTATATATACGTTTATTTTATATGCATTTTTTATTATAAGCAGTGTTGATAAAAATCATGTTTTAAACATGTTTTAAACTATTTAAAATATGTTTAATCGATATTTTTAACATGTTTTAAACATGTTTTTTATAATAAATACTGTTTAAAGCAGTTGTTGCACGTACAAAGCATTAAAAACATGTTTGAAAAAAGAACACGATGTTGTATTCTTGAAAAAAAAAACATTATCTCTTATTAACCCTGATTATAAACAATAATATAATAAATAATTTTACATTTGTATTTGCAAGACATGTGCATAATTCTGATACTTAAACTTTTAGCATTATATTCAACATAAACTACATCTGTAGCATGAGAATCGAGTCGATTTTTTCGGTCACAAACGAGAGAGCTTCTACAAATGATATGGAATAATATTGCGAAAAGACATCATGTTTGAGAATGTAAGCGGACATAGCTTGTACAATAGATGTCATCTCATTTATCATTCAGGATTCTCCATAAGATAACTTCGGACAAACCATATGTTCACCGCGCACAATTTTCTCGAGAATGTCATTGGCATACGAACTTATTTTCTTTCATATCTTATATTCTTTTTAGAAAAAGTTTATATTACTTTACTTTCGTAAGGCGATGCAATGTAACAAGTTGCTCCGATAGATCCAATGATCGCTTAAATGTCATGCGAAAATTTGCTTATAAAATTAACTTAAGTTGACACAACTTTATTCAAACACTATTCTTGATGACTTTCTTAAAAAAATTAATTGAACAGTTCTTAAAGCTTTAGAAAATTTTAATATAAGTGAAGCTTTGATATCTAGAATATTTTTTCTACGTTCCTTAACGTAATAGATTAAATGTTTAAATTACGCACATAAAATAATGAATATTTTAAAAATGCTTGAATGCTATTGCAAATTTCACTAAATTAAATAATTACATTTTTAAGTAAATTTACTATAAAGTCAGAATGATTTGTAAATACACTACATTGAGAAATATACAATGTTAAAATTTTAAATCTTTTAAATTTTTTAATTTCTGAATTTTATATTTTTTTGCTATGATAGACTGTGTGTATATAAAATTTATCTTTATTTTTTATAATATTTTTATATATTTTGATAAAAGAATAAAAACAAAAACTTGTAATTTTACATATAATTATTTTATTTAACATTTACGTTATGTCAAATATGAAGAAATGACAAAATTATATTACCATATGTACGTACGTGTTTTAAAAATAATTTTTTAAAACACGCGTAACGTTTTTAAATTTAATAAATTCTGAAAAATTATTTTTAACGTTAATAAAGATATAAATATTTAAATAAATAACATTAATAAAGATGTTAATCTATAATTCCCTTTTGCACTTAAATATCTTGCTTTAAAATATCACGTATAGTAGTTTATGACTTCTCGGAAGTATAAAATATCAAAACTGTTTGAGTAACTTATTAATTACAGCAAGTTCGAGATTGTGGTAAAAATAACACGTCATCGGAAATCGGAACTAATCCATAGTTAAATAGCTGTTATGATTTCGTAATAAATGGTCAACTTTAACGTGGAGTAATTCAAGAAGAATTTGAACATTATATTTTCAAGTATGGAATTCATAATTCCTTACCTATTGAAATTTCCATTCTAAAAGGAATTATAAAAACGAAGAAAATTGAAATAAGATTGAAATAATAATGTTGAAGAATAGAAAAGATGAAGTCTAACATACGAAAGAAATTTAGTTACCACTTTTTAAAGCCGACAGCTTCTTTATTTCTAATATGCGGAAAAAAAAAATACTTTGCGGAAAATTGTTAATAAACGATGAGTAATAGCTAGATAATAAAAGATTAAACAATAAATAGTTAGATTTAAGATATATTGTCGATTTTGATGCATTTTGAATACGAGTTGTATATTTATTTAACATCACTTTGAATACTTATTCAGAGATGTTTTGAATAAATGTTAAAATGTAAACTGTTCAAAATTCGTTAAAATTTGTCATGTTTGCCAAAGTAATAAAGTACGATCTAAAATTACAGTAAGAATAAAGTGCCTATCAATAATTAATTGTTAATTATACAAACATTTTAAAATTAATGGTATCAAATAAAGATTTCCGAGAGTTGATGTTCTAAAATAATAATTTTGCATCACGTAATAGTTAATTAACAATATTGATGGACGTATTCGCAAATAATTCGCGAATTACGTATGTAGTACAAGCGTTTTCTTCTGGCGTTTTCTCTTCTAATTACGTCACTTTCATTAAATTCAATCGCTATCTTCACCGCTGTTTATATTAACATAGGAGGGTAAAGATGTGATAGGGCCCGCTTAATTTTGTTCATTATCTATTTGGGTTAGTACACTACACGTCGTAACTCACCGATTTCTGTAATCATTTCTTCAAACACGCCGATATTATACAAGAGAGTTCACTAAATATCCCGTTTTAGATACACATTGAAAAGCTTCATTATGTATACATACGGAATTGCTGTTTTTAATTATCATTTCTAATCATAACGAGGTTTTTAGCAATTCTTGAAAATAAATAAAGTATATTATCAATAAACTTCAGCATTTTTCAATTTTTATCGATTATATTTTATATATATGTCTTATATTCATTAAAAAATATCGAAGATAAAATATCAGAGGCAATACTAAAAGAGAATGATACATCAGCACAAAATTGCGATAAATTTATGCATCAATAACTAGTCATATATTTTAATTAATACTCACGCATCATAATGTTCTATTATTTATAAAACATGTTAAATCTGTACTTTATTAGTGACAAAACATCGGTACATTATTCCGAAGATTTATAGTATGAAAAAATGAAGAATTAACGATGATTTATTGAAACGAAGAAAGTAGCAAATAAATTTCATGTGCGCACATTAGAAGATAATATATCCTTATCTTAGAAAATTTTAGATTAATGAGAACGAGCGAGAGAAAGAGAGAGAGAGAGAGAGAGAGAGAGAGATCCAGAATAAAATATAGTTTATAAAATCATTAATTATGGAATTTAAGAATTACCATATCAATGTAAAATTTTTTTCGCTCAATCTGCTATTTCGCTCAATCATAGATCACTAGGCATCATTAATGAAATTACTAACATAGAATAATTATTATTCGTACATTTTAATTAGAACTGCGATCACACATTAAAGCACGAATAAAAATTACATTTTTGCCCACAACGAAAAAGCAGCAGAGGACGTGAAAAAAAGAAAAGAACGAGGAATCCCTGCATGTGCAAATTACGTTATATGCAGCGGAAACGAATGTGATGATAATGGGCTTTGGCGGCTGTCCAAAACTATCCACGAAGCGGCAGACGGAAGACAAGTCGCATGCTTTTCGTTCGGAACAACTTGGGTAGATATATTCGACAATAATTTATCACACAGCTTTCATTCATGCTAACAAAAAAAAATATATATATATACTAAATATTATATTTCAAACTATGTTGCAAATTTCTCAGACCCTTAATTCCGAGTTTTTATATCGTAATCTTGTAAGCTTTAAGAACAAAGTACTGTTTGTAATTTTGATGATTTTTTCAACAAAATAATGAATATGTAATAATTTATATAATAAATAAATTCGATAATTAAAAACTTAAAATTTACATTTAATACTTTTTGATGACAATAATAAATTGATAAAATGAAATAACATTGTTCTATTTTCTGATGTTTTCATTTGCGAAAGCACTCCATTACGCGCTTACCAGTTGTTACCCGTTACTCCGATTTGTAGATATAATTGAATAGAAAAGAAGAAATCAATTAGCTCCAGAAACATAAACTTCTTAAGAGAAGAAAAACACATTCTATTATTTAACCCTTAAAAGGACTTTTGTTAAATCTTCGATTGACGTCACATTTCTAAATTATTTCTAGATTACTTACACTTTACTTTTCTTAATTGGTTCGCTAACTCATAAATTATTATATTATACAAAAATTTAAAAATATAATAAAATTTATAAAGTGTATGTTTCTCGTGGTTAACAAAATAAATGATAACGACACTTCAATGTATTCATTACTACGTAGTATTTGCTCACTACTATGTAGTACAAATATTGATGTCTCTCAATTTGGGGATTTTATTTCTGAAAAACAACTTGCTGACAGCAAAAAGAGAATTCTATCGTAAAAAATGGAAATATGAAATGTTATGAGATAAAAGTTATGTATTATCTGAAATACAATATCGTGTAAATTAATTGATTTTTTCCACAATTCATGCGAAAATGTTTGATACTTTAAGCCGATGGTATTCAATGCCGCATATTATGATTATTATAGCCGTTTCAATTGATCAAGATTCTTTTATTCGAAACGTAGCAATTAACCGCACGATTTCACTGCCACTCCATTGTAAATTCATCTGCGTATTGCTCTTTAAGACTAGAAGAAATTAATTGTAAATTGAGAAATTTTATTAAGAGAGGTAGAGATGCGCGAGAGGCAAAATTCAAACATACGTCCATCAAAATGTACAAATAGCATTAATCTTGGCATATGTCAAGATATAACTGTTCGAAATGTAAAAGTGATTATAAAGGATTATTCTTTAATGAGCGTTTTATATCGCTGTGAGTGAAAAAGAGACAGTGGTAAAGGTACATGCTATCACATAGCATATCGCGTGACGTAGCATTATTTGTCATCTTCAACCTACTTTGCCTATCAGATGCGGCCCAGATGTGCAAATCGAATTCCTATTCAGATGGTTCCGGTAACTTTTATATCGAATTTCTTCAGACAAGTAATTTTTTATTCTTTTTCTTCTCCTTATTATTCAAAATTTTCTTTAAATTCGTTGATCGTGATACATATCCAAATCAATAAAAAATAGCAACATTAAGTGTACTGCGAAAATAAAAATTGATTATAACATTTTTAAATCAAATTTTTCTGATTAAATTTTTTTAAATTCTTAAATGGATTAATTTGTAAAGAAGTTTCAATTTAAAAAAAATTACAAGAAATATTAATCCCTTGTTTCGAACTATATTTATGAAAAAATCTTAATTCTAAATTGAGTAAAAAGATTAGATCACGAATGATTTATTAGATCTGGGAAACGTGTTATAATTCAAAAACTGGAAATTATATATATCTGCGTTCATGTTCCACCACAGTACTCCGCAAATCCAAAGCCATAAAATGAAACATTTCTAAAACTGAATATCGCCTCAATAAACTTTTTGTGATATTTGTATCAATATGCATACGATATTGAAATATTCATTTAATAAATAAACATCGTTAACAAGCATTTTATTTTATTATTTGAGTACGATTTATGATTTAATGTAAAGATAAAATAATTTCTATATATGTATAATAATAAATTTTTTGTTTATCTGTCTATAATATAATAATCTCTATCAAAATCATAATCATAAAATTTAAATGCACTGGCAATAACAATAATATTGCGTCGTAATTATATTTGTTACATGAAAGCAATATTTCTATCGATTATAATAATAGCTCTTTATTGTTCCAATCTTTATTTTTTCACTGAGTTAATATTAATCTGTAAATTGAAAACAATTAAATTGATAACATTTTCCTAAGGATTTATGTAGTAAGTGCAGTTAATTTCAAATTAAACGCAATTATATAATTTAATAGCTCAGAAGCTCTAATAACATGGTGTATTTTATACGTACTACATTTAACCATGTATAATCTCTCCGTAAAAGCTAAAGCTTCAAATATCTCATCTCTTTTTAGTTTGTATATTTATAAGTTATTTAATTTATTTCGCTCTATTTATTAGAGATCTTATAAGTTTGTAAATTACAATACATTATTAAAAAATTATAAATACTATCCCATTCGTATGCAATATACAAATAAATGTTAAATCGCAATCAATTTTAATATAAAATGCAATTATTATATTCATAATTACTGTTAAAAATAATTGCAAATGAATCCTGTGTATAAAGATATCATTTATCAGATTTCTTTAGTCTTTTACTTTGTACGTTTCTACTTATTGTGAAAGTAAATAAAAAATTATCAATTTTTTTTATAAATAACATGATCTTCTGTTCTGTTAGTCTCATAAGATATAACTTATAGATAAAATTCAAATATAAGAAAATCTACATTTGAAATAGAAGTTAAATTTGAGTAAATTCTGTTAGAGTTAAAATAATGAATGAAGATTGTACCATATAACTTATTTAAGCTTTCGACCTTTCAATTAGTGAGCATTCTAGCGAAAACTAGCATCTTAAACATTTAGTAATGAGACACTGTCATTACTGCCAGTATGCATTACTTTAATGGCTGTGAAAACAAATTAATTGCTATCAAAGTCAGTGTGCTTTGCTAGGAACATTCATTGTTTATTTAACCTGGGAAATTTCGCTAACGATGGCTAACAAGAATTGACGTCGCACTTATTGCGTTAAACCTCAATGTAATGTATATCGATCTTACCTTCGCTGATTACATGTCGTGCACTGTAATGAGAAAAATATTTTTCAATTTCATACCAACGTCAATGTGCACATTAGAATAATGCACAATAATAATGCCTTGGTAACAAAGATACGGTGGCACTGATTGTCACAAGTCGCGTAATTAGAAGTTTCACTAGATCGACAATATACTGAAATGAACTCGAAAAATTATTACGCAGTATTTAAACCGAATATTCAAATGTACTGAAATAATTGCTGCTAGTTCGATTGCCGATACAACCATATGATTATAACTCGAAATTTTCTGATTTTCGAACAATTAGAACAATTTGACAATTTCAAACTGAAACTTCAAATTGTCCAGATTTGTCAGACTTAAAGATACATACGAACAGTCTAAATTTGAATTCAGGTAAAACGACAAAAATTTAATTTTCCAACTCGTTTCCTTCAGATGCAGACCTATTATATTTGCATACGGATTTATCTTCGTGGCTGGATGTTATGCTTGTTAGAACTATCATTTGTCTTTTCCTGCATGTCATTTCATTCTAACGATAACCGACACAACGCGTTGCATTCGCGGAATGACAACACTAAAACTGTTC
This sequence comes from Trachymyrmex cornetzi, assembly GCF_001594075.2. Classification (NCBI taxonomy): domain Eukaryota; kingdom Metazoa; phylum Arthropoda; class Insecta; order Hymenoptera; family Formicidae; genus Trachymyrmex; species Trachymyrmex cornetzi. Next base: position 3,513,324 of record NW_017299926.1, on the reverse strand, counting down.
TACAGCAAATTCAAGACAGATTGAACTTCTCATCGTAGACATCTAATCGGTAACATCTGTGATTTGTTTTTGCTTGATTCTAATGATGAAAATCAAAACACTTTAACAGAGCAATATTTATAGACTAAAATATAACTATAAACTATTTTCACAATCTCTGCCAAACATAATTAAGATTTAATTTCTTTAAATCGTTTTTTTTTTCTAATCGGATCACTTCTTGGTCCTATTGCATGATATTGCATAAATTTGCATACATTAATACTCATAATAAATTTTATCGGATTTTATTTTATCGATTATTAATTAAACTATTAACTTCAGTTTCTAATTAAGCAATAGCTTAATAAAAATTAATAAATATTCTGAAATATGTTTCCGTAGTATAATTAACAAATAAAGCTGATTTGCCGTTTTGGAAGAATTTTACGAGAACGATAGGCAAACTGTTTCAATATTGTAATTTACATTAAGCAATCTAAACCTAGACGTCAATTTTTGCGTGACATTAAATTTGTCTTTCTTGAGAGAGAAAAATTTCTATTCATAGATACAATATTTGGTTCGTAAGATAAAGCTCCTAGCGTCATACAGAACGTCAAAGAACAGAAAAAGACAATTCACAGTAGTAACAAAACAAATCTGTTTCGTTACTATCGCGTGTGTTGTTCTTCTACTGCAGACAATGCATTGAAATCATGTCGAGTTTCAAATTAAATATTGACTGAAACTTTCTGTTTAGTATCTCAAAAAGAATCATTACAGAGGAACAATTACGCAAAGAAAAGAAAAAGTAGACTGTATTGATAAAATATATTTGCCTTTATAATGAAATAGAGGAAAAATTTTACATTTACGAAAATTATTTCTACCAAATTATGAAAATTGCAAATACAGAAATAAATAAAAGTTAAAAGAAAGAAACGTATAATGAGAAATAAGAAATATGTGTTCTCTTTATTTTTTATGTGTTTACTTTTTTTGCTTACTTTAATTCAAAATAAAAATCAGAAAATTAATATACAACAAAAATTTTTTTGTCTTATGCATTTTATTGTTTTCGGTAATCTTTTCAAAGAAGCAAATTTTTTGAATTTATAATTAGAAATAATAGTTAAAGATGAATATTTAAAACATATAACAGAATAAAAGATAAATAATATAGTCTTTATTATGAAATTGAATAAATAACTACTCGAATAAGTAACAGAATAAATTTACTTGTAAATTTTTTTTTCGATTCAACTTAATAACTAACATACCAAGTTGTTCATGCAGCAACATATTAAGAATAGGAAGCTATGTATTTGTCATAATTCAATCGCAAAAGTTGCTTAAAATAAAACAATTAATCGCGTAATATATTTTCTATTTTCCATTATTTTTAATCATATATAAATATTTAATTAGATTTCATTATTTCTTATAGAAAAAAAATAGATTAGCCATGAATTTATCAAATTTATTTAGATAATCGTTTTATTCGTTAAACTCTGTTCTCTTATAAATCACCGATCGAGAAGTTTCATAATCGTGCTAAGTAGACGAATCTCTTTTAAGATAATCGCACATTCAATAGCGTCATAATTTCTGACGAAGATTTATAGAGGCCTACATATCGCTGGTCATTGTTCAGTAACAATGAAATTGTATAGAACGCGAATACTTAGTTAATCAGGATAAAGAAAAAAAGAAGCAAAAAGGGAGAAAGTTATTTTCCACGCAATATCCATATCTAACTCCATGCAAACTCGGAACTAAATTTAATTAAAAAAAAGAAGTATCTCTTGTATATAAATTTTTAATAACTTCCATTATTATTCTTTCATATATTAAAAGACAACATTTACCTATAATTTTTAAATTTTTTAATAAAAAGATATAGATTCAAAACAATATATATTCTAGATCAAAAGTTCCTAATCGGATTTAAAACTTTTTGAGGAGAAATATTGCAGATGTATAAGGTTTATGGTTTAAAATTTTTTTTCCTATTGTAGCGATAACATGTCGATGTTTTATGTTACGCAAAAGTTTTGCACCGACAAGCAAAATCCAATAGATTCATCGACACAGTGGTGACATTTTGTTTCGTGAAAGAAAAATCGTTTATGTTATATAAGTTTTTCCGTTTGAGAATTTCAATGCAAACGAATCTTGTATTGATTATATATATAATACTTAAATTGATATTTAGATAGTAGATTACATAAAGTACCCTTTCTGTGTAATGAGCAGAACAATTACAAATCGCTATATTAACTGCAATGAGAACTACAAGTGCTTTCTTGTTATGCTCATTAAAAAGCGGCTTGCCAAGTTTGTTACATTTGCGTATTGATCATCAATTTTTCTGTTTAAAGAATAAAGAAAAATATCGCACGTTACATAAGAATCTTCGTTAATGAAATACTTTACGTCAAGCAGTGTTGTGACAATTAGCATCAGCTTTTTCTACTATTTCTTATAAATTGGTATTATTCTTATAAATTAGTGTACATAAATCAATCATAAGTTATTAATTTTAACAATCAAATATTAATAAAATTAAAATTGTAAGTAAAAATATTTTTAGAATATATCGCATAAATGATATTTAAAACTTTTATTTATTTGTAATAAAAATATTTTTATTTAATTTATACCTATCTGCCGTTATATTATACCTGCAAACAAAACATAAGTTTGATACGGATCCCAAGCAGAACAACAATGACGTCATTTTGACGTTATCGTGACTTGTTGTTCTACTTGGGATGTAGTTGAATAAACATTTGGATTGACTCAAAAATATAAATAAAAATAATAGATATAATTTAATTGATATTTTTTTTTATAACGTTAAAATATCGGCATATGGCTATTATATGATACAAATACCTAGTTTATGTGATAAATTGCAATTACATATGAAATTCATAACATATATAACACAACATATGTAAGTATACCTATAAAAGACGCTCATCGCCAATAAAATTGCTACTTTAGCAAAAGTCATCATTAAAATAGCAATGCTGCACGGATTTTTTAATAAGGTTACAATGCGCACTGAGAATTAATGATTCCGAATAGAATTACTAGGCTTAGGAAAGAGTCGAAGAACATAATTAAAATTCCATGAACGTAATCACGACGTGCACGAGCTAGACTGATTTATCATCGCGAGAGTATAAGGAAACTTTTCACTTTCTAAGTGAAATACCTATGATCATACCGTCATGAGAAGTTTTACGTCGCAATAAACGCTAACGCGGCCTCGACCGTGAGAGCGGGCAGTGTTTCAAAGGAATGCCGGACGAGAGGTATGCCGGTGTCAAGGAAAAGAGGAGGAGGAGGAGGAGAAGGACATCGACTTAAGACGCACGTAGCCGTATGCGCCTCATAAAACCCAGACGCGCCTAAATGCTACCCCCTCTTTACACCACACCCCATCTGGACCACCCTTGCGCGACCCTCCACGATAAACGCATCTCATATAGCCATAGAGACCCCTCACGACGTTCTCGCTACCCGCTGGCTGATTCGATCCTCCCGTTGCCACCGCATTTCGCCGTCTCTTGCATTCTTCCGAGCAAAAGAGATCAGGGAGTCGAAATATATAGGCGGTCGCTCGTACGGAATTGTAAGCCGGAAGAATCTCTCGCCCCTGCAACGCCATATGGTACCAATGGTTTACAAGCACGGACATCTCGATGTTCGTCCGTTAGTAGCGCTGATCAAATGAGAATTATTTGACGTGTAAATAAAACGTGTCATTCACGTGCAAACAATTGACGGTAACGATATTGATTAAATATTATTGCCAATTTTGAAAAATATTCATAATCGATAAATTTAATTTGTATTCGCATTATATTAATACTTTTATATCATGAGAGTATTATATTAGAAATATCTGATCGTCGAATAATTATTGATTCAACTGTGTAATAAATTATTGTTATAAAGGTAGTATATATAATATTTCCTTTTTCCTTTCCATTTCATTTTCAATGATTGACTAATGTACGGAGCGTAATAAGAAAAAAGAACTAATTGCTTCTTAAAACATTTTTAATAACTGCGCCATAAAATCGAGAGATATTAAAGAAAACGTAAAACTGAGTCATTATCTTTATGTCATTACCGTAAATGAATAAAAAGAAATGGTAATAGTTTCAATAATAACGAAACTGCAATGAACAATAATTATTTAAGTAAAATGAGTAACCATTTTAATAAAAAAAGCATTTATTAATTCATCGATTTGCTAAATTGTTCTATAATTTGTTGAAAAAAGTTTCTGGAAGGAATATAATATCGTTAAAAGAATTAATTTTTACTTTAACTATGTATATAGAAAGCTTGATATTTTTTACCTTTTATTTATATTGATTTAGAAATTAGTCGTACTATATTGAGAGTTCCATTATCCTTCTAAGAAAACACGACTTCTCTTGACAATGTAACAAATGCAAATGCGATTACGAAAGTTGTACACCACTCTGTTTATGTGCTCACTCGTAGATTTGCAATAATATCGTTTACTTGTACAGCAAAAATTGGTATACGACTTTTAACCTCTTTACTGTTATTTTAGATTGTTCTCAAACTCACAGTTAAATACAAAATACGTACGTAACTATCATAAATAACTTAATTAACATCAGATAAATAGTCACGTTTAATTTAATAATAATTTCAAAAAATTATTGTTTATTTATTTAAAAAATAATGTTAATTATTCATAAAAAGTAAGCAAATTAAATTAATTCATTTAATTTAATTTAAATAATATAATAAAAAACTTTTTGCTATAAAAAAAATATTAATTGTAGATTTCAAATTATAATCTGTTTTGTTAAAAAATTATCTAAAGAGATCTTTGTTATAAATATAATATTTTATATAGGTATATATAATCTAATTTTTAAAAAATTATATGCTTTTCCTAATATTGTCCTATTATCTATAATAGAATTCGCTTTGACCATTACAGTTGAAAATTAAAAACAGAATGTTGATTAAAAATTTCACGTGAAAAAATATATAAGAGAGAAATTCTCGCGAGATAAACCGAACTCTCTTTGAATTTAACTTCACAATTTAACTCTTATTAAATTTAAATCCTTTGCCAGTGTATAGGTCACAAATAGGTCAAAATTGACAGTAAACAATACTGTGGTCCAGCAATTAGTAAACTCCTGCAAGGTATTACCCTTACTTTAGCAAAAGTTAGTGCTTTGTGACTGTACAGCTCGTAAATAAATCGCTAACAATTGCAATTTTTATTAAATATTAGTAATTAAAAAGCTAGTCGATTAACTCTGCATATTTCATGCGTGATAAATGTTTTTATATACGTTTAAAATATTGTAAAGTTATGTAAAAGGTTTTCAAAAGGTTTTGTTTGATCTTTTTGTTGTCTTTTAATCAATTTATTATCGATAACTTTACTACTATCTTTATATCAATTTCAAGAGAAAAAGATATACGTAACAGAAAAATCAACTACGTTTTTTACTAATAAAAAGGCGACTTCTCAATATAATTTTTTTGCTCAATTGTAAAACATTTAACAGTAAAATTATGATATCAAAAACATGGCTTTAAATTTTAATTACTTTAATTTTAAACATTAATAATAATTATTTCTTTTGTATTAATATGATTTCTTAAATACAAAAAATATGATATAAACTAATACTGTAACATACAATATAATTTCAGAATAATAAATTATTAAATATACAATTTTTTAATTTTAGTTTTCATAAATTTACATCGTAGCAAAAAAAAATCATTTCGCAAAAACTAAAATTTACTCAAAAAAGTATTTAATCGTAATATACAATGTTTAACTAATCAAACATTTATAAGAGAATATTTTGAAAAGATAGTTTGTTAAAGTGCGATGTTTTGATCGAAAAGTAATGTTACCGGTAAGTACTAACATTTTTTAACAATAGTCTTAATCGCTAAAAAAAGCTGTCGTCATTTTAATTAACGTAACAGAAAAAGGTATCAGCTTATAGCGTTCTTTTCATTTCATAAAAAACTATTTTAATTTGGCAGTAACCACCGGGTTTTAATAATGATATAATAATTATGATTTTTCAAAGATACATGTGCATGATACGCCACATTTGTTCGCGATTAACTCCGCATGGTGAGAAGGATTAAAACTATTTTTGTGTCGACAGCATTTTTCTCTCAGATATTTTCGCATCTTCTACTAAGCTCGTGAAAGTTTGAATAGCTGTATATAGTACGATCACCCATGTGATGTTTTAGAAGGATTTCTAAACCTCCCTCTTTTATTGTTTCTTTCTTCTTCCTGATATGTTCCTGCAATATAGATTACCAAGAAACTAATGCTACAAAAGTAGGGCACTCTCGTTTTGTATAGAGACAACATTGATTTTTCGAAAATAATTTAATCGCCAATATTAACTGGCTAAATTGGCAAACTGGCCGAATCCTCTTTAAAATTTTCTTTATGCAATACAATTAATAATTTCAAAAAAGGCTTATAAAAATTGCTTTTGAAAATAAAAAATAGATAGAGAAAAATATAAAATAAATATAAATATATTAAAATACAACATGTAGTTAAATTTAGCTCGTTTCTCAATTTAATGTAATTTATATGTATAAAAATTAATTATGAAAAACCACAAATTTTATCATAATTCGGATAAATATGGAAAATCAAATTATATTAAATATTAATATATAGATTATATAGAATAAAAAGATTTATTTACAGGTCAATTCGAAAAATAAATTTGAGTAAATATTAATATTGTAAAAAAGTTAAAAAAAAACAAAACTAGGAACAACCACCGCAACGATATTCAGTAGAACGACATTTCGTACGTAAAAACAATTCTTATTGTTCTGTCAAAAATCGGGCAACATTATCTCAAACAAATGATATGATTAGCTAAGAGAAATAAAATGAAATTGAGTTAGATTTAATATCGATCCACCGAGTTTACAATTTAATCGCGTATCTGCGAGCGCATTGATAGATCTGCAACGTATGACATGTAGGGAAAAAAGACACGACATTTTTTCCATTTCGTCAGTCCAATAAAGATGAAACGAGATCGGATACTTTCCGTCAATTTTAAAAAATCAGCAATACTTCTGCGATGCAATGACATTTCCGTTCACTCCAGATAAAAGTTTGCATCCATCATTCTACCGCAATGCGAAACAAACTAAAACGAATCAGTTAAACTATCCTTAGCGTCAAACGATATTGACGTTTAAATTGCAACCAAAGAAAAGTGCGTTTTCCTATTTCCTATAAAACATGTACGCGCGCAATTAATCATAGCATCGAATATAAAATTTTGTCCCTATATGTCGTGAAACGTAGATATCGAATTTCAACGTATCTTCAACTAAGAGTTAGTTAGAATTTTAATTGTCGCAATATAGAAATTAATATTACTATTTTAGTAATTACACGTATGTTATCAATTTATCATGTGTTAGATATATGTATCTATAATTCATCATGTTATGCGTATAGTTGTATTATATATATGCATATTTATAAATGCACATTATACATGTATGTTATTCAGATATTGCGTTTATCATGGCCAATGCGTGATAAAACTAGATGAAATTTGTATAAACTCATTTCGTGGCATAATAACTCGAAGAATAAAAGTAGGTAAAAAATATGATAAAATAACTACATCAATATATGTGTATTACCATAATTCGCTTTTTGTGCACGCTAATATTTTAGAGAATGAATAATGTATCAATGTGTGTGTGATAATCGTGCGACCGTGAACTGAAATTCCAGCGAATTCGAGGCGAGAATTGGTCCGAATATTCGAGCCTCCGTAACGCAACAGAAATATGTGTGTTGGTTAATGAACCATGCGTGGACTCGTAAAAAAAAAGGAATGACATGGGTTTATCAATGTCCGTTGAAGAAATATGTGATGTTTGATATTTTTGGATTTAGCCGGCCTGACAAATCATTGCGCCATGTCGAGTGGCTGCTGCACGCGGTTGATGATAGGAATAGATATCTACACTAAAATACATCATGCTTTTTCACGCAATCGGTTTGAACTTACACATATGCTCGCCGAGCGGCCAAATTTGCGGACCAGAATTGACTTCGATTAACACTGTAGGCGTACAAATTACGAGCACGCAGAGGTCGGCGACACTCAGATTCACCAGGAAGATATTTGTGCTGTTCCTCATGTCTTTCCCCCGTAACACGACCAATGGCACCTGAGGATATTACACGCGGGAGCTACAGCAACTGACTCTAAAGATTGGTACATCGATAATACGAATAATACGGATTATAAATAAAAACGGCGATTAAAAACGAAAATTATACTCTTGATATTTCATTAATTGTAAGTGCAATTGCAACTAGTATTAATAAATTGAAATAAAATAATATTAGTGGACTCCAAAAATATGTTTAATACAAGTAAAATATCTATGTGAGCCTCCGATCTTTACAGAAATCTAATACTAACCAATACTGAAAGACAGTAATTAATTTAAGTATTAAAAGCACTGTTGTTTAATACTTTTTGTACTCCAAAATAAGTGATTAATTATCATTCAATAATAAATTTGCCAGTATTAGATTTTTGTAAGGGGAATGTTGGTGCGTAAATTAAATATTTACATTGCGATAGATATAATTCGTAACCAATTGAGATGTACTTACCAAATGAATAAATTAAAGTAAACGCAAACATTTCGGAATTTAAGTCCTTACAGGCATTTTATTTATATTAGATTTATTCTTGGAGTGTCCCACTAATATATTACTATTTTATTTTATTTCAATTTACTAATATCAAATCCAAATATTATGTATTAGTTTATATTTAACTTTCGCACTGAAGAGAACTCAAATTCAGAATCGTTTGCATTTGCTTTAACTTCATTTAATATATCCCAATTGGTTGCGAATTATATGTGCATCAACATCCGCGGAATCTGACGTAGGTACGTTACTTGTATTTGATGTTAATAAAATGTAAATTAAAATTACCATTAGATTGCCTACTATCCCTAGGATCATCACGATAATGCAAGTAACCATCGAAGTCGTTCGTATGTAGGCAGGTAGCATGTACAGCGCGGAAGTAGCATTCTCCGACTCGATTACTGGAATTATGTAGTTACGGTATAGTAAGATACTTAAGATCCTTTAAAACATATTTCACGATAAATGTCCCGAGTGTTATTAATTAATGTAATACCATTGTTTTACGACTATATAATCTTGCACTGAGAAAAAAAAATTATTAACTTGACTAAATGCATTTAGTTCGTAATGATTATTTAGTTCAAATATTTATAGTGTTATTAATTAATGTAATACCATTGTTTTACGACTATATAATCTTGCACTGAGAAAAAAAATTATTAACTTGACTAAATGCATTTAGTTCGTAATGATTATTAAGTTCAAATATTTATATATTTATTAGGTGTTAAACTTAATTCCTGCCGTTTTTTGTCTCCAAAATTGATTTGTTTCGAAGGGAAAATGAATGAATACCTCAATCAAAGTAATTTCCTCCATTTTCTACTTTATTACTAATTAATAATACTTTGATTAAAGTATTTCCCTTCGAAACAAATCAATTTTGGAGACAAAAAACGGCAAGAATTAAGTTTAACACCTAATAGATTAACAAAATCTTGTAATTTAAAACATGTCATTTGTTTGAATTAACAAATATTTGCTTGACAGTTCGTGACTACTACATTTAGTTGAATTAACTAATATTTTTTGGAAACAATAACTATTTTTTCTCAATGTAGGAGTACCTGAGAATCCATCGAGCGCGCTGTTGCCGATCGCCGTCGTATAATAAGACGAATTCAATTCGAACGCGACGGTAGACATCGTTGTCAGCATGTTTTCAAGTGCGGAATTAAAATGCACCTTGCTCTTGTTCTTCCGTTGTTTTTCCGCTGGTCTTTTCTCGTTTTTAGATTATTTCATATTCTTCCACTATCACGTATCCTCATGACATGATACGTTCACGCTATCATGTATTTTCACTTAGGTGGAGGGAGGTATCAGGTAGCTCGCCGTTTGAGTTATGTATTTACAGGTTTTACGTACAAGCACGATTACGTCGGTTTCTCTTTTTTTTTGCATTTTCGAAGGAGGAATTTTAATTTTATGTCGGCAGCACTTTCCGCCGTGCCGCGACAATTTTCGGCATTGGAGTTTCGTGCGTTTCGATGACGGATTGTCGTGTATTGGGTTGCAGCCCGAAAAAATCCATTAGGAATCGCAGGTGCGCAATAGCACCACGGTGTTTCGCGACGCGAATCCGGCTTACCGTTTTCGTCTGCTTTAAAATAGCCACCACTTTCGCCGATTCGGAAACGTTAAGTGACATCATCAGGTCTCTGGTCGCGATACATTCACCATTAATTATCTCGATACGGTGTGGAAAGCTCTCAATGAGATAGCGAGAATTTCATCATTTCGCAAAACTGATTGGCTTCCTCACTTAAAATGGGAATTCCATTTAATGCTTTGATCGAATAGATCAGATGGTGAAAATGTTAATTTGCAGAAAGCTTCGGACGAATGTTTATCTTCTACAACTTTGACGAGAATTCGCGACTCAAGGAAGCGTACTCCGTGTCTGATTAACATTATTAACTTTCTCACACTTTAGATGTAGCTTTACTTATGAGTAACTTTATCAGAATTCATTTGCTGAATACATAGTCTCATCCGTCAAATAAAACGACATGTGTTGAATATACTTTTACTTCAAAACTTTTTTACCGGATTGAATTAAAAAACAATATATTAAATTTTTTAATATAAACTAATATTAAATTTGCTCAGCAAAGCTCCTTTTCGCATTATCTTCATAAAAATCTTATGATGAAATTCTATTTCCATTTCCGCGTAATTTCTCATCAAAAATTACTTATCAATTGACGAGTTAGGAACAAGAATGCGTCTACAGCAATATCTCTAGCGTCTCTCGAGTTTGCTAGAAGAATCATCGAGAGTTTAAAGTGCTCGAAATATTTACCATTCAATCTTAAATAGAATGCTTCACGTGTTTCCATTATCAGCAAGCTACTGTAATCGCGTAAGCATTTCGCGTATTCGAAATTTACAATTGATTAACACACGCGATTAAATTCGCCGCAACAAGATTCTAGATTCCACGAGCAATTGCTCTCATTGACAAAATACGTTCCATGTCATTTAGCAAAAATTCTTTCTGGTATAGCAATTCCAATATTGAAGTACAGGATTGCGCAAGTCAACATTGTTTGTAATGAATGAGAAAACCAATTCAACAATCTCCTAAAATAAACGAACTTAATGAACTATCGGCTAATTAGTAGGGCTTTAATCATTTCTTTAATTGCTCTTCTTTCAAAAATAAAACTTTCTGGTCACGATTAACTCAATTTTAATAGATAGCCGATTCAATCTGCCTGAAACCGATAATTTATCATTTATTAATTTTAAGTAATTCAATCAGATCACGTATACTCGCTATCGCATTTCCTAGTATTAAACATGATTTTAACATTATAGGCTTTAACTCGATCTTACTTGTTGTGTATTAAATATGATTTATTTTGTTTCTATCGATCGCGTGGACAATTTGTACATCGCACATCAAGATGTCACTCACAATTTTATCGTAAATAAATCCACTCAGACTAGTGTATCCGCGTTATCGAATTTCACGCAACGCAACGTTTCGATCGTAATTCTCGTCAGGTTGCCTTCACAGGTGGTTCGAAACATGTTCCTTGCTTATGCACAGACCCGTGACTTCCGTTTCAACGCGCATCGACAACTGACTAAAATTACGACGGCATTACAGCCATGTGATGCGTTTCCTGTCATCATCAGTCCGTCAAACTACACATGTTAGAAGAAACCCGAACCGTGCAAATAGTGCCGGTAAACTAAATGGAACACGGAACTCAACTGGCCACAAACTCTCGAATGCGCCTCCCTTTCGTCGAGAGCATGCGCGCTCTTTCCGTCATTATAGTATTTTTTTTATCACACGTGCGAACCTGTGATAATTAATAAATTAGTATCGTCTCTCTTTTTAAATATCATAAAATATATAATTGAGTAGAACTTAATATTTTAATTGTATTTCATAACATTCATATTAATGTTCTAACAATTTTCCCACATAAATTTTCAAATTAAAATAATTGCGTGCTATTTTATTATGAAGCTTATTTTGCACTTTATTATAATATGATTTTAAGATAAATGATTTTCAATGTAATTAGTAATCTACCGGAAATTTAAAAAATCGTAATAATTAATAATTTTGTTTAAATTAATTACCTAATAAATAATATTTATTAATTTTAATTTTAAATATAGATCATTAACAAATTTAACGAATCAATTCAACTTCATTCAATTTTTAGACAACAATAAGTCAAAATAATTGCTTTAAATGTTGACATTTTAAGTATAACATTTTATTATTAGTTTTATTATTATTGTTATTGTTTATTTATTATAAATTCGTTTAATTTCGGAATTTTCGTATTTTTATAAAAAGAAAGAGAACTCTTAAAAATTGGAAATTCTTTTTCAAGAGTGACAGAATTTTTACTCTTTTAAAATGAGACTCCACTCTAAAGAATTTAGAAAGAAAATCACTATTATTTCTGTTCCTTTTTTTCATGCCGATTTCTCATATTATACCTTTTACGATATAGGTTAATAACAGTTATACTAAAGTATGAAAGAAGCGGTAATAAACACGACTCCGTATTAGGAAACCAAGCGCATTCCATTAAATCTCTCGCTGTCAATCCTCTCTGTGCGCATTGTAGTCGATTTGGGACATTCTTATGCGCCTCGCTTTGAAGCAAAGCGCGATGAAGCGACGGCACACATTATTAAAGGCAATTTATTTTACGCCGAAATAAATTGTCGGCGCACACATCGCAACTATTATATTTTTTAATTTCTTTTCAGAAATGATGCAAGTTGCAATCTATAATACAAAAACACATAATTGTTATTAGATTTATATATATATATAAAGTATATAAATTTATTGTATATAATGCAAAGTATATATAATCGCAAAAAAACGTTTTAAAAAATTAATTTATATTTACAATTTTTCATTAATGAGGAATGGACTTTACTTAGTAAAATTGTTAAAGATTTAAAAGATTTAAAAAAGCGACATGAGATAAGAAATAAAAAAAAAATTAAAAATAATTTAATAGAAATACTAAATATATATAAAAAAAATAAGAAATAATAATAAAAAATAAGATATTTTTAATTTTGGAAATTCCGATATATTCTGATTATAATAATAGAATTAACTATTTTTCCAACAAAGATTTAAATATAGTTAAAAGTAAACTATACTTTCTCGTCCATATATTTTAAAACGTTTTGAATTAAGAGCGTCATGAAATTACAATCTCCTAAACCTTTCTGTCATCCCATTCACCCACTCCTTCTCATCCTCTCCTTTTCTCTGTCTCTCACCATCTCTCTCATTCTCTACAATTGTAAGACAACTTTTATATGTATATATATATATATATATCCTTGTTAGGAAACTTTCATCTAAAAATAATTTTCAGATGCAATGCGGATCTATAAACAGATTTTGAAAGTTTATTTAATACTTGTGAAATTATATGAATAATTCAACTAAAAAACTCATATTTTGTGTATTTTAGGACAAAAGCGGTATCTCTTCAAAATTATGTCATAAATATTATAATTGTAGCTTTAAAAAATGTACTTACCTAAAAACAATTTAAAAGTTACGCGATTAATTGACAAATATCTTAAAAATTTGTAAAACTATAGAAACTTACGTAAATTTGCAGAAATCTATTATATAATTATTTTATATTGTTTAGTTTTATAATTATGTATATCAGCATATTAATATATTTTATACTATATACATATCCTATCTCGTAATTTTATTACACTTATACGTAATAATAATTGATCATTTTATGCAAATAATATCTGCACAATTGGCTCGATTAGCTATGCACAATAAGTTTGTCTGAGGAATAAATTGACTAAATCAGGTGTCTTGTCAACTATTTGCATTTACGGTACGTACACCGATGCCACATTCAATGTGTTTATACAAATAGAAATCTAGTTTTTCCGAATAGACATGCGTGTGAATTAATGTCGCCAAAACTCACGTGGCATACAGATAACTAACGACATGATTTCATTGATGCATACGGATTTAAATCGACCGTTGGAAGAGCATTCTACATTGTTAATGCAGCAGTAACATGTAACGTTGCTGTTGCAATATTAATGCATAACGGATGTTTCCTCTCATTCCAGAATTTTTGTTACAGATATCAACTGATCTATTTTCTCGTGTCTTTAAAAATTTTAAATCGATATCTGTATCAAAAATTCTCGAATGATAGGAACATCTGTTACGCATCAATACTGCAACACCAATACTGTAGCATGTTACTGCTGCATCAGCCTCCTATTGGAAGTGAAATTTTCATTTTTCATCCTGGATCTTTGAATTTCAATGCAGATTTTTATATTGTTCCGAATTGTATTGTACAAAAATCTGAAACAATTCTTACATACTTATAAAAGTTTTAATAACAAACTTTTACTGTCATAAAAATTAGATTGTACTTTACTTATATTACAGATTTAAATTTTTCAACTAAAATTCGCAATTAAAATAACGACTGTGATTTTAAATCCAATATTGTCGGTAAAAGGTTAACAATGTACAATGTAGAAATACTAAGTAAAAATACAACAGTTTTTAACGTTTTCTGTCTTTAAATTTCTCATATTTCTGATCTGTATCGGTTATAATATTATTTTCTTTTGGGAAATATGAGAAACATTTATAGTTACATCCATTTGATTTTCTCAAAAAATTTATCAAAATATTATTATTATGAACTAACTTTATATGCAATATTATGCTTAATAATCACTTCAGTGCTAGACTAACTTTTATCAATATAGTTTTAATCACTACCCTTCACAAGACGGGTACTGAGAACGTTCTCAGGACGTCCTATTTCCGTCCTGCCAGGTTTTAAGGACGTTCTGAGGAAAAGGTTCCGAGGATGTCCTCTAAAGATTCTGAATATGTTCAGCACCCTGAACGTTACAACCACGATGAGAAATTTAATCAGCATCGTAGACATCGTGTATCATAAACTGTCACGTCAACACACATTAGCAGATTTTATTTATCAATACGTCAATATAGAAAGACATCGATGACGTTCATGCAGTTAAACTAGGTCATGTAATCGACGGCGCCAAATTCATACGAGAAATTTCCCGGGATTTCACCAGCAATTTACAAATTCCCATGAGTCTGCCGCGTATATGATACACGGTATCAGGTTTCATCATTTGATAAGCTACTACGTTTACAAATAGCTCTGTACGATTGTTTCAACCGTCGCAGATGTCTGAAAAATGGCTCTCGCGATAAAGCTTGGCACGATTCGACAATGTGTTCATAATAAATTAGACTCGTTAATCATGCATTTATTTTTGAATATTTATTCATTTATCCAATCGTTCATCCTGAATAAAAAAGCCGAAAAAATTTTGTTCTTGTCCTAGGTATTAATGTTAATAATTAATATCAATTCACTAATTTTTGTCATAAAACTGTACAAATGTATAAAATATATAAGAATAATCCTAGTTTTTTTTTCTAGTTTTCTTTGTTGATAAACAATACTTTTTTATTTTTGGTAGTATTTTTGAAATCACAAAAATTTGATAGAAAAAAAGCACCTTAAAAAAAGAGTAACTGCACTCTATTCCGCGAAAAAAACGTTAAATCTATACGCAAAGAATATTAACAGTATTACTACATCCTATTTTTTTAACTTTTTTTACTCCATTTCACAATTATATTCTTTTGTTAAAAAGATCCTTCCAGAAACTAATTATTACTGGTTAATTTAATATTGAAAGACAATAATTAATTACTTATTTTAAGTATTAAAAACACTGTTCAGTATTACGAATAAGTAATTAATTACGGTTTTTCAATAATAAATTGACCAGTATTAAACTGGTCAGTATTAATTTGTAAAGGAAATAAAACTATACTAAAACAAACACTATTGTTTTCAATATTAAGCTGTCAATTTCCAATTTTATTCGTTACTAAAAAAGTGGAAGTACAGACGTCTAATCTATACATGTATGCTTGTATATTGTTGACGTAAGTAGGATCAGTGAATATCTGTGCTTAATTAAGAACGTGATCATATGTGTACGTGACAACAATTCATTCAAGCTCATTAAATTTTGCGTCGCGATTATTTAACATATTAACTGCGACAAACAATGGAAGCACTTCTCAAATCGTCAATAAATAAAACGAAATTGCACTATAATTATGGCACAAGCACTGTCCCGATTTATTATTTGTTTTGTTAATTAATCGACATAAAATAATAATGTAGATTAAAAGTGAAAAGCTTTCATCGACAATCCATTAAAAAGTCTCATTCATTTCATTACATTTATCTATATAATATCTATATATAATCTATTATCTATATATAATAATATGTATATTATCTCTAAGTAAACGGATATAAAACATGTTATTCTTTCAACATTTTGCATCCGCGGATAACGACGCGCGATCGAAGAGACGATCAATGATTGCGCGTTTATTCGCGAAGAATGCAGTATTCTACTTATGCCGATCGCCTAGTCAATCAATCTTAGCATTGCCACTTGAGCGGTTGATGAATAATACGTAGGTGTATAACGGGGAGAGACTCAATTTCTCCATATTGGGTCACGCGCATGCAACACTCCGATCTCTCCAGCCAGCCGTGGCTGGCGCTTCCACGGCTGAAGATCCGTTGCATGTCGTTCTTGCTAAACGGCGCGAAAATTTTTTTATCCGCATGCTAGTCGAGTGTGCCGACGGCTAGAGAAGCAACAACAAAGTTCGCAAAGCGACCCGATTATGCCGAGCAAAGGAAAATGTCGACGCGACAGTTATAATGAATGACAGCGAACGTAATTCAACGGTTTATCCATTAACCTCGTTTAATATTGGAACGCGTAATCATAAAACATATTACATGAGAAGTTCAGGGCAAAAATAAATCTGTAAGATCTGCTTTAAATCTAAAATTTATAAATACAATAGTTAAAATCGCACGCAAATTATACCTATGAACTGGCTTCATTCCTACACTCACTCAATAAAAACATTAAAAACTCAATAAAAACGTATAATTAATGTTCTATTGCATCTTGGATGGATTCATAATAAATCGACAGTGAGAGCATTCACTTGCAATATATATTAAGTTATTTTTTTTTGTTGGACGTTTACGCAACGAAATCTAGGCCAGTCTTCACGTTTCCGGTCGATTACGGATAAACTTTCGCGGGCATTTGTCAACGTTAACGTTGCGGAGACACCGCAATGTCGCAGCCGAAATCAGAAGACTCTCAAAAGAGTTACGACACGAAGATACTGACACTGATTTTTACGCGTGTGATCATTCAACGATGCGTGTGAGAAGAGCGTTAGTTAAACGGGAATACACAGACCGGAATGGATGACTTCGCGTGTCTGTCTGCCCGTCATAACTCTTGTCCTAGAATCTCAGGGTGATCTAAAACTAGTAACCATATCTTTTATTACTTTCCATTAAATATTTTGGAATCAACTTTATTCGTTTTATTTTTAAACCCACAGGATTTCATATCTTTCTCTTAACTTCTTTTTTCAGATCAAAATTTCGTTCTTAGTAGCACTAATATGTGTCCATTTTTCGCTAATATTCGTGATTGTAATGCACTTGTCCCGAATCTATCCTTTTTACGAGCCAACGTCATATTTCAAATGTGTCATGGAAACATGATGGCATAAAGAAGTGATAAAGTAAATATTGAACGGATCGGAGCCAAAACTAGTAACTATAATTTATCGACATTTGTGATTTCTCGCGATCAAATCAAATTACTTGCGATGATAAACAAAAGAAAAAAAGAGAGAAAATGAAAGAAAAGAAACTAAAAAATTATTATATTAATCTAATATGTAAAATGTATTCTATATACATATACAATTTTTTACTTATTTGTATCTTCTTACAAAACTTTAACCCACATTAACTCTGTTCCAAATATCGTCAATTTTAGAAGTGATCCACTTTAGCTCCATTAGCGATATCGCAAAATTGCAATAAATTTAGAATACGTCAGCGACGAGTTCGAAATACTTGTAAGACGAAGTGAGCTAATTGATATCGTTATAGATAAATATATAACAACACTTGGACTTTTTAATGACAAGAAATTTCTAATGATTACGAAATCATAAAATGAATATTGTAACAGTTATCAACAAATTATTAGAAAAGACAATTATTAATCTTATCATTAAAAACCATTATATTGTCCTAATTTGCATTGCCTAAGAGTCTAAATTGTATCATTTAACTCTGCTGCAGTGATTCTGATGTAATATTGACATCGTTAAAATAAACCCTCCTAAACCCAAATGTAATATGAGAGTAAAGTGGAGTTTGTAGGAAACATGAGAGGGATAAGTAAGTTTTCCGTCGTTCTCTCTCCCGTCCCTTTTTCTCCCTAGAACATATACCTTACGAAGTTCAGCGTGAAACCGTTCGCGTCGAGGATTCGTCAGAGGATTTATCGAACATCCGATGGACGTGTGGATAGAGATGGATAAAGATTGCAGGCCGTGCCTGCATCGACCTACAACTGGACAGTATGAGGATGTTTGAGATACGAGGAAGTCTCGCGTCTCTAGCTTTTAAAAGTCCGCTACTGTTATTGTTGGTCCAGTGCCAACGTAAGTAATGGCTAGTACGGACGTAAATATATCCTTGCACACTTTTTCTTATTTGCCTTTGAAGTGTAGAGATCGGTTTGTGAACCGTCTGCATGCCTGATTAAAAGAATTATGATTCGATAGTGTAGTATGTCTATTCACATGGGTGGGTCGCACAAATACAATTTGTCTGTGCAATCATTTACATCAAAGAGTTGTCTAAATCACTTTCTCGTAAGCAAAACAAAACATTGATTAAACACGATATTTCTTAATTGCCGTTCACTCGCATTGATGAATAAGATATAATTTAGCCAAATTATATCTCATTCATCAATGCGAGTTCTTGTATGAAGAAATTAGATACATATAGAGAAAATGATATACACGCATAATATAATAATATTATATAGCATATTGCTCTTTAATAAAAAAATAAGATATTAAAGTTCGGAGATGAGATTTATTTAATCAAAATATAAAACACTAATAATAATATAAAAGCACTAATATAAACTTCTTATTTAAAATCATTAAAAAAAATTAAGTGTTTACGACATCTTCAGTCATATTCCGATATCCATAATAATCTCAAATTATCATTATATATTCAATCATTGATTATAAGATAATGTTATCTTTTTGGGGCACTTTCATAGTTAAAATTATTTAAGTCCTTAGAGATTACTTGTGTTGTGGAATTACCTGACAAGTTGCTAAATAACATGCATTCATTGTAATAAAATGATTAATATAATATTACAATGTGTAGTGTTACATTAAATATAATTTATTATAATTTTTTAAACGATATAAAAATAAACTTATCTTTTAGAGGTCATAAGGCTTATTTTATTTTTATTTTTTTTATAGATTATCTTACTATTTTTCCTCTCAAATATTAGAATTATTACAAAAATATGTGCATACAAATGTGTAAATGTATGGATGTGTAAAAGTACGTGAGTATCAATATGGAAGTTATAAACTTGAGCTTTCCAAGTTCGCTGAACCCAAATATGCAGATCAATCATCCCTGCAGGAAAATAATTTATCGTTATTGTTATTAGATAGTGGTGCCATCTCGTGCTGCTTAGGATTAATATTTACACATAGTCGTACAATGTAGTCTACTTGATTTCTACCGCCATCTGTGTTATCAATATTATCATGCGGAAAAACCCAAGATAATGTTTATCATTTTTTAAAACAAATCAAGGTAACAAACTGATACTATTTGTCATCATTTTGAAAAAAAAAATACTGCTCCCATAATCTTTCAAATTTCATATATTAATAAATTTAAATAATCTTACAATCTCTAAATAAAATCTCTTTGACAATAACATTGCTGCTAATTAATAACTAATAAATAATAATTAATAGTTAGTAACTAATAGTTTTAATGTATGTTATAGTTATTAGAATTTCATTAAAATTGTATTAGTTGCAGAAAAAAACAAGAACTTGACATACTATATTATATCTAATAAAAATATAAGTAATAGATTGTGAAATAGATGTTGATATCAATAAGTATAATATTAAACTAACCCGATGTTTTTAATATATATAACGATTAACACAATCATATAGCGATTACACAAAAAAGGAAATACAAAGAGAAGATGAGTAATGTAATGATTAAATATATCTTTGCAATCAATTTATTATATTAACAAGTTTATGTAAATTAAAAGAGATTCTCAAATTAAACTAATAAAAAAATATTGTTATATATTTTCAAGTAATTAACACAATTAATAAAATAAATTTTTATGAGAAAAACAAATAAAAAGCTAAACAATAAATTTTTTTAATTAATTTTTATTTGTTTATTTATTTTTTCTTTTACTGAAAGATTCATCGTAATTTATCTAACAATTTATAAATTTATTAACAAGTATCCATTCCTCAAAAATAAATTAGATTTTTATAATCTGACCTGGTTTTTTCTTATCTATTAACATTCAAAAATTTATTTATTTATTACTACAACTTTATTTATCAAGCAGTATAATTACTGATATAAAAAATAAAAATAGAAAGAAATGTAAAGGAAAAATCGCTAAAAAGATAAACGTTTTTGTCTGGTATTCTAAAGAAAAGCAAATAAGTTAATTAAAAGAAAGGAATTTTTTAGAAACACAACATTTTGTTAGCGCAAAGTTTATCGACAATTTCATAAATGTAATAATTTAATAAAAAAAATTTGTCATAATTGTTTAATTTATAATACTAAACATATAAAAAAGTGCACAAGAAGAAGAAGCACAAAAAAATGTTCATTCATATTAAAATACGGAAAAAATAAAGACAACAAAGTATAATTTTGAAAAACAATAGGTAATTTATCAAATTTCCTTTTTTAACTAATTTTATTATTTCTTATAAAGTTGCTACTAAGAATTTATAAGATTTATAATGTTTTGTGGTTTCCCGGGGCGACTTAAAATGTTACATATTGAGAGCTTCTACTATACAAGGACACGTTCAAAACCTTACAATTTCACATAATGCATATCGCATCAGTTACCTTGTAAAGCTTCCGGATTTCAATATCAAGATCTGCAATTGAAGCGAATAGTTCAGTAAGATTTGTCACAAGAGACGTTACATCGTGATAAGTTTCAAACAGAATTACATATTGTGGATTAGTTTATTTCTCACACATGAACTTCAACCTTTTTTCCTTCGCATTTCCACACACATGTGTAAAATAATCGTATTTATAATTACAAACCTACGAGGAAGTAATCATATCACGGATATTCATTTAAAAGTAAAAGAATGATTACGCTCTAAACCGCGATTGTTTATTAACTTTTTTTATTATAGTGGCTGTGATTAACTTGATGAAAAAAATTGGTAATCACTTTTACAGCGCCGGCGCCGGTGAGTCGTGTGATAGAAAATTGTATTTATTCATTTAATATTATCATTATTGGTATATCGATCTATATATTTTACTGTAATAAAAAAAATGTACAGGGTAGAGAACGCGCGTTCACGTCTTACAATTTGGAATATCTCAGAACAATTGATTCTATCTGTATTGATCTGTTTACTTGAGACACATGGGAGTTTCACGAACTTGGTACATAATCCTCGTGGTGATCGCCGCGTGCACCTGCGGTGCACGTACAGAATGTGGCGAAACAGCTCAAATTTCATTTCTAACAAGCGTGCACGATGATCCATCGTGTACAATGCTATCACCGAAGGGCGTTACGCTTTATGAGGCCGCCAAGCTTCTCGCAGAGATTCACAACAACAAAACCGACGGATTCGAAATCGGTAAATCAAGTACATGAATTAAAATAATTCATATCAATTAAACACATTGTAATATTGAATATCAAATCATTTCCCGAATATACGCAATTAAACGGACAATAATTTCAATATAAAGTAAAATGCAGCATAGTTAAAAAAAAAATTCAACTATGAAACAAAATATTTGTATAGAAATTATCATTGTGGATACATGCGGAAGTATAACAGGTGCTCTGAAAGCGATGATGAAGGCTTTAGTATGGGCAGATGTCAACTGTTTGCATCCACCTTATTATCTAGGTAGGAACAATGACTGTCTCACGCGCTTTATGCGAATATTCGATTACTAATTTTCGAAGACCATTACATCGGTTGATAAAAGTTCTTTTATAAACTAGAGTACATAGCCAATAAAAATATTATATCTTTACAAATATAAAGTTTATATTTCCTAGGTACTTACGTAATCGTTCGATTTATGTATCTCGTAATTATATAGGAATTATCGGACCAGATACCACGACCAACATCGAGGCCATATATAAAGTGACGTCGATATTGAAAGTGCCGCATATTATCAAGAAACCGTCAATTTCTCCCTATTTGCACCCTTTAACAGAGGAATCGAACTCCTATTTAGTGGAGGTATTTGTTATTAATTAATTACTAAATAAACTCAATATTCTCGAGTTTATTAAGAGCCTTGAAGTTTTATTCTATAAACAATTTAAACTGAAGATGGGGATAGTTCAATTAAGGTATAATAATTAACTGTAATGCTGAGCTCATTGTAATATTTGCATAATGCATGCAGTTTATTATCCTTACGCAATCATTTGTATTAGAACAATACTGAAATGCGTCTGACAGTACATACAAATGTACTAATTATTGTGCTATTGAGTTTACAATACACATACTGCTCCTTCATCCAATTTTATTTTATTATATGTTTCAAATTTTAATAGCAAAAATTGATTTTATATCAAAAATTCAAGTTCATTCAAAGTTTTTATATCACATTCTTTATCACATTCTCTATCATAAGTTGTATTATTACATATAAAAAATTATATAGCGTATATATAGAATCGTGATATATACAATAGTTAAATTGTGTTAGCTCGATTGCATATTAAATAGGATATGTAAATTACAGAAAAACAATGACTCGGCATTTAAAATATTTAGTGCTTTCATTACCAATGCAGAATGCAAGCATATGTTCCTATTTTAGATGCATACGCAAGTGACTCGATCACTACATATTTATTTTATATTGTTTGAACTTTATATTGTTTGAATTTTATATTGTTTACACTTTTACATCCGTTGTTTTCTTTGTTAATAACATTTTTATATAAATGTTACTACATTATGCTTACCATAATGGTAAATAGAGATAAATTTGAAATTTATCTAATTTTTTCCCCTCACACGCTACTTTATATTAATCAACGATTTGATTGAGATATGTTATATTATTATCTTTTTTAGGGAATCTTGAAAATGATAGAAATTTTTAAGTGGAAATCCTTCACATTAGTAACTAAAGTTGATGATGAAAACGACGATGACGTACAAAGTATTACAAAGAAACTGACAGTAAATGCCATAGCGAACAATTTGTGTGTTATAATCCATGATAACGATAAAGAAGGTATGAAACTATGTTTTTATTTTCTTTACATAAAATATCTCTCTTCTAGCACAATATTTTTTAATAATGTGAAGTATATATCACAAAAAAGTTTTTATAATAAAATGTCAAATTTATAATAAATTTTAGATTTTTAAAAATGTCGCGTGATTAAAGTATTAATGATATGTATAATGGTATAGAATATTAATAATGCAATTTTTTTATGAATATCTTTGATAATTTCGTACATAATAATTATTACTAAACTTTAACAAGTATTCAAAGATAATATATGATAAATTACAATAGATCTCTTTTAAATATAATACTATGTCAACGCCTGAACCGTAGAAGGTGTATATCGAGAAAAAACATGAAGAAAGGTTTATGTCAAGAAATGAATGAAAAGCGGTCTATTTCGCATAAGAGGTAAGGCGTGAAGATTGGCCTATATCGGAACGCATACGAAATACGGTTTATATTGTGAAAATGAGAAGAACGGTTCAAGCTAGTTCAAGTTGCATGAAATTAAAGAAGATGTTATATAGCGCAATATATTTTCTCATAAATTTTATAGTGGCATGACTGAGAACAGGAATTGTCTTGATTTTCAATCCTGTTTCTCGCACTCATTTACTCATATATTAATTTTCTGTAACTAAATTTGTGTAATTTATGAGTAGTGAGTATTGCGCTATGTAGACCCTTTTAATTTTATGCGACTTGAACCGTTCTTCTTGTTTTCTCGATATAAACTGTACTTTGTATGCGTTCCGACACAAGCCGGTCTTCACGTTTCACGCGAAATAGACCGCTTTTTATTCATTTCTTGACAGAAACCTTTCTTCATATTTTTTCGATGTGGCACTTTCTACGGCTCAGACGTCGATGTAGTCTACATAGATTTTTTTTAATCATATACTAATGTAAAAAAATTTCTAGTGTTAAATATATTTTAGCAAGCAAAACTTTAAATCAAAATATTATTGTAGTAAAATCCATTTAAAATTATTTGAAAAATAAATTTTTGTTTATATTCCAATTTATCTTTGATTTAATACGTTTCTTTTAATTTCTTTTAGCTAAAAAATTAAAAATAATTTAAATATGATTTTTAAATTAATATATGTTTTGTTAATTTTGTTGGTGTAGATTATACGTCACATATTGTACATATTGGAAAACCCGAAGATAATTTTTTTAATGAACTTAAAAATGCAACCATACTAATAATCAGCGAGGGAAATTTAAAAGATTACTTGAATCATATAGATTCAACTAACACTATATTGCTTTTAGAAGATTCTAGGTAAGGACAAATTGTTTTTATAAAATTTATTTGCAAATTTCGTGTGCTTCACATACTTAATTTAAAAAAAAAAAGAATATATCTTTATCGATAGAAACTTTTCGTTATAATAATTTTCTCGTTAAAATAATTTTTAATCAAATTTTATCAAATTTATTAGTTTATTTTATATGTTTTAACATTTTAAACAGTTATTGTACAATTAAAAAGATCAT
This sequence comes from Trachymyrmex cornetzi, assembly GCF_001594075.2. NCBI lineage: Eukaryota > Metazoa > Arthropoda > Insecta > Hymenoptera > Formicidae > Trachymyrmex > Trachymyrmex cornetzi. The sequence goes on along the minus strand of NW_017299926.1, from coordinate 3,488,016 downwards.
CAAATGCGTTAATAAACATAAATTTTTTCATGAGTAAAAGAAGAATAATGTTTTCAACTTACTTAAACCCTAAATTAAATTGTACAGTATTAAATTGTATAATATCATATAATTTCATATTTATTTATATCTTTAACATATCTTTGATAACCTTATTATAAACTGCTCAAAATGTGTATATAAATTATATACAGGCGATATATTTCTCAGTTATCGTATTTTTTAATTATTATTAATTACAAATCATTTGATAAAATTACGTGTACTATGCTAATTAGTGTTGCATTAGAGCGAGGTGAAACGAGAAAATATCAATATCGAGATTTATTCTAGATAAAAATAAATGACTAATAAAGTTTTCTCGTTTTGATGGCCGATATTCTTGTTTCTCAAGATTCTAGAATTTTATTTCGAGACGTTCGAGATTATGGACTTCTCGTTTTATTTATTTGAAATGTTCGATTATACAATGAGACAGCACATTCGTTGTAACTGGTATTCGTTGTAACTGGCATGGATTTCTCGAGACGAGACGAGAAAAAACAAATGACGTATAATAATCGGAAATATTATTTTAAATGAGGCAAAAAGTTCTCAGACGATATTCCAAGATTTTCGTATCAAAATGCGTCATTAATGCTAATGAATTACTGATCATACGCATACACATAAAAATAAAATAATCGAATATAAAAGGTTATCTGTTGTAGATTACAACGGATTTTAATGTAACTAAAGTGGCTCATTACATTTAATTAATGAAATTGAACTTTTGCGTTATTGACATTGTTGCGTTGGCATTGTAATGTTTCACTGTTATTAGAAATGTTGGGAAATTTTCTCATAGAAAATGCATATATATTCCTCATTATTATTACTGGTTTTACTTTAATCATTAGTAATATCTAACTACATTTACGTGATAAAATAATTTTACATCAATCGTGTGTCGTGCCAATTACGCGACTAAACTGCCATGTATAAAAAATACACGCCTGAAATCACGATTTCTACTTCCGTCGAATGTATCAGATTCGATCGAGGTTAAGGATCCTTGATAAATCACGGTGAATTGCTAGTACCCTTGCTTTTTTCCCAGCACTTTAACGTTTCACTCTCCCGAACAGCAGCCGCGCCGAGGCCATCCTTAAATCAATGTAGAAAAATCTCGTTGCTCTCTGTAAATCGTATATGTTTTATTTTACAGAGAATATTGTAAATATATATATGAAAGTACAGATCTGGCAAATTTTTTAACTTAAGCTTATTTTCATTCAAATATAAAATTCATTCGTATTAGTTAGAGGAAAGTCGCCGATACTGACATAGGTCTCCTAAAGTGACACTCCCTTATTTCTCAGAAACTAACTATTGCACTTTATTAATACTAATAAAATCATGATCTGTTTAACTAATTAAAAAAGTACAAACTCATAATTCGTATATTTGTGGCTTATTTCTATACCATATCAGCTAAAAACCAATTCTATGAATCCGAGAAGAAAATTCTTACGATGTTCTTTTGTAAATTGCATAATTAAAATAATAGTAACTGTATTATTGATAATATTATATCATTTTAAATGTTTATAGTTTCATAAATTAGTTTTCTTTTACTAGTTTTCTTCTATTAGTTTTCATCTACTTGCAACAATGTTTTTACTGTTAAAAGTACCTTTGAAATTTTTCATAAAAATATAAGAATGTCGGTTAAAATATTTTTCTATTCAACAGGCATTTATATTGTTTTGAAGCAATAGCATGAGCTTTTGTTTCTTTATTGTAAATTTTTCAATATTTTCCTTTATCATTTATTTCTGAATGTGAAACGTGAAAAAATTAAAATTATGAAGGAAGCTCGTATTTTTGAAGTTCCTAAATTGGAAAAAGAAAAAAATATTTACGAATTTATTCGTAGATCACATATGTATTCGTACAGTGTACACTTGTGTATTACACATAAAAAAAGCATGCAAAAAACATTTGCATCGGTATATGATATGATAGCTCAGTTTTTCTATATTGTTTTTGTTTTCTTTGTAATAAATTAATGCATTTATATATATATATATACTATTGCATTCACGATTTATTTTTTTATATAACATGACATTTAATGTTACTTGAACATTAAGAAATAGAAAAAATAAAACAAGTTATCTTGGCTGTGTTACAAAATTGATTGCCAGCTCTGCAAGTACGTCGTCATAAAAACGTATGCTATCAACAGCGTTCCAATTTTAGTAAGCATGCAATTGATGCGAATACGCATTTCAAATTGAAATGATACTCGCCATCTTGGATGCTATAGCTGCCTCATCTCTTCAGCCGCAGCAGAAAATGACGACAAAATTAGTGACATCTTTACTCTCTCGCAGCACTACCACAGCGTGCTACGATGATTTTTGGAACAGTGTTAACAGTACTGCCAGCGCTGGCAAACAATTTTGGAACACAGCCCTTGTAGATCTATTCTATAACATAATAGTACCAATTATTATAACAAGCGGCTTGGACTCAATGTTTAAACATTGCCTTAAATTAAAACCAGTTATAAAAATATAACGATATATGAAATCGATTATATAATTCATGTTTGGTACGATACGACTAGAAACGAGTATATATGTAATGTGTGTATGTACTATAGATGATTTCTTACTTCCCTTTTAAGTCTACTTTAGACAATCTATTTTACATTGAATTTTTCTCCGTTCTTTTCTTTTCCGAAGAAAAATTCGACCTGAATTATATATCTAACATTAACATGTATATATTTAAAGCCGCTTCAAGTGAACAATTTAGATATACAATTCAGGTCGAATTTTTCTTCGAAAAAGAAAAGAACGGAGAAAAATTCAATGTAAAATAGATTGTCTAAAGTAGACTTAAGAGGGAAGTAAGAAATCATCTATAGTAGTTTGGAAAAATTAAATTTATCTCAACAATATTTCTGTCTTACAAAGTAACATTTTTAATCTTTAAATATAACAGGAATATTCCATTAAGTTCTTTTTTTATAGGAATGTAATGAACGGTCTTGAGTGGAGAGTTGAGAATTCGCAATGGTGGGCACCCGATAATGGTTTGGGAAGATATGATGCCAAGGAATTGAAACGAGTCAGATGGTTAGAAAATGCTATAAAAATTTACGTGAAAGCTTTAAATGCATTATGGTGAGCATTGAAAAATTTCTATTATTTAGTGGTGATTATATCATAAACAATAACATTTAATTTAATAGCTTTTGTAAGTCAAGAATAATTAAGAAAGCTATCAATTTGATAGATTTATAGCTGACTATATGCATGCTTAAATAATCACAGTTAACTCTGCGGAGTTAGACAAAGATTTATGAAACGTTGTACACGATAATGGAATATCATGCACATACATATATATAATATTGATAATCTATTGTGTATATATGTATGTATATAATGTTGAAGATTCATTGTGTGCCTAAGGGAAGGTTTTATTGGTGTCAATTAAATTTATAAATAGAAAAAAGTTGATTTAATCTATAAAATCAATTAGTCAACTAACGAGTAGTTAATGATTAATTAATAATTACAAATATTATTAAATGGCGAGTCAACGATAGTTACCATTAATTGACTATTCATTAGTTGATCAATTGATTTTGTTGTGTAAATTTTAAACTAACTTTTTTCCTTTTATATTTAAAAAGAAAAAACCCGAATTAAAAAAATTATATTTAAACATTAATAAAATTAATCGACATCAGTAAGACTTTTTCTTAGGCACTCAATAGATCTTTAACATTATGTCATAAATGCAATTTAATACTGTTACAATTTTTTTCATAAGATTGAATCCATCGATTACATTTTACAGCAAAAACAAAAAATGCAACAATCAAATAAATGCTTTAGAATGGAATCACATGGTGTCAAATATGTTAATGACACATAACAAGGAATCAGAAGCAGCACCAAAGTTTCTTAATCTGTTTATGAAAAAGAAAACAAGTAATTTAGAACGTTTGGGTGATATAGTTGTTCACCGGAATAAAACAAAAGTTTATTGGGATAAGAATAAAATGAATGAAAAAGAAGTGAACGTTACGGAGAAAACTGAGAAAAATTACGGAGCGCCAAGAAGCAACAACAATATGTCGTATATATTTAAAGAACTTTTAAAAGAAGAAAATGAACCGCAATCAAGATGTGCTACAGCTGTCAAAGAGATTAAAATAAAGGAAAAGAATAATAAGGCGACACAAGTTTTAGTTTCGGGAATGAGCGATAACGAGTGGTGGACAATGGTAGCATTTTTTAGCATTATTTTATGTAAATAATCTCTGAGATTCCTTAATTTAAAAAAGCCGTTTTTAAAACTTCATATATATCAAAATTATAAATTACGCAATAAATTAAAATTATTGTTTTTGTAATAGATTATGTATTAAAAAAAAATTCCGAAATTGTCAAAAAATTTCCTCTTTTGTAGATAATAATTTCTCAAAAATTATACTTTTCAAAATATCTTAGAAATTAATATTCATCTTCGCACATTATATAAAAAGAATTATTCCTATTAAAAAATAAGACTTTTTTTTAGAACTTCAAGCTTTCTTTTATGAAAAGTTAAAAGTTCAGAAACATAAATATAACTAATTTCCACGTTATAGGTATGTACGGTAAGCGGCGTAGGAATCGCGATGTTTCTGGTGGGAATTCTCGCTGTTTATGTTATCTATACGAACGTGCAGAGGCCAAAGTGTGCCAAGAATAAAAATCACTTGGATAGAGAAACCAGCTTAAGGAGAATGAGCAATGATAGAGAATTACCGACAACCATAACCATCCGTAACCAACGAGTGGTGCATAGTCCACATAGAAGAGGCAGCGACAGGAGCACTATATCTGAAAAAAGCGTTTAACGCGAATGCGAGTCGCATTAATAATAAATAAAGCGAGCATTTCCAGCGGAACAGAAAAAAAATTTACTTTAAAAGCGTACACAAAATTCATTATCTTATTTTATTGTGAGCATGTTTTCTAGTGACATTCATGACCTGTATTGCTAATCTAATTGAATCATAATAAAATATTCTTTATAATATATATAAATTTTAGATAGATATTTTCTTTTGTTGTAATTTATTTATGTGTATGCAATACGAGTTCCTCGTAATTGTTCTATGTAACAATAAATATTATTCTGCAGTATTTTCGGAAGCGTATCTACATTCTATTTCGATAATGTATCAACGAACTATAAACAAACTAAACGAACCATCCATCAATGCATGCTAGCATTACTTTTTATAAGGCTTTATTTTTTTTAATTTATAGATCTTTAAAAATCATGAAAAACGGCATTTTCAGTATGTTTATTGAAGGATGATTGATTTAACGATTTGAGCAAAGCCCTTCCGAGTAACATATCAGTTAGTATTCGATAGAAAGAAGAACGATCTTCAAGGTAGATAGCAAACTTAGCGTACTTGCTTCTACGTTCGGTTCTGTGAGATCAATTCGCAAAGCAATGTTAAACGATCTATCAAACATCAGCCAGTTCCATTACAGAAAGAAACAAATTCTTTCAAACTTCTCGATATCAATGACTTCGACTGCGAATCAACGATAGTTACCACTGTTATGATATCTTTGTATAGAATTATTATGGAATTACAAATATTTCTTTTTACAATCATTTATGTGATTAATGTTTATTACCATTTTTTAAATGCAACAGAATTTCGAGAAATTTATTAAAATATTAAATTGAAATTTAACAAGTTGTTATATTTTTATAATATTTAAATAATTTAATTGTTAATATTCCACTAATATCGGGATATTCCTTCGATTTATCTCGAATTATTTAAATACTCGCACATTTTTAGTGTTAAATTCAAGTATTTACGATAAGATACTCAAAATAAAAAAATATAAGTAAGTTCTTCTCAGAAATTTATTCAAATTGATAAAAATTAAAATCTGTTAAATAACATCTTACAATACGAGCATGTATTTTATTAAAAAATAATATAAATTATTACACACACACACACAAACACACATAATTAATACTAATGTTCCTAGATTGGCGAGATGTCCAGTACCTAGAAATGATTTCTTAAAAGGAACCAAAAGTTAAACAATTTACATATTCGCTACTACACTTTCTTCAACATTAATCAACATAAACGCATTTTATTATCATTAACATAGTACTAATACAACTACTAATACCAATGGAAGAACATAATAAAATAAAAAAAGAAGAAAATGTTTCTAAAATATATTATTTAATTAATATCATTATTCGACTTTAAAATATTCATAGTGGTTGTTGCTAACCATTGTTTCCGAGAACATGTCAGGAAAACCTGAATGTGTTATAATTTCTATAACAGAAATTCCCAACTTTCAACAGAGCATTAAAATAAAAAAATTTTGCATATAAATTTCAGGTATTATTAATGAATAATTCTCCACGTTGAACATCGTTTCAACTCTCCATCGGTACGAACTACGTATTTGTTAGTTTCTACTTGACGGGACAACGATAACATTCCTTCGCCGAGAGTAATTGCATGAGGAAAAACGAGGAAAAAATGCGATTTCTCTCTTCGCAAAATTTCTTTTAATAAATATTCAATACAGAATGAACCTTTGAAATATCCGTTAATAAATATTTAGCATGTTGCAGAATTTAAGATAATTTAAAATAACTAAAGATGTAAAAAAACAGTATTTTTTACTTCGGAGAAAAGTAAAAAACTAGGTTTTTTACTGTAAAAAACATAGAATTCATGTTAAATATGTAGAAGAAGAAATAAAATTTATTTTTCTTGTTATTTCGCGATACCTTTTAATACTTTTGTCTTTATGATTGTATATTAAAGCGGAAATAAGTATTATTGGCTGTTGCAATTCTTGATGAGTTGATAATAAGTTAATAGGTCTGTTTGCGTTGCTTGCACTCTTTGCATTCAGCATCTCTGTGCTTTCGTCTTTTTTATCGTCCGAATCTATTTTTCTAATCATATATATATAAGTGCAAAAATTAAATTAAATTAAATTATCTTTAAAATTAAATTATCTTTAAGTGCAAAAGTTTGGGGGATTTCAAGCAATGTGACAGACCTAAACGATTTAAAAAAAATATCCGAGTAAAAAACTGTCGAAACCGAAAGAAAAAAACCATTAATTTCCGAGTTTTGTACCCTAAAATTTTAGCATTTTTCCGTCATTCACATCTCTAAAAATAATATTTTACAGAAAATGAGAAATAAAACTGTAAATCAATTTTATAGAGCTCTCAATATTAAAAAATAATATTACAATAAACGGACAAATAAGTAGCTCTCATTTATTATCATTTATATTTGAGATAAAACTATTTTAAAGATTCTCAATTCTACAACCAATAATAAAATTCAAATTTTATAATAATTTTATCAATAATAGGTACACGTTATTAGCGGTATGGCTCGATCAATTTTATCAATTAAAATATTATATGTCTGATTTTGTAGTATCTCTAAATCGCGATTAAAAAATTAATAATTTACTATTAGCTCAACGCAATTTTTATTCTCTTATTTAATAATTTTTTATATTAGCTACAAAATTGAAGTGCAGTTTGCTTGAACTGGAAATTGTAAAAATTCGCACAAAAATATTATTAGACATCAAGACCTGTCTTGGCTAAATATGGTTCTTTTTACTCATTTATGTTGAATATTTTGCAGTTCACTTTCACTTAATATTCATATATTATACGCAAGTAAAAAATAATATTCATTGCAAGGTTAATCCGCCAACGCCTAATGTCTTTCCTAAATCTTCTTCTCCTCTCAAGCTATGCGTGCGCGAGGGGATTGTTAATTCCAATAAATCTTTCAGATTCAACACTCGCGAACATTCAGAAAACTACGATCGCGCGATACTTTATGTCACTTCCGAAATTCACACGCGAATTAATGCACAATTTTATTCGCGAAAAAATTTCAAGCGATAACCACATTATGCCAATGTATTTAGCTTCGGCCGTATAACCTAATTTAACCGACTAATTTAACCCCTAATCCCGAGTGACTAATATATACGTAGTATCCAACACACAGAAAGATCCTCTGTGGAAAAGATGAAAGGTAAATTCATAATGAAGATCATTTCCATATCCATATCTCAATCTCTCAATTCCGATTCCATTCTCCATATCTCGATCAGTACGACTGGTGATCAACTAATCCACTCAGAGCGAGATCAATGATTAAATCCGATCACGATTATCGCCTATGGCAGCGATTCAACTTGAGACAACTATCACGCCTGAGAATATGGAAACAAGCGGTGGTATGCTAATTTATATTCGCGCGACATTTTGCACGGCACTCCCAAAGTTAACGTATAATAAACTGGCTGCGTTTCATTCGTTTAGTTAAATAGGTGGCGATGTGAACATTAACTTCTCCGTCCTTGGATTAATGAGTTCTTTAGGTAGGACACTGAGCTCCTTCAAATTCGTGCCTGCAAATGAATAGATAGAGTGATTTATGCATTTGATCGAACAAGTATAGCTTCGATATATGTGTAAATCAATCATTAATCATAAGTTAATAATTTTTTTTTTTTTTAATATAATAATTACTTATTCGTAAAGAATAAGCCACGTTTTGAAATACTATTTACACGCACGAAACAGTTATATTGTCTACTGGTTCTATTATGTGCTGAAACAGTGTATACTAGCCGCATAATAATCAGTGCTACATTGAAAGAAAAGATTGGTTGCTGCAACAAATTAGATGGTAAAATATGGCATAGCATTTTTAATTGGTTGCTGCAGCCAATTAAAAATGCTATGCCATATTTAACCATCTAATTTGCTGCAGCAACCAATCTTTTCTTTTAGTGTAGGGAAAAATTGAAATAAATTTAGTAGAAATATTTATTTAAAAGTTAAATTTATAAAAAACACTGTTTGAAATAAGTATTTTGCATAGTAAAAAAGACAAATTTTATTTATCATTTATATTAACATTTACTTGACCTTTCAATATTTGACATTTCGATACTTTACGATACTTTACGATACTTTTCGATACTTTACTTTGGATAAATGCTTCTATTTATTATCTTCTATTTTCTGTTTACTATTTTCTATTTAGAAGAATATTACTAAGGCCTCGGTAGTCTAAAGGCTTAGGACGCTCGCACGGTATGCAAGAGATCCTGATTCGACTCCCAGCCGAGGTAATATTTTTCGCAATAAGAATTAATTATTTACAGATTTTAATATGTTATTCATCATTATTAAGATCGATTCGAAGATGCGAATAAACATAAAAAAAATTTGTTAAATTGCCAGTCAATTTAACTCGTGATATTACTGCGGTAGTTTAATAGAGTTAGCGTTTCAAGACCGAAAAATCATTTCGGCGCGCGTTTCTGGGGATTACATACGTAGTATTTAAATTCACATAAGAATCATACAAGCATTAAGATCCAGCTAGACCGTTTAAGGCTTTGATTTCTATAGTTTGTGTTATCACATATACGGTCCTATAATATATTATATTATTTTCTATTTCTTAACAGTACGAAATAGAAAATAGAAAAATTATTAAATTAGGAAATATTGAAATGTCAAATAAATATTTTATTTCAAGTGAATGTTAATGTAAATGATAAATACTATTTGCTTTTTTATATTTACTACACAAAATATTTATTTCAAATAATATTTTTATTAATCTTTTAAATTAATATTTCTATTGAATCTGTTTCAATTTTTTCCTTGCACTAAAAATATCTATTTACTATATTCCATTTTAACTAACTGGTTTCCCTAACAGATATCAATTTAAGAACGTCAAGAACGTACACCGACTAGACTGTTATCATTTTGAAATATCTATTTCACAATTTACAAAGTAATAGAATTAATTATTCATAAAGTAAATGTATGAATAAATGTACGAGATGTTTATATTATACATTGAAAGAAAAGATTAATTGCTGTAGCAAATTAAATGGTTAAATAGAGCATAGCATTTTTAATTGACTGCAGCAACCAATTTTTGGTTGCGTTAGTTAATCGAAATTCTATACTGACATTGCGGATAAGCTAACACAACCAACAATTGGCTGCAACAACCAAAAATTGGCTGTTGCAATCAATTAAAAATGCTATGCCATATTTTATCATCTAATTTGCTGCAGCAGCCAATCTTTTCTTTCAGTGTAGTGATATTATTCAATGCTTTTCGCTATTCTTCGAAGACATCTATTGCGAAAACACGGAACGATTCGTTTTACTAGGTGCTTCTTCAAATCTCACTACATACTCGTATATATCTACAAATGGGATAATACGGCAACATTGCTCACCTAACAAGTGAACGTCCCAAACACGCATGCGTCACGTACCGGTTGAAACATTACACAAGATTTAAAAGACCGCATATTAATAAAGCTAGATTTTGTTGTCTAATAATACTTTTATGTAAATTTTAAATTAATTTTTCCAGTTATGCAAACTGCGTAACAAGTACTGTTGAACTTGAAACTAAAATTGAAATAATAATATCACAAATTAAACTAATCGTCAATTTAATAATACTGTTAATAAGCATCTTAAATCACTGTAAAAAATTTATTTTTTGCAATAAGTTTTTTGCAGTGTTATTAATATCATTGAGTGTCAATTTAATAAGCGTCTTGAAAATATTGTAAAAAACTCATACATGTGTATAATTTTCGCAATAAAAGTACTTTAAAGTGTTTTGAGATGTTAATTAGTACATATCATTATTACATTGCGATCAGTTTAATTTGTAAAATTATTATTTCAACTTTAGTTTATAATTGTATTTTAAATTTGATAATATAATTGGCGCAGTTAATATGATTAAAAAATGTACTTAAAATTTGCATAGAAATATTATTGGGCACCAAGTTTCGATAGTGTTTGGCGCTTCTTATTTATTTGTGTTGTTATTGAAGTCTAGTTTCATTTATTAATAGAAGAAAGATGATCGTTATAGAATAGGTGGGAAATTTTAGAATATCACGATAACTTGTACAATTTAAAAATTAATATTATTTAAACTCTGTAAAAATCGGTAATAAATACATTTGTAAACACATAAATTTAGACCGCCCGAGAATACGCATATAGTTTTACAGCGTAATTATTAGACCGCAACAGCCGCAACACGTGCCGTTTTAGTTGGTCAATCTATGTATGAGAGATAATTGTGATCGTTGCAGCGATAAAAGAGGTACGTTAAATTTTGTAATCTTGATCACTTTCTTATTACACATATATTTTTACTTATCACGAATAAATTAATCAATTTTTACATTAAAATTAAATTGTTATTTTGTGAATCTGTACAATTTATATTGTGTGTATAATGTTTTTGCTTCATATTTAGTGATACATTTACTTAATATCTACATATAATAGTTTTTATACGGTTAAAAATAAAAAGTGACGGGATAGCCTAAAAGTACGTACTTAAAAAGTTGACTAAGCTTGTAAAAAAATAGTAATGCTGTAAATTATAAGAAATTTAGTGGAAATAAGAACAACAGAGAAACTATCAGCCTGAGGACTGTGTGGTTCGGTGGCAGGAAGTCCACCAATATCTCGGTTTGAATTCCGGAGCGCCCGGTTTTTTTCTTGTGTTGTCGCTTATTTCTTACAAAATGATGACAACGATGCAGCTTGCATATTCTGTAATGATCTGTATTTGAATTCTAAATTCTCTCGGTAAAGATTGGATGTGCCAAAATTGCTGGCTGTAGGCTACCCATCTCGATTGCTAGGATTAACCGTTGGTCGAAAACTTACTTATATAAATTCTGCATGTAAAAAGTCCTTTAAATATTTATAAAGATTTATATCAATCAATAAAAAATAAATCTTTTTTTTTATCTTAATCAACACTGTTTTTACGATACTTTTAAACACGTTTTCAACACGTTTTACGACACTGTTAAACGATACTTTTTTAATAGTGCGTTGAGAAATCACTTGCCCAAGAGTATTTTTATCTTTTTAGTAAATTTAATCTCTCCTAAAAATAAATATTACTACTACATTGATACTACTTAATAAACTTTTAATTCAAACTTTAAGAAACTTTAAGGAATAACTTAAACACCATTTTACTGATAGGGTTCTTGTACAATTGTTAATAGCACGAAAGAAAAAGTACGTACTTTTGGACCGTCTTACTCTAATTAACAAATTTGCGAATTTTATGCGAACAAATTGACAAGCTTTTCGAGTACTATAATCAGAAGCTATTGTATCTTTTTATTTTCTAATTAATGTCTAATATTTATGCGTGCACACATGCTATTAAAATTATGTTCAACACCCTCCACGTATAAAATTTCCGGCACGTGATAGCGCACGCCATACAATGAAGAGTAAGATTACCGCGGATGTGACAGATTAAGATGGTAAAATGCCTGGGGTTATGCCTCTGACTGGATAGATGGATAGATATGGGCTATTGTTCTCGCCACTTGACACAATCAAACAGCCAATCAAGATTGCGTAACATGTAAAATGTCTATCTAACGTATATGGTTGTAACAGTTTAAGATAGGGTAACTCCGGCAAATATGCCGCGCTGGGATTTACGCCGCAGAAGTCAAAAAAAATAGAAGGAGTGGGGGTAATTTTCCCGCAACTACTCTGTTACGTGCCTTTACGTTATATTAATACTGTGTTATAATTTCAGCTTCTTACTGTTAATATTAGTGAAATTATTATGAGTTGAATCGATTTGTCACTGTAATAAGTAAAGCCAACATAAATTATAATCTGCATAAAATAATTACTGTAGTGTGTGTAAAAGACTTAGTGGTTATTTCGTGATACATACGTGTAGTAGAATAGTAAAGCATGTTATGTAGCAAAATACAAGTGCTTTGCTTTCGTATTTTTTGTTTAGTTTGTTATCTTGTATATCCCACCTGTTTGGGATATGGCATTTTTAGTGAACGGGATTTATGCCCAAAGCATACAAAGTGCGCAGATTGAATTCAGTGCACTAAATGCAATAAATGCATTATATGAAATATGTACCTCATGTCATAACACTTGTAATATATGTAAGAAGAAATTGTGTAATTATTATTTATTATTTCATATACATATTTACCATTCTTATTCTTTAATAACTTTAAAAACACATTTTATAAACTATTGTGTTATTTTACGTCTTATTTATATGCATTATTTGTAAATTTTTCATGAGTCATACATACCCCCCCCCCCCCCCCCCCCCCTCCCTGTATGAATAGCCATATATAAGAAATATCTGCACTGAAAGAAAAGATTGGTTGCTGCAACAATTTAGATAGTAAAATATGGCATAGTATTTTTAATCGGCTGTAGCAACCAGTTCTTGGTTATAGCAGCAAATTTTTAGTTGCGTCAGCCTATCTGCAATGTTAGTATATGATTTCGATAGGTTAAATATTTTACTATCTAAATTGTTACAGTAACCAATCTTTTCTTTCAGTGTGTCTTTGGTATTTTTCATTTTCATCTCTACTGCTAGTGAAAGTGTACTTGGTCGATGCATACATACGTTCATGTTGTTGATGTAATAATTTAAGCAACGAACAGCGTAGTTACACACAAGCTGACTTGATATAGTATTTAATAGCGACAGATTAGCTTCAAGCGATGACACAGCAAAGGTATCTCAGAAAAGCTATTTATAAATACGGTATATAAAATGACAAAATAAGATCACGAGACTGACCTTCGATATTGCTAAAAAAAAGTTGATGTTCACAATTACCTCGATTTTAAAACAATTTTAAAATATGTAAATGATTTATCACGTGTTTTAATTGATATTTTTCATATGATATATAAAACTTGCAAAAATCAGTTATAAACATAAATATAAAACATAAATTCTAAATATAAAATATCATAATAATTTTTAATGCAAAAAGAATAATTATCTTAAATTTACATAAAAAGAAAGATATAAAAATAAATAAATAAATAAATAGATAAAATAAAGATAGAGACAGGAAAAGGGAGAGAAGGCAGAGAGAAAGAGAGAGAGAGAGAGAGAGAGAGGCAGAGAGAGAAAGAGAAAGAGAAATATGATGTTTACATATGTAGTTTCTAATAACTTTCCAGTTCAATATATTGAACATTTATTTGAAATTAGTAGAATAAAAAATTTTATAATTTAATATTCTCTCTCTCTTTAAATTTCCAAATTTACAAAGTCTTTTAATTAAATCAATATAATAAAAACTGCATAAATTAAATTATTATGTAACATTAACTTTCATTTTTACATATATGCATTTTTGTCTAATTTTGGGATTAATTCAGTAATACCAAGATTGATAACTTACGGATAAAATAATGTCACGATAATTCACATAGGCGTTCACAGTACTATACTATTTTCGTTTCATTGTATGAATCAAAGCTGATGTACAATGCAAACATATATATATGTATTTCTTTCAGAATACGTTCTCATCATTCATACATGCATATAATGGTTTCTGAGAATCAGTATGTGATATTAGGAAAGACTTGACTGAAAGTGACTGACAACTGTTGCATTAGGATTCTTTTACTTTGAAAGTGTAACGTGGTTTGCAAATATTATGCAATAAATTATTAGTTATATTTTGTAATATATACATATATATAATATATTTTGATAAAAATATATCATTTGTGAAAATCTAAATTTTTGTATTTATAACTCCTAGAAGAATTTAAATAAAAATCATATATATATACATATATTTCGTTGTAAAATTAACGATATAAATAATTTTATACATACATGTATACGATATAAACAAATTATAATGATAATATAATATTCTAAAGTAAACACTATATAGGTATGCAATATTAATAGAAATTACAATAATCATCATAAGAAAGACAAATTTTATGTATTATTATTGCAAACCCATCGCATTAACAAATTGAGGACGAGGTTTTACGAAATATGAAAGTAAGCGTATATAGACCTTGAGTTCTACTGCTTTTCTCTTGGATGTAATAAATTTTTTTTAATGTAGATAATGATTCTACTGTAAAAATTATTAATTATTAACATATTATTACAAAATTTACGATAATTTGCTTAGATATGTTTCTTAAAAAACAAAAATAAGCTACTTTGTTTCCAAAACTTTTGTATGAGCAGTAAAGAGGAAAGAAAAAATAAAAGTTTCTGACATATTATCACGTATATATATACAAAGCATTTCAAGATAAAATATAATAATAAAAAACATTAAAACATGTAGATTTAAAATTGTAAATTAAAACTTAATTCTTTAATAAGTGCATATGTACATAATCATCGTCGAATATATGAATAAAATATTGACTAAAAATAATATTTACCAAATAAGTTAAAAATAAAATAATTATATAAATGCATTAAAAAAAAAAGAATCCGAAGTTACCGACCTCTCGTTCTTGATGGTCAATTCTGCTAATTTAAATTTTAAATAAGCGCTATTATACTGGTTGCTATTGCGTATTTCTTTGATTAAAATCTTTGATATACGAACCGAATTTAATTAACATTTTTCGCCAAAATTCTTGTTTTTTTCCTTCTACTTGTTCCTTACTTCGATCATACACTTTGATCATACATTGCTCATACATTATTTGCTCCCTCATTTTCTACTTTTATGTTATATATAATTATTACACGAGCAATATATAAATATATATATATACATACATATATATACTTATTATCCATTTTAACAGTATATTTTATATAAATATATGTGTTGATTGAGTAGAATAAATAAAAATTAATTCATTCTCAATACATTGATCAGTATTCATAATAGGCTCTCATATATTAAAAAAATACAGTCTTAAGAGAGATGTCATAAGCTATAATCACAGAGTTGTATTAGCATCTTAAAACATTATTTAAAACGGTTTTAAAATAAAAACTATGAACAGTAGAAATTTATTTACGGAAATTTATTTACAAATGAGAAGACGTAAAGAATTTTTAAGTATAATAAAAAATGTCATCTAAATTTTAGAATCTCTATATTATGATTATAAAGTCGTACATATATCTTTATTGATATAAGAAACAATATTAAGAGAGTTTCATTTTCTCCGGCATTATGAAAATTCTATTGATTGCATCTATTGTAGCAATAGGAAGATTGTGATACAATAGGAAAATGAATGTTATCTCGTTGTCTTAAATTCTCCTCTTTTCATCACATTAGCATGAGTTTATGAATTTGATGACCAATAACGCTGCAGTGAATGCAGACATGCAAAAACTGATGTAATACTTTGATTACTGTTTGCGATATCACACAAGGTTTTCCTCTCTTACTTCGTAAGGAAGACTGCGTTTGCAATGGAGGGAATGGGCAGAATAAAGGCCTAATTATGGAACCTTGATATTAATAAAAATAAAAATAACTTGCTACTTTTTTATTATACACAGATGGGTACAATATCAAATGAATTTATGTAATGTCTTTAAGAAGTTATATGTTACAATATTTCTCTATTATGATCAATATTACATGAAAAAGCTAATTGCCGGAAAAAGGGCTTAAGTAGAATTGTGCCTTTATTCCGCCCATCCTCTCAATTATATAAGTCTCGGGAAAACCAATTTTAACAAACAATTCAATGCTGTTATATTATATATAACGGACTATACAAGTTTAATTTAATGATAATGCGATTCTTATTATAATCTCTGCCGCAATAGAACGACTTCCAGTTTTTAGTAATCTGATAGGATGCAAACATAAATAAAGGAAATTTCGTAAAGAACGCTCTTAGCTGTAAATTGTGGTTTACAATTTATCGTTTATGATAGTTTTAATGTTAGTGTGTTCTTAAACAATAATGGTAAACAATAAATAAAATATTTTATTTATGTAAATACATTATAGCAGTAAATAATAATTTATGGATTATACCAGAAAATATTGACCTGTTATTATGCGAATAAAAATATTGAGAGTTTACGTTTAAATGTTTATTCTGTTCCTTTTATTAAACTGTAAATAAACTGAAAAAAGAAAACAGACGTTTTATCGTTTGTTTTTAATAAAAGATAACGAAACGTCTTAAATAATATACTTTTTATTTTTAAATACGTAGTTTTCATGCAAAAAATATATAATATATTAATTATTTTTTTATTACAATATTCAATCGTATAATCATTTTTGTATATTCCATATGTTCTAGTAATTCTTCGATGTAGAAGAAACTTACAGGAAAAGATATTTCGGCGAAAGAGATCACCTACGTAATTGGGGATTTCCCATTATACCTTTCAACTTGGAACTTCCACGCTTCTTCTATGCACGCTTAAACTACAAACTAGAAACGTCATGCGTGTCACCTTTCAGTCTGGAAGTTCCATGCATTCTTCTACGCACTCTTTTTAACTGAGAAACTAGATACGTCACGAGCGTTACTAATAATTAATTAAATGTTTTATATATACATCTAGATTTGTACCTATTTTATTTCTATTTCTCAATCGCATATTTTTCCACTGGTATCACAATAATGATATCACGCGCGCGCGCGCGCGTACACACTCGTAAGTATATTAATTATTTCATAATTCTTACAAAACATAGTTGGATTGTATTATAGTTAGACTGCGGAACTTTATGCAAAATATTTAACTGAATGTTTTGCATAAAATGCATATTTTGCAATTTTGTAAATTTACAGATGGCAATCTCAATCTTTTTACTTCACCTTTTAATAACTCTTTAACGAACAACGATTGACTGCTAAAACTGTCCGATAGTTAATATTCAGTTAAGTATTTTGCATAAAGTTCCGCAGTCTAATTATAGCGTATGAGTTATGATGGAGATTTTATTATAAATAGATTTAAATTATATGGATTTAAATTACATACGAACCGAGACTTCAGACTTTTGTAAACAAATCATTAATGTGCTGTGAGATCATCATGCGTGAATAAATAATTAATGTCAAATTTCATATAGTAAAGATTATATAATTTCATATAATAAAAACTAAATAATTTAGACATAATTATTACGCTAGAAAGAAAAAATTTAATCGTACATACCATGAACTAAAAAAATTAATCTTAAAATTGAGCAAAATATGAACAAAATTTTCTGATTTTTGGAAGTTACACATAAAATGTGGGAAAAAATGTTAAATCATGCTCGCACGGATATTCCAGAAAATGTTGATGGGGGGCAGGCAATGGACAGAGTGGCGTAGAATAGTAAAGATAATAATAATGATGGCGGTATGAGGGACAATTCAGAGTCCGTAGTCGGTTCTATATAAGAGTACCAGCCATATCAACCGGAGGAGACATTCTCTCTTAGTAACCCGCCGATGACCAAACATTAAAGTCGCGTTGGGTACAAAAATCGCGTCGCCAAGTTGTCTGATTATCGACCACTACAAAGAAGAAGAGTCAGAAAATAACCGGTATAACCGGAAAGAGATCATCTAGTGAGAAAAAAGAAAACCAAGAGAGACAACAAGAGTAGAAGAAATTAACGAGAAGTGCGTGCTTTCAGAAAGAAACTACCGAGTAGAGTCGAGTGTTCGGTCAAAAGACAAGAAAAACGAAGTATATATACGAGTGAAAGGAAATCAGAATTGTTGTATTTCGACAGTCGTTGGCAGTGCGAGCTACAAAGTAAAAGTGTTAACTCTCCCTGAAATTGCATTGTCGGAAACAAATAGAAAGTCAAACAGAACAGAGTGATAAGGTAAGTGTCGACACGATAAACGAATGTGAATCACGGAAACTATTTTTAACTAACAAATTACACGGTAAACTAATAAAGAATTAAAACTTTTATTGCCACAGTATACGATATTGTAACAATACAAATAATTAAAAATTCAATTTAGCTAGCTATATATTTGTTCCAGATTTGTCGATATTATGCAAACACATTATTTAAATTGTGACGATTATTAGAGCAAGAAACGCGCTTAAGCAATTCGCGCTTACAATGGCATTGCCATACACTGTATTAAGCACTTGCGTTATTATCGTTTCTGGTTGTTATAATTGATTTACTCTATTATACAAAATATTTAAAAATCCGCAAAGTTGGAATGACAGATAGCACTCGTTAAAAATTTAAAAAATCAATGCAAGTCGGAAAATTAATCTTGTCAAATATTAAGGAAATTATTTTCGGTTTAAAATTATTATAAATTACTAAAAAATCACAAACTACAATTAACGCTAACAATTATTATCATTAAAATGCTCACGAGATAACAATAAGTTTAATATCATCACAATTTAGTCATAAGGAGTAAATTAAATTAAAAATTTTATTAAAATCATATTTTAAATTTCAATAATGACATCTCGATATATATCAGAATTAAATAGCTCGTTCTTTTTTCTTTGTTTTATATCCAATAATGTTTGGATATTATTAGCATTGAATAAATTATAAGTACATGCGACGTGAATATTATACAGACTTTGACACGTGCGTATATAGCCTTCCTCTACATATAAATTTCTTTTTCCTTTTATCGATTCAAGGCAAGAATTCCGATGATGCCTTTTTCCTTCCGTCGACACTATCGTGATATATTTCCACGTGTAAAGAATCGTGTATTTTCACGTGTAAAGAAAAATCGTGTTTCATATCTTAAAATTTTCCATAGCGCGCCTTGCTGCACTTATATGCTGCCATATATTTCAAGAATGTAAACTATGTCTTTTTGTCATAGGTATGTTAACAACGCTTGTCTTATAAATGCCTTAATTGCCACTGTTATAATCGTCTTCATGAAATTATTAATGAAAATATTAACTATTCGAGAGAGAGAGAGAGAGAGAGAGAGAGAGAGAGAGAGAGAGAGAGATTAATCCTATATAGAATCGATAATTAATTATTCGTCATGAAAATGTTTTATTAATTAGAAAAATCAAACGGACATTGTTAATTCCTTACGATGGTAATTGAAAAGAAAATTATCATGATTACTACTGCATTATTACTCTGAAGAATTATTACGATAATTATTACATTATCCATTCAGTAAAATTAGATTCGTTAGTAATTTGAACGAATTATTAGCAATTGCTTAAATCTACGAAATTTTGTTCGATTGTATTAAAGATATAGAAGATTTTTCTTACACATATAATATTTATGTAGTAATTTACACACATACACACACACACACACACACACAATTAATACATGCTGATTATTATCTTCAGACAGAAATTTAATACGATTTATATTCAGCGCTTCAATAGAAAAATAATTTATTCCTAGAATAAATTGATCCAGACGCGCACTCGTATGTCATATCACATATTTCTTTCATCATAAAATAAAAACTTTTACTTTTATAAAGATTTCATATAAGATGTTCTAAAATTCATGAAATACTGTAGCAAAGTAATTCTCAAGAAATTAAATAAAAAAATTATTTGTAAATTTTTATTTTAAACAATAATTTTTTAGATGTAATAAGAGTTTAAATATGGCTAATTACAAACTATGTTTAGATAGCCACATATTCATGAATCGCGCGTGTGATATAGTATTAGCTCATTGATGAGCGCGCACTTCAGTACGTTCACTAATACTCATACATGACCATCCAAACGTAGTCTAAATTATAATTGGCCATATTTAAACCATTAGAAGCTATTGCTTAAAATAAAAATTTACGAATAACTTTTTCTACTTAATTTTTCGAAAACTTTCTTGTTATAATTCGCGAATTTTTGAACATCCTGTATGAAGTGATTAATTAAACTTTATGAAATTATTAACTTCAAAAAATAATGCACAAAAATTCACATATTCTATAAAATTGATATACAGGCTGTTGCGAAATTTGCGAATTAAATTATTGCAGCAACAAAGTTCTCGAAAAAATAAGTTGTAAAAGAGTTTCCAAGTAGTAATTTTTGATATTAAAAATTAGCTAATCATAGATTACGATTAAAACACGGTTGTCTGTCCATGAATCGCGTGGTTAATGATCCGTTCACTTTACTCTTTTACAGATATCAGACGAAGGATTGTGTACGTAACTATGCATAATACCGTATGTTGAATGTTATATTTGTTGCAAATTAGTTGATGCGATTAATAAACAAACATAACGAATAAGACAAATCTGTGATTTATCGGAATTATATAACTACTATATTATTAATTTGTATACGACAATATCAATAGGATAAATTAATAAAATTTTAATAGTAATCAAGTGATATATATATACATAAATTGTTATTTTATTAGAGTACTTCTAGTACTTATATGTATACTTTATAACTCTATACTTTAATTATAGTTAAGGCATGTAATTTGAAATTTGTATATTTGATGTAAGATTTAATTGTTTTGTTTTGCGGCTTGTCTTTTCCTAATTAAAAATCGTTCGTTAGACATACTCGACTATGTAGACAATACGGTCAAAAATATTTAGTCTTTTTTAATATGACTAGTTAACATACTAAAAATTAGATATCAACTATTTATTAATTTAAATTACCACAAAGTTTCATGATATGTTGGGCTTTCCGTTTGAGATGAGTTAGTTTTGGTTTTTAGTTCGAATTGTTTTTAACTTTATTCTTGCAAATTAAAATTCACTGCAGTTAGGAACCTGATAGTGATTTACTCTTGGCAGATCGCTCAACGAAAATGAGTTAGGATCAGATATAATTTTGCTGAAGGACTCCAAAGAGAGTCAAAGAGAGAACCGTTTAAAATAAAGAAGACATTGTGCAATAGAAAAAAATTAAAGTTTGATAATTGAATCGTTGAGCACCTCCGTCTGCTTGACTCATTAGCCTTGAATTTATTGTTTATTTTATCATTCCACCTGTCATTGTTTTACAGTAATATATTTTTATATTTCTATAATTTTCAAGTATGATCATTTTGACGAGTTAAAGTACGGTTATTAAAACCGTAGGTTTGCTCATGGACATATTTTATGGGTTTGCTCGACTTTTAGTGTAAAGCGCGAAGTTAGTCGTACGAAGACTTTGAAGTAGTGCGAGTTACATGCGTATATCATATACATATATAGTATTTACGTAATTTTCTCGCCAATGTCATCAATATAAGTAATAATAAGATATTTTTTCTTCTTACTTATTGTGAGTATAGTACTTTTATATACATATACATATTTTATTACACGAATAAATAAATTTAACTTCATTGAAAATACTTATTTGTAAAAGTTAGAGATGAAAGTAAATTTGTAAAAAAATACTATAAAAAATAGATAAAACCAAAATGCTCAAAACTAAAAATTGATCAGTCATTTAATGATTCATATTAATTGACAATTTAAATTTTTGAATAAAAATGGATAATGCAAATAATAAAAACTAATATATAATATGAGATATCGTACAGCTGTTGAGAACTAAAATGAAAATTTAAACATCTATAATATTTAATTGTTTAAGGTCCGACGTTATACTTTAATTTTAAGCGAGGCTTGAAACTCTCTTCCTTTCTGTCTATTGATTTTAAAAGAAGAAAGAGAAATTTTTAAGCTTCGTTTAAAATTAAAACAACTTAATAATAGTTGGTGCAATTAGGCTTCAATGAAAAAATTGTTTACGCAATAACATTGGTATCTTAACATAAAATATATTTTCCAATTTTTTATGAATTTTTTGATTTAATGAAAAACCAAGGAAAATCAATAGATATACAAAATTAAAAAGAATTATAATAAGAATTATTTTAACAAAATAATGACACGCATGTATATCACCTGATTACAACTAATCATATTTTATTTATTTAACTAATTATATTTATTCATGTTTCCTATTGATATTGTGATACACAAATTAGTAACACAGTAGAGATATAATTCTGGCGAATTGTAAATTCAATCTAATTCGTATGTTTGTTTATTAAAACGGCATCGATTAATTCGCTACAAATATTATTTGATGTTACGTGGACATTACGCACACAATGTACGGTTAAATATCTAATAATAAGTGTATAAAGTGATGACTAATACTTGTCTGTCGAAGTGTGACCCAAGGATAGATAACCGTTTAACAATTGTATAATCTATAATTATACAATTTTAAACCTTTATCAAAAACTATTACTTGGAATGACAAATGCAAATGCTTTATAACTAATTCTTTTTTTCGAACATTTTTTTGCTGTTATATTTTAATTCGCAAATTTCAGGATATTATGTTTATAAATTATTAATAAATGATTAACTATTAAAATTTTCATTGTAAATTAAATTTTAGATCTTTGCTGATACAAAGTAAAAAATTACAATTTCTTCGAACGCCTAAAAATGGGTACTCTGCAGCAGCAATCAATCTTACAAGGTCAACACACAGGAAGGAATCAGAAGAAAGATTTAGTACACGAATTGTTCAGTCATGCAGCAAAATCCCATCCAAATCAAATTGCGATATATTATGAAGGTAAGGAGTTTTCTCTCGCGATATAAAATATAATAAAAGGTACATAAGAAAGTGGTCTAGAGTATGATTGTAATAGAAGTTTAACTAATCAGTTTTGTATTAAATAATGTCTACAATGCGGACATTGTATCGAAAGAAAGTCTACATATATCTAAACATTGTTGGAAACTCGATACAGATGACACCGGACAGGAATATAAGCTGTCTTTTAAAGAACTGGATAACATCACCAATCAGTTGGCACGAGCTTTACAAAAGTACGAAAAATTCGAAACCACTTCTCAGTCTCTAATAGCTGTCTGCATGAAACCGTCGCATCGACTTCCAACTGTATTACTTAGTATTCTAAAGGCAGGAATGGCTTATTTACCTTTGGACGCGGAATTTCCCATGTCTAGAGTCAAACACATTCTCAAGGAAGCACAACCGTTAATAGTACTGATTGAGGAAGGAGGTAAATTTCCGTTTCTACAGGATGCAAATGTTTCAAAACAAATATAAAAAGTTTAACATTATTATTCGGTGTCTAAATTAGATACAAATTTTATATAATTTTTTTGATACTATTTTTCAGCTATTAGTCTACCTCTTACTTTTATTTCATAATTTATTTTTTATGTAATTTTACTACTGGATTTAAGATAAATAAATAAAAGATAAATAAAAGAGACGAAGAATTATTTAAGTAAAGCAGACCAATGTTTTATAAGTAATCTTCATTAAAATCAAGTTTCAACTATATTTTTAATCCCAAGTTATTAGAAATCTCATAATAATTAATCCTACATAAGTGATTCATCGTGAATCATAACACTGTCTGGAATATAATATAAACAAAAAAATAATTTCCTGTTTTTTCTTTTTAAATTTATATGAATCTAAAGTATCTTTAAATAGCTGAATTTGAAAATATCTCAATTCTAACTTTGATTTCTTTAATAAAATTTTAATGTGATTTCGAAAATACTTAATCAAGTGTATTACATTTTCATTTTATTTAATGTTTATATAATAATTTCACATAATTGATTTCAATTTGTACAAAATTGCATACAAATCTCATAATCATCAAAGTCGATTCTACCAAACTTTTACATTCTTCGTTAAATTAACAATGAATGTACGTAATTAAAAATAAACGTGAGATGTCTACATAATAATTCTCAATTATAACATTGTTCTTAGCACGAGGTCGTGTGTATACATAGATCTATTACATCTATTTCTTACTAACAAGAAGATTACTTTGGCATTACTTTGAAAGCGAATGATGAATAATTATAAAATAACTTGCAGAACACGGAAGATTTTATTATTCCTTTAGCTATAAATATCCGCGAAAAAACCTTGAGTTTTTACGTTTCATTTTGATTGGATATAATTGAAGATAATAGATTTGATATTTCTTCCGCTTGTACTTATTTATTCAATGTGAGAACAATTAAATAAAAATACGATTCCACTTTCAGTGGATTTATCTATCTATGAGGGAGCTTTAATCGTAACGTATGAAGAACTTCTGAAAGATTCCAGACAAGAACAAGAAATTGCATTACAAACCAAGGAGAGTTCGAATCAACTTGCTATCGTTCTCTATACTTCTGGAAGTACAGGAATTCCTAAAGGTAATACTGCATTTTGTGCAAATTATACAATAGATAATAATGCTAAAATATATGATTTAACGCATAATACTCGTTTTTAGTCATCTTAATTAACGCTATTCGTAAATGTTCTTAAAATGTCGCGGTCTCATATTTTCAATATTATCTACGGCGAATAAAAACAGCGTATCTATTATAAAAGGATATTAGCCTTAGTTACTATCAATCACACAAAGAAAAATACAGAAAAAAAAATTGAAAACGATTATCTATTATGTAATTTACAGTTTGAAAAAAGCGAGAGTCTGGAAAAGCATAATCATTTGTAATATACACATTTATTTTCTTAAAGGAGTGCTTATACCTCATGCTACTCTGTTGAATCGTCTACAATGGCAATGGAGGGAATTTCCATATGCTGACGATGAAGAACGATGCGTTTTCAAAACTTCTCTTACTTTCGTCGACAGTGTTCCCGAAATTTGGGGACCTCTTCTGCAAAGCCGTACCTTAGTAATTGTGCCGAAAGACGTGACTAAAGATCCGGAAAAGTTCATACCACTTTTAGAAAAGCATCAGGTAAAAATTCACTAACTTATCGTGTGAGTGTGTGTGTGTGTGTGTGTGTGTGT
>NW_017299926.1:3449139-3462235 GCF_001594075.2 Trachymyrmex cornetzi | reverse complement strand
TAAAATATATATATATATATATATTTATAAATTCATTTGCAATTTTTTATATAATTTATGTGTGATTTATGTAAGTTAATAATATAACTTAATTTGTGACAAAGAGAAATTTATGTTTTAGATACAACGTTTAGTCCTTGTGCCATCGTTGCTGCGTTCATTGCTCATGTATTTAGATTTGCGAGTGAGTATGAAAAGCTGTATTACACGTGTAATTGATCGCTTTTACAAGACAGGCGAACCTGTAATTATTACATAAATTTCTTCGGATTTTCAATTTTTATTTTATGCAACATCGTACGAAAGATTAAAAACAGCTTTCCCTTTAGTCCCTGACCATTAAAATGAGTAGTTTGCAATATCTCATAACAGTCATAACGATGATTATAATAATAATAATTCACTGTACATAAAATATAATCAAAGATAAGGCATAAGATGTTCTGATGTAGCTTTTTCCTTTAACACTCGCGAAGATTTTAAACAGCCTTGTACTTTTGACATTTCAATATTAGTTGAAAAGTTAAAAGTACAAGAAAATGGTCGACAAGTTTATTTATCACGTTTAAGTAAACCCCAGAATATATATGAAAAGCAATACGCTTAGACAAGTAAAAACCAATAATGCGTTTACGAAATTTGATAACTCCCAGATCAGCGTGTAGATCTCGCAACTGAGAAATTTTTCTACAAATCAATGTAAGTTGCGCTCAAAAATTACGCAACGCAGATAACAAGCATTTGATCAAATATTTAATTATCGAACGTTATGTTATCGTGCTATCTATTAATAAAGATAATAGATTGTGCTAATTATCCTAAGCGGATTAAAACTTTTATGGCATTATCGTTATCTTTTTAATCCATCTTTTTTCATGCAATCTTATATCAAAATAGAGCGTGAACATAATTTCTATATATCGTTATTGCAACTCAAGGCACCTGAGACACTGTTATGCAATAAGAATGTCCACCGCCTCATAACACTTTACATTTAATATATTTACATAAAGTTGTCATTACTTTGTGTAGGATAATAACAACGTTTTCGGTCGCTTGAAACTCTGGATCTGTTCCGGGGAAACCTTGTCAGTCGCACTGGCCGATCAATTTTTTGCCACGTTTGACAATAAGGATAAGATATTAGCTAATTTCTACGGTAGCACAGAAGTCATGGGCGACGTTACGTATTATCTGTTAAATAAACGGGCACAATTACAAGGAATGGAGAAAGTGCCAATCGGTATGAATAATTCTCAATCACAAATATGTCTTGATTTACTAACTAAGGACACATCTCCCGCCTAATGGAATAACAAAGCTTAATAAAATAATAAAACAGTGTTGTAAAAAATAAAATAATAAAATTGTTGCTAAAATACAACAAAGCATTTAATTAGTTTCTAAGCTAATAATAGTTATAAAAATACGTTTCAATGAATTATTATTACTAATAAATATATTAATAAATAATAATTACTAAACAACATTTACATGGTTTGCTATGTCTTTTGTTACAGGAAAACCGATTGACAACTGCATAATTTATCTCGTAAACAAAGATATGCGAGTGGTTCCCCAGGGAGAAGTCGGAGAGTTGATAGTAGCTGGAAGAAACCTTGCTGCGGGTTATATACGTGAACGAGATACACATAAATTTTTGGACAATCCTTACGCCATCGATCCAGGTGAGAAAATAAAATAATGCAAAAGGGAGATCGAATGTCGCGTCTTTCGAACTTGAAGAATTTACTGTAAATTGTCCCTTTCATAATGTCGATTTCTCTTACGGGCAAAAATATAATCAAAGCGTCGTGATATTCTTTTAGTTAGTTTAGAATTACAATTTCGATATGCATATGAGTAACATAAAAATGTGCCAATTTGTTTGTAGAGTATTCAAGAATCTTTCGTACGGGCGATTACGCTAAAATTGTCAAAGAGTCGATAATTTATGAAGGACGAATAGATTCGCAGATCAAGATTAGGGGTCACCGTGTCGATCTCACGGAAGTCGAAAAAGTGGTCGCCAGAATATCTAATATCGATAAAGTCGTGGTTCTTTGTCACAAACCTGGTGAACTGTCACAGGTAAATATTTCAATGTACAATA
This sequence comes from Trachymyrmex cornetzi, assembly GCF_001594075.2. Taxonomy (NCBI): domain Eukaryota; kingdom Metazoa; phylum Arthropoda; class Insecta; order Hymenoptera; family Formicidae; genus Trachymyrmex; species Trachymyrmex cornetzi. The sequence continues at coordinate 3,460,122 of NW_017299926.1, read as the reverse complement.
TATATGCACAAAAGAAAATGTACTGATGATAAAAAAATTCATAAACAATAATTCTTTTAAATTTAATTTTCCCTAAACATCTAAATATCTTAGAGAATATTTAAATAATATGTCTATCTTTTTAATCGCTTTAGGTAAAAAATTAATCTTCAATAATTTTGATAGCACGTAATCTTGCATTATAAAAAGAATCGATATAACTTATCAATTGAATATTGATAAATAAATTCATATATAAATTGAATATTCAATTTATTCTAATAAATTATTTTATTATACAGTTTCATGACTTTAAAAAATATTTTTTTTTTGGCAATTAATTTATCCATATATATATATATATATATATTCTATAAACACCATCTTTAAATCTCTAAAAATATATAAAATATTAACATTAAATATTATTAAAAATGTTAAATTGATTTTCTAATGTTAAATTAATGCACAGATAAATTTTATATTTTAAATGTTTAGGCATTAGTAGCTTTTGTTACCATTATGAATGGAACAAATTTATCCAGTTCGGAAATCGAAGATTTTCTTCAAAGGACGCTTCCGCCATATATGTTACCACAAATTTTTATTGTTGATTACGTACCTCTTCTAACCAATGGAAAAACGGATCGACAGACATTATTAAAGAAATATGAATCATCTTATTCTAATAACGGTATGTCGAACTAATTACTTTATATCGTTTTGTTAAGTAAAATATCATATACGTCGTGATATTTCTTTAAGCTATTAAGTAAGATGAAATATTAATTATTTCATTATAGCAACATTTTAATTACAAATAACTGTTTTATCTTTTAAAAGTAGATATTTGTAAGTTACAATGTGAAACGTATTATGACTCTGTCAATCAAACCAGTTTATGAATATTTATCGTCTTCCTTTCAATTTTAACATGAATCGCTATATATATTTGAGATTAGAATAACCTTTCTAATCTTTTCTACAAAATAAGTTAATTAAGTAACAAATGTAAAAAAAATAAAAAATAGTTTATTTTGTTCCATTTTTTTCATGTTTTTTATTTCTTATTGAGTAACTAATTCTACATATTATATTTGTAACAATTATGTTTGGTTAAAAATAAAAAAAAATTCTTTTGTAAGAAGAAATCAGAGAGAGAAGATATATTTTAATAATAATTTTTAATCTATAATTTCTACTTTTTCATAGATAAATAATTAAAATATTAAAATAAATTAGTGTGTGTTGTTACCCAATTTCTTTTAATTACAAATAAAGAAAGAATAATTAATTTTTTAACACAAAAGATTTACTGGCTAAGCTTAAATATTTTATTCTAGAAGACGACTTTTCTACGAATTGCGATTATAGTGGCGTTCCAAGTCAAGATCTTGCAAAAGCCCACATCCTCTTTCCGACTATCGCATCTGTAATCGGACGTAGTGGTCGAGTGTTGGTAACGTTACACTCGAATTTTTACGAGCTTGGTGGAAATTCCTTGAATTCCATTTATACCGTAACCAAGTTAAGAGATCAAGGTTATCAAATCGGTATTACGGATTTTATTACGGCGAAAAATTTAGCCGATGTATTAAACCGGATGAAGCTCATGTCATCCGATGAAGAACTTCTGAAAGAAGCCATTGATCAGAAATCATATGTCTTTGAATCATTAAGTGATTGCCATAAGGAGGACACGATCGAGTAAGTATTGTGCAAAATTTTAAGTTTGTAACAATCATATATGAAACAATTAGGGAACATTTATTTAAATTTGCAGAATAATCACAGAGAGCTTTTACTCAAAAGCCGACTTGGAACAGTGGTTAATACCGGACATAACAAGGGGTGATTATCGGGAATTAATGGAAATTATGTGGGAGTTTTATGTAGAAAAAGACCTTAGTTTCGTGATAAAGTCGGCGCAGAATGGCAAAATAATCGGGGTTGCTCTCAACTTTGATCTTTGGGATGAACCTGCAGTGGTACTGAAATCTAAATTAATGATTGTTTTCGATTTTCTCGAATATGTGGAAGGACCGATCAGAGACTGCAAATTACCAAAGAATAAAGGTCAGATAATTCACATTTCCATGATGGGGACAAACAGTGATTTGAGTCCCGCGGAAAACGTGCTTGTAATGAAACACATGGAAGAATACTGTTTGCAACTCGCCAAACAAAAAGAGTATATCGGAATTTTCACCACAAACACTAGTCCGCTCACACAGGTAAACGATGAACATAATCCTTTGATAGCTTAACTAATAATGCTAATAATAACAAAGAAAGTACTTATTATAATACATAATTTTGCGAAATTTATGACTTGTATTTTTTTATGTAAACTTCAGCAACTTGGTACGGACGTACTCGGTTATGAAACAATGCAGATATATCAAGTGAATAAATACGAGACTCCCGAGGGATATAAACCTTTCGGTAAAGCTCCTGACAGCCAAGTGGTAATTTGCGCATTGAAGATGATCAACTAAAATTATTTTAATAAATATTAAATAGTGTGAAAAGATAGTATTACTTATTAAAGGTAAAGAGTTGTTCCATCTTTCGAAAAACTTCAGCTCACTGTCTTACTCTCTTACTTTCTTATGCTCTTACTCTTTTACTATATTGTTTATTCAGTAGGTAAATTATCACACAGTTTATCTGAAGATGGAACAACGGACCCTAAATAATGTAAACATGAACTGTTATCTTTCATCGATGCATCTGATCATTAGTAGTCCATTAAATTCAAAACATTTTCATATCGCATTGTTATTTACTGTAAATATCAATGATAAACGTATCATAATAATTGCACGAAACAGCAACTGATTGACTATTTATAGTCATTTATACCTATATACTGTTTGTCAAATATAACTATTATTTTTTCGTTATTATTCCTCATTGTTTTTCATAAATTAGAAAAAATCTTTAAGATTATTTACTTTAGTGTAAGAATTTATTTTATTATTTATTGATATTTTGTGTATATAAAAATACGATATAATTAAAAAAAATTTCAATTATAAAAAATTTTCTAAAATTAGTAAAATTGCATGTTATATTGTAATATTTCAACAATAAAGACGCATAAATTTCATGAAAATATTTTAATTAAAACATTTTCAATAAAATGTACTAAAAGTATTCATTGCAAATATTACAATAAATACTTTTACTAAGCTATAAATTTATTATAAAAATTTATTGTGATTTGTTTTTAAAATGTTAGTAGTATGCTGTTATTATTATGTTATCGCAATAATTATCTTTTTAAGTAAAAAGTCTTAACCGAGAAGTATTTTAAATATAAAGTATTATAAAAAAGAAGCAACGGTTTTATGATAAATTGTAAGTTATTTCTTAATATAATGTCGTTAAATTATTTAGGTTGTAGATTCATTCTTTGACATATCATAGTAATGTAAAATAGGAGTATAGTAATTATTTATTTTACTTCACATGAATAAAGTACAATAAATTTGTAATAAAAATAACACTTTAACGATTGTTAAATAAAAATATAAGTGATGTAACATTAAATTAGTGCATATTTTTTTAATAAACGTAATATTTTACAAATCAAATACAAGTAAATTGCCTATAAAATATTATAAAATGATATGATACACATAATATGATAATAGATATACACTCACACGCAAAAAACCGGAATTTTAAACTGTAAATCGGGGGCAATATTTAATAACACACACAATATGGTTACTCATGGTTCGCACAACTTGTTTGACTTCATATAAGTGACATTATTTTTCATAAAATCGTGATTCTCTGATATAATAATAAAAAATGATTGTAATTCTTATGCAGCAAATCGAACAATTTGATGACCAAATTTCAACAAGTATTGGACATTTAATAATTTTGATCATTAACTCATATATTACAGCATAATCTCTCTTTAATACAGTTTTTTTCGAATAATTTGATTTTGCATTATTAATTGTACTGATGAGAACCCGAATCGAGGGTTGAAACGTATACGTGTATTTACTTGCTTAATAAATGATGTTGTAATTTACATTCGAACATCTTGTGTTGGTTCATTCGGCATTACTTGTTAGATTTAATCACTTTTGAGCCTATTTCGTTTATATATATACACATTACTTACACACTAACAATCACGAAACTCTTATAGATAATTAATCAAAAGATATTGCCCTTAAATTACAGAAATTAATATTTATATATTATTAATATCAATTACAAAGTATAATTTAAAAAAAACTCACGAATCACAAGGATTTTGCTTTTTATTAAAAATCATAATTATATTGATAAAAAATATATGAATATTAAATTATTGTAATTTAAGATCAAATAACTATAGATAATCTTTTGAAGAAAGACTTCTATTAATTAATAAGTGATTGGCAGCTTTATTTAATTCACAAAATCGAAAGCGAATCAGCACAGAGATTTTTATTTTTACCGAAATCTATATATACATACATATATATATATATATATAATTTTTCGAAACAATCGAGAAAATTTTTTGTCGACAATATATTTAGAAATTTATTTTAATTAAGATCGATAATAGGCGATCTTTTATAAGAGTGGAGACTCCCTCATAATCAATTCAGAGATTTATCTCTGTATTGATTGTATATCGCCGTTACCTCATCTAAAAATACATTTAGCGAAAATATAATTTTTATTCGAAAAATATCACATTCTCGGAATCGCACGAGAATATCGAGATCTACTCAGCTGTGCGAGTCAGAAAAAAAAAGGTAAACACAGATAGACACGAGACTAGCAAGCGAAAGCAACGGAATAAAGAGCATAATGACTGATAACATTTCTAAACAGTATTTAATATAATATATATTGCTACTATAATCCGATATTTCAGTAAAATATAATATAACACGCGCTGTAATTCGATGTTAAGAATATGGGATATAGCCGCTGTATCTCGCACAGGCAAGAAAATAAAGTTGAAATATCGCGTTAATTTAAAATCGTTAAAATCGAAACTTTCTAGAACATTCAAGAAAACAAATAATTTTCTCCAAGACTAAGGTCAGACAAGCAATCGCGGGACGAGAGCAAGACATTTCTCCGCCGACTCTCGTCACGTGAAGTTATGTAAAATCTGTCGCGCTCGGAAATAAAGACTTTTATACGATATTCTATATAGAGTCGATCATTTTATTCTTTGACAATTAAACCATTAAAAACTCCTAAAGAAGCATAGAGTCAAACTGATCGGGCACGTATTAATAAATTTCTCAACTTATAAATTTAATTATTGAACTTAATATAATTTCACTTTATAAGATTACATTTAACAATACAAACCCTCATCATCCGCAACGTACTAATAACGATTTAATCCTCTTGTCTAATGCTTGTGAGTGATCACTTACACTATCCAAAAGAACAAATAGTAAATATTATCATAGCTTATTTTCTTGAGAACTTCTTTCTTGTAATATTTTGATTTGCAAATTTTAGATATTATAAAGTATTGATGAACAATTAAATGTATCATAAATTGTTAATGAAAAATTTCAATATTAATTTTTATTGTAAATTAAATTTTAGATTTTTGCTAACCATACAAAGCAAGAAATTATAATTTCTTTGAAATTTTGAAAATGAGTACTTTGCAGCAGCAATCGATTTTACAAGGTCAACAAACAGGAAGGAGTCAAAAGAAAGATTTATTGCACGAATTGTTCAGTAGCGCAGCAAAATCTCATCCGAATCAAATTGCAATATTTTACGAAGGTAAGGATTTGCTTCTCGATATAAAATATAAAAGAAATCACTTCATGAAAGTGGTATAAAGTGTTTTTTGGTAATTTAATTAATCAGTATTGTATTAGTTTTAATAATGCCAACAATGCGGGCGTTGTATCAAAAGGAAATTTATATATCTAAACATTATTGAAAACTCGATACAGATGATACCGAACAGAAATATGAGATGTCTTTTAAAGAATTGGATAACATCACCAATCAGTTGGCACGAGCTTTACAAAAGTATGAAAAATTTGAAACCACTTCTCAGTCTCTAATAGCTATCTGCATGAAACCGTCGCATCGCCTTCTAACTGTGTTACTTAGTATACTGAAGGCAGGAATGGCTTATCTACCTTTAGATGCGGAATTTCCGATGTCTAGAGTCAAATACATTCTTGAGGAAGCGCAACCATTATTAGTATTGGTCGAGGAAGGAGGTAAATTTCCGTTTCTACAGAATACAAATTTCAAAATAAATATCATAAAAAATTTAAGATTATTGTTCAGTGTCTAAATTGCATTTTATATGATTTTTATTCTATTTTTGTAACTATTATATAATCTATCTCTTCTTTTTAATTTAAGTTTTATCTTTTAACTAATTTTTCAATGTTAAATAAATATAAAATATACAAAAATCAATTAAATAAAGTGCGGCAGTGTTTTATAACTAATCTTCGTTAACATCAAATTTTAAAAACATTTTTAATCATAATTATTAACTTTAAAACGTATAAAATTAAATCTATTTCAAACTGTAAATACGAGATTTACTAAAATCTCTCATACAAAATTTCATAATACCATTTAAAGATACTTGAGCTTTATAGTAATAAATTATCGGAATTGGCTATCAAAGCCGATATCGGACTATGCATTTATCATTAAATCGAGTATACAATATCAACGTAATAAAAAAACAATAATTCGATAAGCGCGAGATATCTACGTATAGTAGTTCCTTCTTGTTACAATTATGTACTTTTTCGCACAAGATCGTGAATGTATTAAAGATGCTGAATCTTAATAAATATTTGTTTTAATAGCGCGAGCTGGATTTATTAAATGTAAACATATATTTACTTATAAGAACCATTAATTCGATTTAACTATTATTTTTTATTAAGTAAGTATTTATTTAATGAAAATTAAGTTAGTATTACTAAAAAAATATGAATGAAGATTTATTAAATGTTTTCTCAGCATAAATATATACGTGAAAGAATCTTTTCACGTTTTATCTCAATTGAATATAATTGAATTAATATTTCTTCCGCTTTTAATTATTTCTTTAATATAAATAATTAAACATAAATACAATTCTACTTACAGTAGATTTATCAATCTATGAGGGAGATTTGGTCGTGACGTATGAACAACTTTTGAAAGAAGCCAGACAAGAACAAGAATATGCATTACAAACCAAAGAGGATTTGAATCAACTTGCAATCGTTCTTTATACTTCCGGAAGTTCAGGAGTTCCCAAAGGTATCTTTTTACGCTTCGGTAAACTGTATTTCGCTAGAACTGTATTTTGTGATATTATATGTCATATATATATATTACAATAGATAAAACGCAAAAAATGTACACGATTTAATGCGTAGTGTATATATATATATATATATACTCATTTTTATTCATCACAAGCTGCTATTTATAAATATCTTTGAAATGTCATACTCTCTATTTTCGATGTTAAATACGGCGAATACAAACTGTGTTTCTGTTGTAAAAGGATAATAATCTTAATTTCAATTACACACAAAAAAATACAGAACAGAAATAGAAAATGATTACCTATTGTGTAATTTATTGTTTGAAAGAGAGTCTGGAAAAGCATAATCATTTGTAATATACACATTTATGTTCTTAAAGGAGTGCTTATACCACACGCTACTATATTGAATCGTCTACAATGGCAATGGAGGGAATTTCCATATGCTAATGATGAAGAACAGTGTATTTTCAAAACTTCCCTTACTTTCGGTGACAGTATTGCCGAAATTTGGGGACCTCTTCTACAAAACCGAACCCTAGTAATTGTACCGAAAAGTATGACTAAAAATCCGGAAAAGTTCATACCGCTTTTAGAAAAGCATCAGGTAAAAACTAATTGACTTATCGCGTATAATTATAACAATATAAGAAAATTTTAGAAATGTAAGAAACTATAATAATTTACAACCGACACCATTTAGAACAGATTATTTAAAAAACAAATAATCATATAGCGTTTTTAATAGTAGCGAGTTTCATCAACCTCAGTTAGATTAATGACGTTACATGTTCTACTATTGGTTGATGTTGCATGCTTTACATGTTAAATCTATGTTTCAGATACAACGTTTAGTCCTCGTGCCATCGTTGCTGCGTTCGTTGCTCATGTATTTAGATTTACAAGTGAGTATACAAAATTATATTGCATGTATAATTTGCAGTATAAACTTACTATAAAAAAGGTAAAAGAAGCTCTATAAGAATATGTATTGCTCGAAAAGAGCTGTTGTACCTACTAAGTTAAAAATTTTTGAATTTAATTGTTTGAATTTAATTGATACCATGAACAATTATCCGGTGTCGTCTGATGCACTTTTATTATACAATCTAAGTGCAATCGATCAGTTCAGCCCTTATTAAAATAATCCGATGATCGTGTTACTGAAAAATTCGATGGCTCGCATAAAGATAGATACATAGTTGGTCTCGCACTATCGCAAGACGCGTCCTCTTAACGCCAAGATACTACCGTGTCTTTTAATCAAAAGATATGTATACTTGTTTTTATTACATAAATTTCTCGGAAACTAATCTTAATTTTATGTAACATTTATACGAAACGTTAAAAACGACATTCTTTCCCTTTACCCAGTGAGAAATGATAACGGAATCGACATCGAATCGATGTCGATTCGACGTCAATCATATCAAATTGTATCGACGTCGATTCCATTGTCATTTCTCAATGTAGTTCTTGACCATTAAAATGAATAGTTTTGAATACTTCATAATAATAATAATATAATACATTGTGCATCAAATTTAATAAATAATAAGACATAATAATGTTTTCCTTTAACACTTGTGAAAATTTTAAATGTGCTTGTTTTAACATTTTAACATTAGCTCAGACATATTTGATAAGTTTATCCGTCATGGTAAAGCAAATTACAGAACATAATATATATACAAAGAAATTAAATAAATAAAAAGCAATTAATATTGTAATGTGTACACACACAATTCAGTGACTCCCAAATCAATTCTGTCTCGCGACTGAGAAATTTTTTTACAAATAAATATAAGTTGCTCTCAAAAATTATGCAACACAGATTATAAGAATTTTATTAAATGTTTAATTAACAAAAGTTACCTTGCTGAGGTATCTTATTAATAAGGAGATCTTAATTATCCTAATTATTCTAAAAACAGAATGTGCTAATTATCCTAAGCGGCTTAGAAAATTTCTACGGCATTATCGTTATCTTACAATCCATCTTTATATTAAAATACAGCGTAAACATAATTTTTATACTGTTATCATAGCTTAAAACACCTGAGATCTATAATTTGTACGTCACAAGAATAACGTTCACGCCTCGTAACATCTTAGATTGAATATACGATCTTTTTTTGTATAGAATAATGACAACGTTCTAGGGCACTTAAAACTTTGGATCTGTTCCGGGGAAATTTTGTCAGTAGTTCTGGTAGACCAATTTTTTGCCACTTTTAACAGTGAAGATAAGATTTTAGCTAATTTCTATGGTAGCACGGAAGTCACGGCTGATGTTACGTATTATCTATTAAGCAAACGGACACAATTACAAGGAATGGAAAAAGTGCCAATCGGTAAGAATAATTCTCACTCATCAACATGTCAATGATGTACTAATGAACATTTCTTATCCAATGAAATAATAAAGTTTAATAAACAAATAAAATAGTACAATAAAAAATAATAAAATAACAAAATATTTGATAAAGTAATGTAACAAAGCATTTATTAGCGTTTAATTAGTACTAAGCTAATAATTATATAAAATTCCATTTTAGTGAATTATTACTAATAAATATAATAATCGGTAAACCACATTTACATTATTCGCTATGTCTTTGCTGCAGGAAAACCGATTGATAACTGCATGATTTATCTGATAAACAAGGATATGCGAGTGGTTCCCCAAGGGGACATCGGAGAGTTGATCGTGGCTGGAAGAAACGTTGCAGCAGGTTATATACGCGAACGAGACACACATAAATTTTTAGACAATCCTTACACTATCGATCCAGGTGAGAAAAGAAAATAACAATAAGATCGAACGCTACGTCTTTTAAACTTGAATTCACCGCAACATATAAATTCTGCTATTCTATAACAAGCAATAATTAAAGCATTGAGATTTCCTTGCATGACATTAAGATTTGGAATAATGATTTGGATATATATTTCACATTAAAAAATGTGTTGATTTTTGTCTACAGAGTATTCGAGAGTCTTTTGTACGGGTGATTATGCTAAAATTGTCAAAGGGTCGATAATTTATGAAGGACGAGTGGATTCACAGATCAAAATTAAGGGTCACCGTGTCGATCTCACGGAAGTTGAAAAAGCGATCGTCAAAATACCCGATATCGATAACGTTGCGGTTCTTTGTTACAAACCCGGCGAATTATCACAAGTAAATATTTCAATATACAATTTGACAAGTGTGTAAATAAAATATACTTGTACAAAAAATCACAAACAATAACTCCTTCAAAATTTCCATAATTATCTAAACCTCTTTTTGTTAATGAGCATACTACACGTTTTTTTTCTTTTTAATCACTTTAAATATAAAATCAATCATTAAAAAATTTTGATTGTCGTCATTTTGCATGTTACAGTACAACTTATCAATTGAATATCGATATTTCATAAATCGAATAATATTAAAAACAATATTTCACTGAAGTTTCATGATTATTAAACTCGTTTCTTTCATGAAAACTTATTCGTATATTTTAAAAGAATTATTTTTAAATTACAAAAGCTGCCAATATTAAAAATTATTTATGAAAATTAAGCATTTCAATAGATTTAAATTTATTTGTATAGATATATTTTTATATGTTAAATGTTTAGACATTAGTAGCTTTCGTTACTATTATGGATGGGACAAATTTATCTAGTTCGGAAATCGAAAATTTTCTTCATAGGACTCTTCC
>NW_017299926.1:3389299-3448999 GCF_001594075.2 Trachymyrmex cornetzi | reverse complement strand
AAGCCATACGTTTTTGAATCATTAAGCGACTGCCATAAGGAGGATGCGATCGAGTAAATATTGTGCAAATTAAATTTTATATTCGTAATAGTTGCCGTTATATATGTATGTGGGAAAGGTGGAAAGAGCGACGGTGTCGGTGTCGCGATTGATGTCCGCGGCGACATCAGGGGCGCGAGTTCCGAGAATCGGCGACGTGAAGATTGTCTGCGATAACACGTCGCGGCCTCGTGGCCGATCCGACAACCGCGAAGGATATTGTTTTGATGTTCTGAGTTTTGAGCTTGTGAGTAGAAGGGAGGCATTTTTCGAGTCAGTCTCGAGTAAGGAGCCATAGAAGACACATTAAGCCATACGTTTTTGAATCATTAAGCGACTGCCATAAGGAGGATGCGATCGAGTAAATATTGTGCAAAATTAAATTTTATATTCGTAATAGTTGCCGTTATATATGTATTGTACTTGAATAGATCAGGGTAATCAGAAATTTATTTAAATTTAAATTTGCAGAATAATCGCAGAAAGTTTTCATTCAAAAGGAGATTTGATACAGTGGCTTCCGGACCTAATAAAAACCGATATACAAGAATTAATGGAGATCGAATGGAATTTTTATGTAGCGCAGAATGTTAGTTTTGTGATGAAGTCGACCCAGAATGATAAAATGATCGGAGCTGCTTTCAACTTTGATCTTTGGAATCAGCCTGTAGAGCAGGTAGTGAAGTCTAAAGCATTAATCACCGTTATCGATTTTCTCAAATATTTAGGGGAGCCGATCATAAAGTACAAATTACCAAAGGATAAAGGCCATATTCTTTACGCTAACTTTATGGGGACAAACAGCGATTTGAATCCTGCGGAGAACGTATTTGCAATAAAGTATATGGAAGAATACTGTTTGCAATTCGCCAAACAAAAAGAGTACGCTGGAATTTTCACTATAAACACTAGTCCTCTCACACAGGTAATCAATGAATCTAATTCTTAGATAATTAATTTATCTAATAATACAAATAATACCTATTATAAAAATACATAATTTTGCAAAATTCATAACTTGTATTTTTTTTACTTAAACTTTAGCAACTTAGTACAATACTCGGTTATGAACCACTGCAGGTGTATCAGGTGAACAAATACGAAACAACTGATGGAAATAAACCTTTTAGTAAAGCTCCTGACAGTCAAGTGGCAATTTGTGAATTGAAAATGTTTAACTAAAACAATTTTAGTAAATAGTGTAGAAGGAGAATGTTATTTATAAAATAGGGTAAACATTAACTAGAATTTTTCAAAGAGATGTTTTTGTAACTGTTAATATTTCATTAAATTCAAAACTATTTTCACATCGCATTATTATATTCTATTAATATCATGATACAGCCAATACCCAGCTAACGCTAAATATTCATAGAAAGTTCGATTCATATCACCAATGTACCGAATGTTCTAAAACAGTAAAAAAATCATCACAGAATGTGCAAATGTCGATGAAATGTTCAGAATATTGTGTGAATACTCCTTGTATATTTCACGAAAATCGCGAACAAACGAGAAATACACATTTCTGCCGTTTAAAAACTAATTCACGGATGACCTGACCTGAAATTTTTGGAAAAATTAAAATTATATATATAATAATATATATGGAATATTCTCGGAGTATACATATAACGATTTACAAATGAAATTTTTAACTGACATTTGCATGTTTCTTTTACGTACCATAAATATTCGGAATATTTTGGAGTATCCTCGAAAGGTTTTTTTTTTGAGATTTTAGGAACATTTTATAAATATTTCAAGAATATTTAGCGTTTGCTGGATATAATCGCGCTGGGTATAAACTAAACGATTATCTACACCTGTTTGTCAAACGTAACGATTAATGTTTCTTTATTACTGTTCCTTCTCCTATTTCATAGATTAGCAAATTTTTAAGATTACTTTATAGTATGAAAATCTATTTTAGCTATTTACTGATACATACAAATGCGATATCTATTAATGATATAGATACTGATATAGATTGATTGATATTTATATAGATTGATATTTATATAAATTAGTTATAACACATGTATAAGACTTTAAAAAATAGATCATTGATTATCATATTCATAATATTATTGTACAATTATTATTAAAGATGAATATAAGTAAATTTTTTTTTATTTTTAAGTAAAATAATATAAGCATGAAAAAAACAGAAAGAAAAAAAATAAAAGATTTAATTATAACAATTGTGTTTATATTATTTATCTATATTTGTCATTTGGAATATTCATTGTATGAACAATTTTTTACCGGATAATATATCGCAATTATACAGTATATTAAATGTTAAAATTTAATAGACATCCTCGATAGAATATTATTTATTAATATTTATTTTTTACAAATCAAGATTGACAAGACTATCAAATACATGAGTGGGAGAGAGAGAGAGAGAGAGAGAGAGAGAGAATGAATGAGAATAAGTGAGTGAGTGAGTGAGAAAATAAATCAGAGCGAGTGAGAGAGAGAAGCAATTTAGACATAACCTCAATTTCTATCGTGGTTTGACAGCATTCGATATATTACACTCTAATAATTTGCTCTGATGGATTAGTAGTATTTAGTAGCATTTAGTAATAGAAATGTAGAATACCAAAGAGTAAATTTTTGCGTATAACAAAAGTGGAGAATAACGAATACCTTAATGTATCATTATTATTGATAATTATTTATCCGCTTTAGTTTTTTTTATTAGTTACTTATTTTTAAAAGGCTCGAAAGCCTCCAAATGGCACCATTAACGGATTTACTTTCTTGCAGTGTAATAGGTATAGCAATTTTATAGAAAGTTAAAATATAATATATATATATATAATACTAGATATTGTACATAATCAAGAATAAAAATTGCAGAGAAAGACTGTAATGGAGATGTCTTGTGGACGTGGTCGTATCCAGCTGTTACAGAATCTCAGAAGACTGTAGTCACAAGAAAATGCAATTTGAAGTTGGAGCATACATCTCCTCATGTATTTGTATGTGCAAGACATGGACATGATTGGTTCTACATATATTGCAGCGAGGTATTTGACTCTGACAAACTACCGAAGGTAAATATCTTAAACTTTTCTTATTAAAGAGAGAGAGAGAGAGAGAGAGAGAGAGAGAGAGAGAGAGAGAGAGAGAGAAATCAGATATTTTCTTATAGATTCTATACAAATACTAAATGTTAACTCTCATAATTGTCTCAGGTAAAACAATTTGCATTAGTTCTTTTTGCAAAGGACTTTAATCCACAAAAGTATGAAGTGCTCTCAAGGGTTCTTAGCAAGATGTATTGCAAAACTGGAAAGCCTACAGAGATTTTACAGTTATACTTATCTGTATTCACAAAGGGATCATGTTCGACGCAAGAGAACGGAACGTTTGTCTCTGATGATTTTAATACTCATCGTTTTGCAGCTAGCACCAATGTCAAAGAGCTGATTAAAACATTTGAATTAGAAACGATTTTGATATATACCGCTCTCTTATTAAAAAAGAAGATTGTTGTATATCATCACAGCCTGGAGCAACTTCTTAAGTGGATAAGAACATTTCCTGTGTTAATGAAACACAGGAAAGTTACTGACAATCTTTTTCCCTGGATTGATTTGGTAAACGATGAGTTAGTCGAACTGAAGGCATGTATTCTGTTAAAAAATATATTATTTTTAATAGCATGAAATGTGATAAATAAGATGTAATTTCTTTACTCAGAATGAACTGCAGGTGCAAAACATTGTTATTATTGATATTGTTATTATTACTGTTATGTTATTCTTAATTTCATTGCTATATAATTATTGTTATAGAAATATTCACACTATGTGGCAGGCTGCAGTAATAGTTCAATATCATCAAGAATAGACCTGTACGATCTACTTGTAAATATTCCTGCTAGAGAAATTACTGTAGCACCGCACGCCAAAGGTAAGAAGGAAAAGAAAATAGTTTATTTCGTTCTCTCATTTTTATAGCCATGAGACATTTCCATTGTAATTTTATGATGCATCATAAAATTACAATAGAAATGTCTCAAGGATATAAAAAAAGTATATGTTTTCTAACCTATAATCTTTATTCATTTTTTTTCCAGAAAGTCTTACAATGACGAAAACCCACAAGGAAATAGCCTTGTTCATGGTTCAACTATGTGAAAATCAAAACTACACAGAAGCACAAGTTATATCCGAGATAAGTGACAAAACGCAAGATCTTCTAAATCAATTAACTTCATTAGCGACAGTGCAAACTCCAGATGGCAAAAGAATGATATCCGTCGAGATATTTAAAGAGAAAAACTTGGCGCCGGCTGTAGAAAGTTTTCTTATTAATTTGGCCATTGCCGAAAACCTTTTTGTGTTATAATTTTATAAATCAAAGTTTTTAAACATGTTGAACGCGGTGGAGAGTAAAATGAGAATAAAAGATAAAATATATCTATTTTTTTTCTTGTCTCATGTTAAGATATAAGCATTCATTGTTTGTTATATTTTATCAACATTTTATGTTCCTTGCTTCTTATTTTTGCTCGATAGCCTTGAACTTTCTATATTGTTAAATATGTTTATAAGAAATATTTATATAAGTAAAATTATACAGTAAAATACACAACACTCTTATTTGTACAAAAAACCTGTTTTCTGTATAATCTATAATCACATAAAAAGTATTACTTTCTCTAATATGTATTAATAATGACTAAATATTCCATCTTCTCAAAAATGCGCTACTTATCATTTTATAATTACATTTTAGAATAATATGATTTCTACTAATGTAGATTCGTTTTTAATCTCTCTCTTTAATTTACTCTTTATCTGTGTCTAATTAGAACTAGAAAATAAAAAATAAGCTAAATCAGGGGAGATTAAAGAGCTCATCTATAATATATTGGTAGAAATATTATTTAATTTGACAGTTTCAGGAAAAAAAATTAAATCAGACGCATTTAGAACATTAAATTTAGCACGTTACGATCAAACGGCTAATACCTATTTTTTACCAATGTAGATTAACTTTAATCTTAGCTTAATTTATTTATTCTTTTCTAAGAATTATTCAAACGCGATCGCGCCGGTTCGTCATTATGCGTACCAACCGATTCACTATTCGTGATCTATTGAAACGATATTGCGATGCAACCGA
This sequence comes from Trachymyrmex cornetzi, assembly GCF_001594075.2. Taxonomy (NCBI): domain Eukaryota; kingdom Metazoa; phylum Arthropoda; class Insecta; order Hymenoptera; family Formicidae; genus Trachymyrmex; species Trachymyrmex cornetzi. The sequence goes on along the minus strand of NW_017299926.1, from coordinate 3,443,812 downwards.
AAAAGAATCAAGAATTAACCATAATGCAATTGACTCCGTTGTTCTCCATCGAGGATGATTGCACCAAATCTATAATCACACACGGAATTCCAATTAATATAAGTAGTGTCGATCGGTCAGCGAAGAGAGGAAGGTGGTTTCTCTCTCTCTCTCTCTCTCTCTCTCTCTCTCTCTCTCTCTCTCTCTCAAGTTAAAGTTCTTACACGATTCACCTTTTCTCTTTTTCTCTCTAACTTGGAGAGAAAAAAAAGAAAGACGAAGTACAAGAAGTTCAGCTAAAACGAACCTCATCTCTCAAGATCTTCCACCGGCGATGAATATCATACGATATTATACGATCGAACACGACGTGTGAACGTATTATGACAAATATTCTACACTCCGCGCGATATTCATTCTCACGTGATCACGATCGCGAAAATAAGATACGTTTTCTGAGAAATATATACGTAAATATACTCGCGCGATTCGGAACGACACGATCTGCGAGACTGCGACCGTCAATGGCGCCAATTCGAAATCTATCGACGGAAGCGCGACTATCGAGATCTCGAAGTCAATCAGCCACCGGCTTTCTGCAATCGCGAGGGGTCGTTCCGGTCGTTCGATTACTACGTGAGTCAATAGTCTATTTATAAACGTCTCTCGTCGGAGTCATCGCGAGAATCGTAGACGCTATTGAACCCCTGGCATGCCGAGGATAAAGCGTGAATTTAAATACGACAGGCGGACGTGATTCGCGCGATTATTCCGCGGTAGAAGCGGCCGCTAATGCCGCTATTCGCGCGCGACTTTTCCCCGGATGTCAGATCGCTTCTTGACTTGCGCGTTACGAGAAGCCATCTTTCCTCGGTGGCCGCCTCTTCTATCCGGTACACGCGGTCGAGTGATACGTGTTGGAGACATTCGTAATCGCGCGCAACGGAATTTCGAGACGTCTTCACGACGTCGCGGAGATCTCGCCGGTGTTTATGGTGTTGCTGTAGCCGCAGTCGCCAGGAGGAAACATGGCGCGTTACGGACAGAGGCCCGAAAACGCCCTGAAACGGGCGAACGGTAAGTCGTAGGGTTCCGCCTGACGTCCTACACGAGCGTGACATGGCCGATGGCATCAAGCTCCGTTGGCCCGCGTAGGGAAAGAAAAAAAGCTCGCACCCTTTCGAGGTATTCGCGCGGAAAACACGAGGTTGCGGCCTCCGTGGTTCTACGTTGCTCCCGCTTGAGAAGATTATCTCGCAGCTCTTTTCGATCGTTTCTACCGCGTCGCACAGTGTCTTGGAAAATCGGCGTGTCTTCAAGGCTGTTCGTCTCCCGGTGGAGCTCTCTGATCTCTCTCTCACGACCATATGCGTTCGCATCGGACGGATCTCGTAATCATCGGGATTGAGAAATGCTACGATTATGACGTTTATTCCAAAATGCATGCGATACTCTTCCGATTACATGTATAGTAATTTTTGCGTTTATTTAACACATGGGACGTGTGTAAAAATTCTGAGGTCTGGAGAAAGGTCTGGCTGGGCTTACTACCGTATTTTATCTTGTAAATTTTATACTCTTTAGTATTACATGTGTACGTGGTGCGGATTAGTTTTGTTTTCTGTAGAAATAGGTCTGTTTTCTAATTTAGAAATTAAATTAAAAAATTAATTTAGTTTCTAAATCAGTTTCTGAACTAGTATAAAATTTTTGAACTTGAAATAGTTGTATGTTCGATATTTGGCAAAAGCAAGAAAGAAAGTGCAGTCTAGTCAAGGAATAAAAAACTAGCCTAAGTTTTGTTCGTGTGGGATGCTCCAACATGCTCCTATTATAGTTCCTACTCACTCCAACGAGCGCGTAGGAGTAAGAACTATGTTATGACTATGATGGAACATGTGATGCAGACAAACTTCCAATGTCTCATATTTTCACCTGTCATTGAACCTTATTTATAAGCGAAGCAAACACTCAGTTGTTATAAATTAATTTTTTATGTTTTTTTGTTTTTTTACAATACCTGGATATATATATTTTACTTTGAGTCCAGGATATGTAACAAGTATAGTTAAACAGTTTTGATAGATTAAAATTAATTTAAAGCTGATATTACTCTCTAAAACTTTTAAAGTGAAAATAAAATCTTATTCTGAAGATTGAAATCTTACTTTTACAGATGGAAAATTGTACCATTTTTTCAAGACTGGCTCTACTTTCATTCTTTAGAGAGATTCTATTCAAAAGAATTTAAAAAATACTTTCCGTATAACAAATTTTTCAAGCGCATTAATAGGCCGCAGGACAAAGAGATTTTCGATTCTCACTCACAATCAAATATTTTTATATTCTATTAGTCAATTCTTACAACTGCGTAATTGTAGAATGAGTTTAGTCCCTATTCAGAATTCTTCATAGTTTGGCTAATCGTTGTCGTTGCCTAGTTTTTTTTTCATGTATAAAATCTGTGCAATTACGATACCAGCATTATCTCGTTAAGAATTACCAAGTAGGATCAACATTCTATATCTTTCAGCATACATTTAATAATTTTTATAATTATATAAAAATCTATATATATATATTATTTAAAAAATTTATTTAGTTTTTCTAAATTAATTTCTGAATAGTTTAATTTCTGATAGTTCTCTTCTTTTTTTAAACAGAGTTCATAGAAGTGGGTAAACCAGCTCGAGCATTAGATACATTACAAGAAGTCTTCCGTAATAAAAAATGGACGTACAACTGGTCAGAGTCCGTCTTGGAACCTATAATGTTCAAGTATCTGGACCTCTGTGTGGAACTAAAGAAGTCACACATAGCGAAAGAGGGTTTGTTTCAATACAGAAATATGTTTCAATCTGTCAATGTTGGGAGTTTGGAGAATGTTATACGTGGTTATTTGAAAATGGCTGAAGAGAAGACTAACGCAGCACGCAAACAGAGTCAACAAGCAGTAATTGACATTGACGATCTCGATAATCTTGCCACACCTGAGAGCATCTTACTGTCAGCCGTAAGCGGTGAAGACGCTCAAGACAGGAGCGATCGTACTATTTTAACACCCTGGGTAAAATTCTTGTGGGAATCGTACTGCCAATGCTTGGAATTGCTGAGAACTAATGCGCATGTGGAAACTCTTTACCATGATATCGCACGTATGGCCTTCCAGTTTTGCCTCGAGTATAATCGTAAGACTGAATTTCGTAAGTTATGCGAGAAATTGCGGAAGCATCTTGAAGAGATATGTAAACTACCTCCACTCGTGTCGAATGTTTCTATGAATAAGGCGGAAACGCAACAGTTAAATCTAGAAACTAGATTAAATCAATTAGATTCTGCGATACAAATGGAATTGTGGCAGGAAGCCTTTAAATCTTCGGAGGATGTTCACGGTATGATGAATTTATCGAAGAAACTCCCTGTACCAAAAACAATGGCCAATTACTATCAGAAATTGGCTATGGTTTTCTGGAAGGCTGGCAATTATTTGTTTCACGCAGCTGCGCTGTTCAAACTTTTACAGCTCTCTCGGGAAATGAAAAAGAATATGTCCTCAGAGGAACAGCAGCGAATGGCCAATCGAGTATTATTGGCAACATTGTCGATACCGTTGCCATCCGCGCATCCTGAATTTGATCGTTTCATAGAGACTGACAAGAGCCCGCTAGAAAAAGCTCAAAAGCTCGCGACTCTTTTAGGTCTCTCGCAACCACCAACACGCGTCTCTCTGTTGAAGGACATTGTTCGTTTGAATGTTGTCGTTCTCGCGTCACCACAGTTGCAAGAATTATATTCGTGGTTAGAAGTGGAATTTCATCCGTTAGAACTCTGTAGCAGAGTCGATTCCGTCATTCAAACGTTACAGGCAGACGAAAACAGTCCGTTAATCCAATATATCCCAGCCTTGCAAGATGTTACACTTGTGCGTCTTGTTCATCAGATCTCTCAAGTTTATCAAACTATACAATTTTCCAGACTCCTGGAACTTGCCAAATTCACAATCGATTTTCACCTTGAACGTCTTTTGGTAGACTGCGTGCGCTATAATGACATGCAGATCAGAATAGATCACGGCAAGTCATGTGTTCACTTCGGAGTGGATCTCTCGGAGGCGCAACGAGAAGATCATCCGGACGGACCGGTATTGCAAGCAATGCCCTCCGAACAAATACGCTGCCAACTGGTAAACATGGCGACCGTGTTGCACCGTTCCATTAATGTAATAAATCCTAACAAAAAGAAATTCGAGCGCGAGAAAGTACGCAATGTGTTGGTTGCTCACTATCATGAAACTAAGATCAAGGATCATCAGAAAATATTAGGCAGGCACAAAATTATCGAGGAGCGGAAGGAATACATCGAGCACATCAATACAGTCCGCGAAGAGGAGGAAATGCGCCGACAAGAGGAACTTCAGCGGCAACAGATGTTGGCTGAGCAGAAGCGACTGGAACAGGAACGGGAGGAACGCGAACGAAAGCGTCAGCAGAGTGAGATTCAGCAGATCAAGGATCGCCATCTCAAAGAAAAGATGCAGCAGATTTCACAGACAAGTCACGGGCAAAAGGTGCTGAAGAAACTAGATGAAGATGAAATTAAAAAACTGGACGCGGAACAAATTGCGGCGCGGGAAGCTGAAGAGCTACAGAAAGAGCGCAGAGAGATGCAACAGAAGCTCAAGTCCCAGGAGAAGAAAGTCGATTATCTGGAGCGTGCTAAACGACTCGAGGAGATTCCACTGCTGGAGAAGGCCGTACAGGACAGGATGCAACAGGCGAAACAACTCTGGCGGCAGCAGGAGGATGAGCGAATTGCCGCAGCTATCGAAGAGAGACAGGAGGCTGTCGCGACTCAAGAGCGCTTAGCGCGTATGAAAGAAGATCACGGCATTTTCTTAGCTAAGATCTTAGCTGAGCGTAGAAACATATACACAGAAAAATTGAAGGAATTTGAGAAATTGTTGAATGAGGAGCGTGTTAAGCGATTATTGAAGCGCAAAATGGAGCGTAAAGCCGAGCGTAAAGCAAAATGGGAGAAGGAACGCGCGGAAGCTGCAGAACGAAGACAATTGGAAGAATTGCGTATCAAACAAGAGGAGGAAAAGAAACGTCTTGAAGAGGAAAGAGCTAAGAGAGAGGAAGAGGAGAGAATCAGACGGGCCGAAGAGGAAGCCAGAGAAGCCGAACGTATGGCTAAGCTTAAGAAACAAGCTGAGATTATTAGAGCTAAGGAAGCTGAAATTGAACGTAAATTGGAGGAAGAACGATTGAGAGATAAAGAACTGGCTTCAACATGGCGGCGTGGTATGGATAATGATCGTGATCGCGATCGTGATCGTGATCGTGATCGCGATCGTGAACGTGACCGTGATCGCGATCGTGACCGTGACCGTGATCGTGATCGCGAACGCGATCGCGAAGGTCCGAAACCTTGTGAGTATAATACATTTTCATGTTTTCTCACTAGATATTTTCGTATATACAAATATCGATGAAATTTAATTTGTATTATTTTGTTGTATCATTACTAGCGTTGGAGTCATGGCGACGTAATCCTGACAAAGAATCTGATGGACTCAAAAACGACACAGATCGCTGGAGGAAACGCGATGACAAGATTGAGGATTCTTCGTGGAAGAGAAGGGAACCAGAAAGGGAACCACGTCGCGATATAGACAAATGGAGAAGAAACGATGACTCGGACCGATGGAAGAAGGATACTGTGGATAAATGGAGGAAAGATGATAATAACTACGATAGAGAAGATTTAAGAGATCGAGATAGGTTAGACAACCGTGGTTTCGACAAGAGAGATGATCGCGACCGTGATCGTGATCGTGACCGTGACCGTGGAATAGATGGACGTGGAGTAAGTATACGTTCTGCATCTTAATCTAATACAACATGTTACATATACTGTAAAATATTGTCTACATGTAGAATTTCTTTTCTTTGCTTATTGCTCTTTTCATTCACTTATATTTTATTTATTAATTATATAAATTATATTTATATATTTACTCTTATTCTTTGGATACGTGTATTTTTTAATAATATTTCTATTTAATTACGATTGCAGATACGCGAGATTCCACGTGACACGATACGCGATGATCGAGATAGAGATCGAGATCGTGATCGTGGTAGAATTTCCGATCGCCGTGGTGGTTACCGCGATCGCCGTGATGAACCAGCACCACGGCCAAATACTAACCAGGACTGGCGGAAACGCGACCCGCCTCAAGATTCCCCAAGAGACCCACCCAAGCGCGAGTTAGTATATATAAAGAAAATTTAGTAATAACCATTTAATAATAACAATTTAATAAAGCATAACAATCGTACAAATGTTATACAAATTTTGAGCGAATTTCATAAACATTCATTAAGAGTTTTAAACAGTAATTAAACTCAATTAAATTTTAATTTAAATTTCAATTTCATTGTGCATTTCAGACGAGAGGATCGTAAAGATGACAGACTTCCGCCTAGATCTGACGAGAGAAGGCGACCATTAGAAGATGATGGTTGGTCGAAAGTTAGTCGGCGCTGACATCAAAGCCTCAGTTAATCACATGTACACACACATACACACACACATGTAGCTTTATATAAGTTTATTATTCTCTAAAGATATATACATGAATAGACTTTTTATCTAATACGGAAGTCTGTCCATTTTTATTATTTAGTGTGTGGCTTTATTCTTCCAGACAAGAAAGTGGGAGGGAAATAACTTTAGTGGTAGATGTATAGCGAAAATTTTAGAGACAAGATATTTTGGTTAGATGTAATAGACTATATTGTTTATTACTGTGCAAAACAGAAATATCTGATCTAATCTAGATTCAAATTATTTAAGTCGTTTAGATATTTCAAATTTACACAGATTCGCTACTTTTTTTATTTTGTATAGTTGATGGTCATTCTGTTATCATAATCAAAATATCTTGTTTCAAAAAATTAGAGAAAATATAGAAATATCAATAAAATTCTCTTCTATCCTATCCATTCATTAGATTTTTTTACATTATCCCGCGTCTTATCACACATCTTTCCTTAAGAGGAAAATGTACGACTCCTAATGTACATTTTCTTCCCGTCGCACCTACGGCGAGCGATTATCCTTGTATATAATATATATGAAGCCATTTACGTGAAATAGATTATAAGAACGAGGATCTCGAACTAATAGAAGAACTAAAGTACGTACGACGGTTGTACAATATTCTATAACCTGTTTACTGTTTTATTATTATATTACGTCGCAACATCATTGTAATAAATATACTCCCGAGGTGCAAACTTTTTATTGTATTTACATTTCATGATACGTTCCACGTACGATTTACCACGGCAACGAAATTGATAAAATCGTACATTTTATATAGAAGTAACAATCTCGAGAAATAACTGTTAAAAATATTAAATGTCTCGAAGAAGAGGCACGCCACGCTTAACTTATAAAATATCCTCTTTAACTAAATTATAGATAGTAGTGTATGTGTATATATATATATATATATATATATATATATATATATAATACATAAAAAATATATATTATCGTTCTCGAGAGCCCAGTCTAGTCAAAACAATCGCCTTTGTAAAAAAAAAGAGAAAAACATAGTGCTAAATAAGAATATAAGAAAAGAATTTAACTTACAAAATATATCGGAAGATAACTCGATAATAAAAATGATATAACTGTATATCATCTGAATTCGTATCGCATAATTTACATACACATCTATATACGAATGTTTATACTACCAATAATAGAACCTTTACAAACCGAAATCCGAAACGATAATTGTCTAGATTGCGGCCTTATTGATAAACAACTAATGTATAGATTAAGCTATAATAAAGCGTTTTTCCATGCTCAATCTCGTCTTTTTATGCCATATAAAGCGAATAGCGCGTAGCTTTCAATCGTAATCGATCGTTGTTAGTCATAAAATGCTCGTTTTATGATTATCGTCACTTTGAAATCACGAGTATTACGAACTGGCATAATATCAATGCATAAAATATGTCGAAATGTATACATTATATACCACACGTAGGTGATATCGTCACATTCCAACTCTTCTTTCGACATATACGGCAAGTACTTTATTAGCGCATCTCGCGCTTCAAACGTACTTGCTGTGTTTATATTTACGTTTTGATATAGAACTGCACAATATCTGTTGCAAAACTGAATTGTATCTAGGAAAATGATTACAAACGCCTAGCAAGTAACTAGGAACTGTGCGAGGCACAAATCTATGAACGAAAATTCTATTGCTTAATCTCAGCTACTTTTCGTTCAATCTCGATATAGATACTATCAATTGGATATTACACATAGTAGCGTAATTCAATCATAGTCTTACAATTTTTAAACTATTATAACATTTAATATAACATAATCGCTGCGGCAGTTTTCTCTTCAAGTGCAGGGATTGGTTCCAGACGATCATCCTTTTCTCTACCTGAGCCCCAGCCGACTAATGCTATACTAATGAGATGTACAACACCAGCGCTAACTACGAGCCTAAATGGAAAAATATTTAAAGAATATGAATAAGCTAATTATTTCAAATTTCAAACTATTGAATTTAATTTAGTAACTAATTGTAAGTAAAAAATAATGCAAATGGGAAATACTGAGTTGTCACATACGAAAGGTGAACTTTAAGTTAGAAAAGAAATTTGTTTTTAATTCCAAAAAATTCTAATATTTACGACAATTGTATAATAAAAGATTCAATCAGTTAACTAATTTGAATAGTACATTTACTTATCAGTATAAGTTGTTTTTCTTTAATATTAAAATAATTAGCAGTCTAAGAAATTTAACTCTTTCTTGTGATCATTACAATATTAATTAAATACTTGTAACTGAAGTCGGAAAAAATATAATAAAAATATTTAAATCATATTAATTCATCTCAATAGGAAAAATAAGAACATAGAAAAAAATTCTGATTCTCAATAGACGTTTAATTTAAAGAGTAGCAATTTTATCGTATAAAAGTAAAGATTATATATCTCTCTCTTACCAAAATGAATAACCGAGCTCAGCGGAACCTTCGCTGGTCCACATATTATCGATGTCCTCCTTCGGAAGCACATTAACGTATAGTCTCGTATAGTATTGCGCTAACCAAGTACAAGTGCTTGCTAAGCACATTAACACTAAAAATAAATCACGAATAAGAGTCCATGTTGCATATGATATGCAGTAATTATTTATAAGTTCTATATATTTTTTAGAACTATTTAATTTTTCGCATTTTTTATACGAGCTTTGTGATTCCCTATTTTTAGAACTTTATTAAAATCAGCGTTATAAATTTAAAAAATTATTTAATATAAACAGATGTGGTAAGATATTAATCTGTAAAATATATTGAAAAAATAACAGCTCTGTTCCGATAATTTTTTTTAGAAAACATTTTTTATAATTTAATAAAATAGTGTTAAAATACTTACGCATTAACATATTTATAAAGTATACACCAGGAATGGATAGAATCTTCGATCTTGGGGAAGTAGCTGTATTTAAAACTGCCAAAAGTGCAGCAAGCGCAGCCGCTACCAAAGCAGCCGAAGTTGTTGTTAAAGTAGCGATCCAAAGAGCCCAAGACATCACCGTTGAATCTTGTCGGATCATTTGAGGAACTGAAACATTATTAAGATTTTTATTGTTTAATAATTTTACTCGAAACAAATGAAATGCAATTCCAATCATAACTAAAGGTCTGTTTTCTATGGCTGAACTAGTATACATTTTTGAAACTTAAAGTGAAAATGGTATAGATATGTTCGATATTTGGCGAAAGCAAGAAAGAGAGTTCTAGTCCAGTTTATTACAGGAATAAAAAACAGATCTTAAACTAATCTATAAGATGTATTATATATATAATAAGCTGCTAAATGTACTATAACTATATATATAAATAACTAATTATTTTTTTAATGCTGTGATAAACTAAATTTATAGTATTATTTTAAAATTTTTGAGCTACAATTAAACACTTTTTGTGATAATTATATATCTAATAATTATAATTATATATATATATATGTGTATTTTAATATTATTTTATAGCATTTCTACAATGTTTATATTATGTGCCATCGATAATCTGCACCATTGAAGTAAATTTAAATTGCTACTGCAAATGTAACAGCAGAAACGAGGACTTCGATTATGCAAACGTTGCGTAATGTCCGAAAATTGAAACGGAGCCAGCTCTCGAGCGATTAACTTTACATATGAAAATATATATCTTCAGTAACGTCATACTTGAAAATATCCACAATGCTTCGCTACTTCTGACGTCTTTCGTTGATGCGGATGTATTGCACGCCGTGGAAACTAAAAGCCGCTGCTATCGTATTTTATATTCGTGATGTACGCTCGAGAGTGAAAGAAGGAATATAAGTAGGAATATTTCGCGCATTACGCTTCCAGGATACGACGAAGTTTCCGTGAGACATTTCAACTTACGACAGCGTGAATAACGGATCATTGCTTTCGTTGAAGGCGGCAGCCAAGTTCCACGAGTAGCGCCGACTCGAAAATGTACCTACTACTAATGTACTCAGATACTCAAAAACTTATCTACCGGTAGTCGCGTTATTCCTATCGTTTCAATTCAAATGGTGCAGCATTTCTCATTTCTATATGTCCCAACGTCATTTCTCTGACCAAAATTAAAGCTGCACGATATAAGCCAACATTAGAGTTCATCAATTTCAATTTCTAAAATTCCGTTATTCTTATCGAATTTATTATCAGATTTAAAATCAGAGTAGCTCTTTCATAAATGTACGAATAATCTAATTTTTGTTTACATGATGATTGATGATGTCGTAATGCATTACATACTGAAAATACTTCTAGGAAATGCGCTTCGTAAACGTTGAGACATAACGTAAGCTGTGAACACCGCGATCAGGTGGAATTATATATCGGCCGCTCCTTTTTCCTATCTCTCTATCTCTCTTCTCTGGCCCTCATAAAATTGATCGCGTACTAGAATCCGATACTCTTACCGCGGTCAGCATCAGTAACGCGCGATGATACGAGTAACGCGCAGGCACGTGAAAGTAGACTATGAGGTTTGCTCCTTGATTTTTGTACGCTAAAACTAGTTTCCGTGTCTATTGTTACCCGCATACGTCTCGTAACTTGGTGATTTTTTTGTTATATACGAGTATATGATAACATGCAAGCATGCACATGCCTGCGGTTTTATACTGTGAGAGAAATTCAAACATGTGCGTATATATACTCGCTCCCAGAGATATGCTATATACGCTCGAATTATACGCAAATTACAGGCTCGAATTTCTCTCTAAAATACCGCCTCTGTCTCGCTCCTTAACAAAATTAATAAAATCCTGAAACGGTTTCATTATAATTATTTTATTCATTTCAATCGGATTTTTTGAATAAAGAGATCAAGATATTGAAGTTATCTAAATAGGATTTTAATTTGAAATTTAAAAAGTAGAGAGAGAGAGAGAGAGAGAGAGAGAGAGAGAGAGTAATAATTAAAAAGATATAAAATAATGACTTCTTTTGATATTTTCGTCGAGGAAAAATTCTTTTCAAATTGGCCAAAACGCTGCGATTAAAAGAATGCCTGGTGGAATACGTAATCGTAGAATGCATGTTTACGTAGGTATCCCTTCGGACCCATTACCCGCCTGAATGAAAGAGAAATGTTTCTCACAGCGCGTGCCAGTGATTCTGTTGTTCTTCTCCGGAAGTACGGCATAATAGCTACGTAAAAGTCGCTTGCTCATCGGGGTGATTATTATGCATTGTGCATAAGAAATTTATCTTTTTCGCGCGTGACATAATGCACCCTTAATTCGCAAAAGTGCACCTGGCGGATGTGGCAATACTTAGTAACGGATCAGATTTCTTAACATTGAGACATAAAAATTTAGTGATATGCAAGTTCCGAAAATAATCCCGAAATTTGAGTGAAAATCTAATTGATAAATCATTTTATATATATATATATATATATATATATATATATACTTCCTAAATCTGAATCAGTGGATAATCACTGATATCAGTGCCAAGTATGCCACCGGTAATCAGTGAATGAAATGTGAGATTCTTAACTTAGCTAATCTTTATTATGTGATCTAACTAATCTTGTTTTAGTGCATAAATTCAATGAGTATGGTATTGGAAGATTGAAATTAACGTCCAAATATCAGTATTTTAGTTATATAATGCTCAAACATTCTTCCTTTTTCAGTTGAATTCCACTAATTACCCAGTGCCAAGTATGTCATTGGGTAATTAGTGACTATCCACTGATTCAGATTTAGAGAGTACCTATTGAAATTAAAGAGAAAAAGAAAAAGAGGAAGACAAAGAGAACCAGGCTCTGTATATACATTTGCAAGATCTCTTTATGAACTCCATCTGTAAAGACACTATTCTAAGATGCTATGAAGAGCGGATGTTTTCGGTTGAGTGCTTCGACCGCTATTGTATTAGTTATAGCACGATAACAGTTTCTTCTCGCAATAACAATAACGACTTAAAACAAAAATATAATTAGAAGAAGCGATGAAAAAAAGTTTCATTGCAAAGGGAGAATTGATTAATCGAAAAACTTGATAATATTCTGAATAAAATACGCTTTACTTTTATTGAAAGTAATTAATTATACTATATTAAAAATAAAATTTACTATCCTACGTATAACTCCACGCGTAAACAAAAATTGCAATAATTAAGACTTGCGTTAAAATCTTCCATCAGTGCGCTCGTGAATTTTGTATTTCTTTTGTTTCGAAAGTTATTACGAGCACCATTACAAAGGATGTTGCAATGCATCCATCGATGATACAACCGTTTCGATCGGTACGCGAAATCAATGGAATGAATTTAATGACGATTACCAAATCAATGATTTATCGCACACGCATGTACGATCAACTACGGGCATCATCGAACGCTGAATAGAACTCTAATGCACTCAGTTATCAGTTGCAGATTTATTGTCCTGGCTCATACCAGTAGGTTCCATCATCCACGAGCCTTTCTCTCGCGGATATCTCCGTGCGATCACAATTCGTCGTGCGAGTCACTCGAATAGCGCAGTTTGAAAAGAATCCAACACAATCACACAATACTCGGATCTCGTTACGATTTACGAAGGTGTCACAAGATAATCACCCCCGATGGAGTAATTCCGGCGAAAAATAAGAGCATTAAAGAAAATTGGTAGGAATTTATTTTACGAGATTGGGTAATTCTAGAAACCAAAAAAAGGAATTTTAAAAACAGGATTTTAAATATACTCTTCTAGTTGTCCTTGTTTCTCGTGAGACAAATAAATAATTTTCTTTATATTATAGAATTTAACGATATTCATTTTTTTTTACATTTTTAATCTTCTTATAAAGATTAAATTTCATGTATTTTTGTTAAAATATTTCTTATAAAACGGATTTCCCCCAGTTTAATAGATCGAGTTTATTTATCCTCACCCAGAAGAGACTTGTTTCAACCAGTATTTGCTGCATAATTATATGATATACGCTTAAAACAGCAAATTGTGGAATATTCTGCATATTACATCAAACTTCACGTAATTTGAAATCTTAGCTAACGATAATAGTATCTTGCAGTCAATCAATTTTCGATTAGAACACGCGCAATTAATATTCAAAGCGCATACTGTTCAAGGTTACAATATTCTGTCAAGAGAAAGATCAAGTAATTACGCGCAAAACGTAATTGATGTTACACAAAGAGAAAGGCGGAAAGACTAACATACCGGATATATGATACGTCCTCCATCCATAGGCGACGTTTAATTCCTTTTTACCCTGTAATAGACCGAAATGAACTCTGCCAGCGCTCTCTTGTGGATTTGGCGTTCTCCACGGTCGTGCCTCGACCCAATGCTGTGTCACAAGGGCGGCGCAGACAAGTCCACCGCCCAACAATGACAGGAAGAAGGTCGCGAAGATCGTGCCTCTTCGAAACATCGACGTCATCCTCGGATCGCGAGATGATCCAGCTTTCGGATAATTTGCGAGCACTGCGAAGTAAAAGAACAATGAAGATATATTTAAAAAAGAAATCTTCTTTTAAATAAAAAATATGATATATCATATTTGAAAAGAAGACTTCTTTTTAAATAAAAAATTTAATATATATTTTTTACATTTTCCATACGGAAATATTCTTATTACTACTACAAAAGTTTTTAATAATGATAATACATATATTATTTATATATAGTTTCCATACATAATTTCACGATTATAAATATAGATCATCTTTATAAAAATTTTGAAGTATTTATATTTTAGAACACACAATTGGGTTATTCGTGTCCAGCACATTTCTTTTCTTCGAAAAACTAGAAGCATCGAGTAATTAGTTATAACATTTATGTATAAAATTATTTTAAAAACATAATTTTATAAATATTTTTTAAACATATTAAAGTGCATAATAATTTTTGAATATTTGTTAAAATGATGAAAATTAATCCGTGACATAAATGATCCATCGTAGACAGTAAAGCATTGGAAAATCGAGTGTACTAAAGATTAAGGTTACTTTCCTAATATCAAATTGAAATAAAGAGTAAAAGTTTCTTATCTATTGAAAGCTGTTAAATGTATTTCGCGAAGAACTCTCTTCATATCGCATTCTCTTTAGATCTCCTGATTATATCTTTCCCGATTATATCATTTCCTTTTCTGATTACGTTAAGAATATTTTCTCACTTTGCCAAGCATGTCAAAATGATGACCAGCCAACAGAACCCGCATAAAAATATTCGTCTGAAAAAATTCGAGCGAATACACGTCTTTTCTTCCTTCGTTCACGCTAAAGTAAAAATACCTTTCATCCTCTATCTTGTATGTAGCGCGAAAAGCAAACGTCTTCGCGATCTCTGCATAGAGCAGAGTCTCGCCTCGCTGCATCTTATTAACATCATCCGCGCGTTACACCGCGTACATGAGAACTTACCGATGGAAGCCGCTACCGTCAGAATAACAGTACAAATTTTTAACGTTGGAAACAGTTCGATCCTTCTCGCTCAAACGAAATGAAATAGCGTTACTGCTCTGCCTCAGAAAAATTCTTTCGCGATACGTGTTGCAATAATTTGAAAGAACCAGAAAAAATCGGTAAAAATATAGTAATTTTAAAGATAACGAGAAAATACGCATACTGAAATAAACACAACAATAAATTTTTTAAATTTATTTACATTCGTAATTCGTTAACATTCATTGACACTATAAAGTTTTGATTTATTCAGTCAAACTCGAGTATAAACAGAGAATTAATTATACATAAAGTATTTCGCACAGTTCATTCAGTCTACAGATTCTTCAATGAATATTTTAAATACTCAATTATTTTATTACGATTGGGTGAATTATCAGTCAAGATTAAATGTCAATTGCACTGTATTTAGAAGTGTCAATTTTATTGTTTTCAGAAAACAATAAAATGGCTTTTGCGACTTTTTTCAGCTTTCGTATCACTATGCATCGGTGGAGCTTATTTTCTTTCTCTCTAGAATAGTCTAGAACAATGTTTTCTCCATCGTTTTAACTGACCGGAGACGCATGCGACATGTTCATGTTTCCACGCAAAAAGAGAGAGAACACACGAGACGTGGGCATCGGCAATCCACTTGACGACAGTCACTATTTAAATTATGCCACACAGAAACTATGCCGCTTTCGCAACAATTATCCGGTCTGATAGAAGAATCTGCGGGTGTGAAAGCGTCTTGAAAATGAAGCACTCAAAGCTTCGACATTTAGTACAGTCATCATATAAAAATAGCATCCACGGGAAAATATAATATTTCGGACATAACGTGAGATACAATTAATTAATGAAGTATAAAACAATTTTCAGAGCTAACAAGAAAGAAATGCTAGTAGAAATTGTCAATTTTGCAGAAGATCATTTCTGATAGACTGTTAATTACAATAATTATACTCACATTACACATAACCCAATTTATGCGCATATTCTATTATACCTTGAATATGTAATTCAATTATGCAACAATAGTTAAACATAATAGACTATTGAGAGAAAAACGTCACTGAAGCGATAAATCATAATAGTTGCAAATATTTGATTAGAAAAATTGATTTTATTAAATTAATTCATCAAACGAATCATGCTTCATATAATTGAATTAAATCAATAATTCAACTAAATATCAAATTATATAATTAACTAACAAGTTTACCTTCAAATCGTTTAGATATTAAAAAAAAATAAGGATTACACGCCGAAGATTGTATAAACAATTTTTTAGAAAGAAATAAATTTAAAGCGGTTTGAAAGTAAGCTCTTGAATTTCACTTTCTGTGAATTGAAAGAACGTGTGGTTACCTTGACCCTGACTCTCCGCGAAGTGCACCTGGTTCAGACTCCGCGAGAACTCGCCCTGCTTGACCTTCTGCGAGAAGTCGGCGTTCCCAAGTTTCTTGGAGAACTTGACACGGCAATTGTTGCCGCGCGGCTTCGCCGCCCTTAGCAATGACGACGCAGCGGGTTTCGGTCTCTTGGCGAAGGTGTACGGGATCGTGTAAGGCTGCGCCACGTAAAAGTAGATCGGCCGATAATCCTCGTGAGGCTGCGGCTGCTGCACATTGAAGCCGCCACCGTTGATGTTTGTGCAACAACCGGTGCTGGTGTACACGCTCGGTGCGCCGTTGCTGCACGCGTACGAGTTCGCGTAATGCACCCCGTAGTGGTTCGCCGTTTTTCGTGAATTACCTTCCACGGTTCTCAATGAAAAAGAAAGAAAGGTATACCGCTAATCCCACCTCTGATAGCGTTCGATTTTTTTTCGGGATCTCTTTTAGAATCTTCCTCAGAGATCCGATGATGCGCTTTCTACTGCGTTCTACAACGATCTCTTTACGACGGGATTATTCGAGATCACTTCCGGCAGTGTCCGCTCCGCTGGCAAATTGTTTACCGATCTTTGAATAAGAACAAATGATCTCGTCCTCAAAGAGTCGCTCTTTTCTTATTTATTAAGCGAAACTCTTCTCTCGTACTTTTATTATTTTCAACAGGTCAGTTTCGAAAAGTTTTTAAATCGCGGAAGAAATTTGGCATTTTCTTCTTCTCTCCAATTCGCGAAATCGATCGTTTCTCAAATACGGTAGAAATATACCTTCCGTGACTTGCGGAGTACATCTACCTGAGTTAATAGAAAGAGAGTGTTCTTTAAAAATGAGGGCTTAGCGTTAATCTCAAGCTGAAAGTCGAAGCCCCCGCGGTGGTGTCGCGGTGCTCCTCTTTCTCTCCTTATCACAGGAGTTATCAGAAGCCACAGGTGGTGGATTGCGGAAAGCCGTTCAGTCGTGGATACCTCCACGATCTTTTATTACATATATTTCGACGGCTGCCGACTCGCGAAGTTAGAAAAGGAGAATTCTCCACTTTAGCTCGTGTCGCTTCAGAGAAGTTTTTCTCAATTCGAAGGCAACGTGTGTCGCTGAAATTACGGCGCGACAATTTTCTTGCTCCTTTGTTTCCAATCAAATCCTATTGTGCGTGATTTCTAGGAATTCTAAAACGTCGGCGCTTCAGAATCCACCTCGAGTACCGTTTGATGCCGGGACTTCTTAATGGTATCTTGGAAACGTGTGTTTTTTTACCACGTGAGATCTCACGGTGTGTCAACTGTAAAAGAAAGCAATACGTTAGGCGATTAAATTACACAAAATTTCACTTGTGTAAACTGTGTTAATTGTACACGGAAAGAATGATTTTGCTGCAGTATCTAAAAATTTAGCTATAGATAACAGATCTAAAGATAATTTTATTAGATCATTAAAATAATTATGTGCTCTCAAGCTGGTTGCTAAAATGTCAAATTTTTGCAGCATTGCTTATCATACTTGTATTTTTGACATAGTTATTTCGATGGCCAAATAAAATTACTTTCAGAACTAATTAAATATAAAGAATTCTTATTTGTGATCAAAGCGGGGATCTTAATTACTTTAATTACTTAATGTGAATCTATATACATTTTTGATTTCACAAACCGCGTGTCGAATTGTTTTTTTTTTTGGACTTGCATTCATGTATAGAACTAGAATAGAAATATCACACATTAAATTATGGAAGCAATTTAATAATTTTTTATGGTAATAAGCATCTAATAAGACTTAATTAGATTTATTATCTAGTCAGTCTTATTTTAAATTTAAATTGTAATTGTTTAAATTTTTAGACTTCAGCGTTCTCTTCTTTCCGTAATAAGAAAACACAAAGATGGAACAGTGACGAATAAAATATATGAAGAAGAAATACAATACTTGTGTTAGAAATTCTAGTCGAACATCAAAGTACAATGGATTCTTAGAAAGTAATGCGACACATTTATTTTCTAATCCTTAAACATTATTTTCTTATAACTTAAATTGGCTTAAAATACCGACAGTCTAAGACATCACGTTTTATTCTCAATGTCGTGAATAAGTACATGCATTACACGATCGCATTATTTTAATAATAACACAAGGACTGTTTTGTACTTTCTTTTAGGATGTCTTTCTGGACGTCTCTATGAAAATAGAGAAAGTTTAAAAACAAAAGCATTTAAAAGGTAAGCATTATTAAATAAGCATATTTAGAATTTAAATAATCTCTTTCTTGAATTCTCTCTATCTCTCTCTCTCTCTCTCTCTTTCAACTTCAAAGTTTTACATGAAACCAGGAAGAAACAAAGTTTTAGCATTACTAAGGTAACGCCTTTGTATGAAAATTCCAAGAACAAAATTGACAAACAGTACAAATAGAAGCTGAGAGACTGTTGGGAAAATAGAGTTTCATTTCGCATTGACCTGAATTTGAATTGAAAAGTCAGACAACGCCGGCGTATATTTTTAGAGTAAAAATACACAAATCTACCGAGTTGCCTTCCGTTTAAGATCGCGCGAAATGGAATGAGGAAATTTCATTGGAGATGCGGAAAGAGCGGAGAAGATACGGAGAGCTTCGTATTTTCTCCGAGCTCGAACCGAGTTTCACACTGGGCTTTGTAAGCTACGATGCTACTAAAAGTCTCAACGTTAAAATAAAATGAAACGAATTGCTAATGATCTGTAATAAGCAGGCAACCACGGGACAATCGCTAACGGTACGATAAAATTTAAGAGGCGCGATGTGTAATAACCGTTTCTTGCTATCTGACATTTCTCAAGTGTACTTCATTACTGCTGTGGAAGAAACTTTGTTATTTGCCGTTAGTACGTCAAGATTTACATTTACATCTTTTTCATGGTTAAATATTATAACTACATGTATTATAACTAAAGTTGAAATGGTCTATCAAAAAAAGATCACAGAAGACAGAACGGTCGGTTTAAACTCGAAGAGGGATATAATTTAATGTTGTTTGTATTTAAGTTTTTACGTAACAGCTGTTCAAAATAATTTCTCTCTCATTCCTTGTCATTCACGAGACTTGAAAGAGAGGATTGGAAAAAACATATGGAGAATTATTGTCCCGAAATTTTCATCTTGAAATCGTGCACAAACGTTTGTTTTTATATATCATTTTAGTTTATTTATCGATGTTGCGGAAAATGAGTTTAAGCAGAGATTCATGCATAATGCTGTCCTGCAACATTCTTGACAGAACTGGAGCAGCAATTGTCGCGACGTAACGTATTGCACGCGCGCCGTTGCATATTATTAAATGCGGACTTAAATGTACACCAAGTATTTCCCTATTACTATCCAAGCTATCTCCGTTAGCTGTGACGTAGGAAATATTCGATCGAAGGAAGGGAAGGAAATTCCAGAGCGTAAAACAAATTCCATTCTCTCAAATGAGCGAAACTCGACGTATCTGCGGGATAGAGATATAGTTTTGTTAATTTATTGAATTACATGATAAAGAAGTTCATTAATCTCTCTGGTCTTTGATTTTTATTTGTACAGGACGTGCGAGGCAGACCAGATTACAGGATATAGTAATTGCAGAATATTAAAACGAAGCGTTCTCTCCAATAGATTTCATATATAATGTACACGTATATTTAATAATACACGTATATTTAATATAAAATATAAAAAAAAAGTATAAAAAAACAAAATATAACAGATAAAAATATGGGGAAAAAAAAGAAGAAAAGAGTATTCATTGTTACTTTTATTATTACGCTTAGTATTTTATTTATTGAATATTTTGACGAATCGTTACTATTATAGAAAATTTTCAAATTGGATTTTAAATTGACAGCCGCTTTGTAATCGCGGGCTGCCGGTTTTCTGAACGTTCGCGGAAGAAATTCCGAGATGGATCCAGATTCAAGACGCCAGTACGTCGGTAAATGTCGAAAAGAACATAACCGTCGGCGTCGGTATAAAATTGTGCGAAATTGCTCGTGTGGCCCGTGAGATAAAATGAGTTTTGACATGACTGCTCCGCACCGTGTCGGATTCGCGTGACCCGGCGCGATATGACAAACGATTGTGCGCGCACACGCGTGACGGAAGTGTTATCACGAGACGACGTAAGAGCGAAGAAGACGAAGGAATGCATGCATATACGAGAGGAATGGGTTGACGAGGTCGGGTGAATGCCGTTAGACCGTGTCACGTCGCGACTACATACGCGTTGTGTGAAACATCGTCGCCTAGGAGGAGAAGTAGAAATGGACGGACCGAAGGAGGGAGACGGAAACAAAGAGAGAGTTCCAGGATCGGAATCTGCACGATCCCGATTGTCTCCACGCGAAATCAAACCTGTCACCAGTGAGTTTCGCCGACCGGAGACGCCGAGACGTTCTATCAAATTTAAGCGATTGTGTGAAAATAGAACAAATCTTTCGTATCCTCAACTGACATTTACCGCGTGCGTGTTCAAATGCTAGGTTTTAGCCTTCTTCGTCAATTGCTAAATTTATTGTATTCAATTGAATAAGAGAAATTCTACATTCAAAGTAGATCTTATTTATGTGTGAATTTATATACATATCTGATTCTGCAAATTCATATAACGATTGTTCATTATATTCATTTGTCAGGATCGAGAAGTTACTTTACATATAAGTGCGTGTTAGAAATTGAGTATAAAAAGTAATACAAAATTGGAACAAATGATAAAATATAATACAAAAAGTAAAATACCCGAACTTACTTATCGTAGTCAATTTCTATAATAAAAAGTAACTTATAAGCAACTTATAAAGTAACTTTTCCTACCTTATCATTTGCATATTTTAACGTACTATTATAATTAAGATTAAAACATTTGGGATAGAGTAGATTACAAATGATAAGCCAAAATTTATTAATTTATTAATTTAACTTAAAACGCTAAATAAAGCAATGGATATAAGAATATACGACGTCAATTATTTTTCTATACTGAGAGAAAAATGTACTGAATTTTAATAAATATTTGTTTCTCTCTCTCAATAATGCCAGTTGAATATTTATTAAATGTAAATATACATTTATTTGATAACCATATATATAAGAACCATAAATTTGATTTAACTATTATTATTTTTTATTTAGTAAATATTTATTTACCAGATATAAATGTCATATTAATAAGTAAAAAATATTCAAACAATTATTTATTAAAATTTTTAGTACATTTTTCTCCCAGTATCTAAATTATTGGAAAAGTCATTAACACAAAAGTCTTAAACTTATTTAAAAACGAGAGTATAAATAAAATTGTCAAATAAATATTTTTTTAAACAAGTATTTGTGACTACAATGTGAATACACAACAATTAGGAAATAAAGACTCTAAATGGTCATAATAAATCTTTAATGCTTAAATAATTCAGTGTAAATTTATATCATATCCATTTCTGCAAACTGCGAGTCGAATTTAATTTAAAACGCAACAGAATTAGAGCAATAATATCACAAATTAAATTGACATGCAATTTAATAATATTGATGCTCATAGATATTTTAGAAAGATCTTAATAAATGCTGATAGCATCTTAAAACCGGTAAATAATTTTATAAATATTTTTTTTATCTTTACGCTTCGTTTTAAAACCTATAGATAGTTTTAATTTTAACGTGTAAATATTTGTTTTATTTTTACATTTGCTTCGTTTTTCTACCGAGGATACGATCGAATACATGATATTCTCCATATCATTTCTTTCTCTCGGTCCGCGATCCGCTGGATGTTGACTCGTCGTTATAACCGGTTCGGTGATCGGTCCGCTCGCGCATTTTTCTTGCCGTACGACGTGCGTGCCTCGCACATCGTGACGCAACTTCGTCGACATATATATATATTGCCCCCGAGATATCAGACAGAGAGATGCACCATAGCCCGGTGCATCTTGCGCAAAACTAGGACACACAATCGACCACAGGGTGTCTCTCCTCCCTACGAAATGTCCTTCGAGATCTACGAATTCCGAGCGATGCGATTCTCCGCGATTCTCCCCGATCGACGCGACGCGACGAAGAAGCACACACACGAGATCGAACTCGGCCCTGACGATCTGTTTTGACTTGACCCAGAAAAAGCGGATCCATCCAAGTTCTACCGGGTGGAACCGACGGCTTTCAATTTTTGTAAAATCGCACCGTAACGCCAGATCGCATTCAAATGTAAAACTTTTGTCACGCAGCGCGGAATGCGCGGATCGCGATGCGCCGATCGTCGCGGACGCGATGCAACAGCTATCCCATGAATAATTTAATGCCCGACATAGTTCCATTGTCGTGTATTAATGGCATTGTGCGCGACACGTCGATCTCGCGCAGATCGGCTCATTATCATTGCGCATTCCTCGCTTTATTTCGAAATAAAGATGAGACTACGGTCACCGACACCAATGCAAATTCAGGAGCGGCGCGTGAAAATAGAATTTGATATCGGTTCTTTAAATCACGGTGAATCAGTTTGACATTTATGCACCGCGTCTAATACATTTAAAGATTACTCCTCCAGACCTGATTTTTTTATTGAAACCATATTTAAAAAAAGATTTCTTCAAAATTTGATTCATGCGCACTTTAATGTTTAAGTGATTCATACTAGACAATTAATTTTTTTCAAAATTTTGACTATTTTTCCAATATACATTATTATGTGCATCAAATCTCAGATGATGTCGATAGAACTAAATAATTTCAATGGATAATGTTTTCGAATTTAATGATAAACATTACAATGTACACAGAATCTAAAGGGATTAAATAGCGACTGAAATGTACATGGAACTTTTTGTCTAAACGTAAAATAATCTAAATAAATTCACGCATTAATATCAATATATATATATATATATAAAATGTCAAGTTTGATACATTTCAATATTAATAAAATATTTTTATAAATTAAATTCGTTATCTGTAAACAAGAAAAATTTTTAATAAATTTGTTATGTAGAGCAAAAAGTTACATTAATTGTACGTATAATCACGATTATTAAAAGTTCGTTTAAAATTCTTAATAAAATTATATCCAATATTCAAAAATAAGATGCACTTTCCAAATGATTGATTGACTAAAAATGCCTACGTAAAGGCTTGAGAAAGTTTGAAAGCGTCCCAGCATCACCTTTTTAACATATCTCCGGATTGGGTGACTAAAATGTAGAAGGTGAATTTAAATATGCAATAATCCATTTTTTTGTATTCCATACTAAATTACAGAAGGAAAGAAATCACGAACAAGCTTTTAATAACCTAATGTATCACTTCTATTTATTATATAACATATTTTTTTAAGAAAAATAATTTAAAAATAAATCAAAAGTTACAAACGATGAAAAAAGATTAATATAAATATATAGTCGACTAAATGCAATTGAAACGTGAATGAGCTAAAAAATTGGGAGAAGTTTATTGAAAGTTTCGCTGGAACGCAAACTGTTATTAGTTTCGGCCCTCCGAAAAAAAGACAAAGCAGCTTTTTCCTTGCGTTATTTTATCATCACAAGCGTCGTTGATCCAACATCCGACGAGGTGGAGGACTCGCGCCGCTGAGCGCCGCTGAGCGCCGCGCACCGACGAAACAAAGCCGGTCGTATCGAAAAGGGATTCGCGCGGGGGAGGCGCGGGTATTTCCGCGAGGAGCAAGAGAGTAACGCGAGGAATTTTACCTGCATCGCTTTGGCATCGTTTGCGTCCCGTTCCGCTGCACCGCTGCTGCGACCGTCGTGCACGTTCCTCCGTTTGCCGCGTCTCACTCTTCCTCTCTCCGTCCCACCAACGGTAGACCTTGAAGGTCCTGAACTAACGGTGGCCTTTGCCGACACCGCCGACCTTCCCCGTGTCTCTTTTAGCAGGATCCCTCACCGATTTGCGCACCGCAAGCGTCTCAGCGCCGAACCGGCCGCGAGTTCAATAGAATTTCCGCGGCGACCGGATTCGAGATAATGTACACACGTGTCCCACGGCGTCGGCTCAACTGAATTTCAGGCTACTGCGGCTCCTCTTTATTCTCACCTGGCGTAGACAGGTGCTGCAGGTGGCACCACCTTCCGATCGACGACCCCCTGTCGCTTACCGATCATGCTACGGAGAACGTGAGAACAAATTCCAGGAAAAAGACAAAACGCGCTCCTTCTCTCGTTTTAAACTAAAGCAACCAATTTATTAAGAACAAATCTTGATAAATTTCGATAACAAATTTATGTACGATTCCCTTTGCAGTTGCCGATTTTTTGTGAAATTCGTATTCACAACTCTCTTGGACTGCAGTAATAGTAAAAAAAAAAGGGACGAAAACACACAAAATCCCTTTTTTTTTTAAACGATGATCCGAGTTCTAGGTAATATATGAGTTAAGAAATGGTTAAGGATATGGGATGGTCATAATATTGAAATAGAAAGTCTTTCACCAGCCTACGATGAAGGTTTTCTTAGGAAGCCATTTTTTTCCCTGCGATCCCATGACTTTTAGCAAATTATTCATTGTCAGTCCATGATATTCAGGAAACTACATTCTCTTCCTGGTCCCCGACTCCTGGAGGGAACTATTTTCGTACTTTTTGTAGAAAAAAAAACCCGCAAAGATAACCACACCGAATTTTTAACCGCGTTTTTGCTCCCACACGCGGGGTGTTCCGAGCTGAACGGTGCTCTTCCGGGTCCCGGCCCGTAACAAGCTACTTTTTCTTCCCGTGAAGCGTCTCAAGGAGAGAATGCAATGGTACTGCTATTCTTTTGTACAAAAGGGAACGACCGCCACAAATTTTTAACCGTGTATACACGAACACGAACACGCGCGGGAGTTTCGAAGCCAAAGGGGAACTCTTTTACCAGACAGATGGTTTTTTTTATCGCAAAGCGATCTAAAAGGCACATTGGTATTTCTACTTTTTTACACGACCCAGGAACGATCACAAATTTTTAACCGTATTTTCGTTCATATGTTACGTTTCGCATGGAAGAAAGCCTTTTCAGGTCTTCGCGTTAGGTAAAACTTTTTAGGGAAACTAGTTTTTTCATTTGACTTGCAATTTTTTTGGCAACTCTATAGGTATGCGGTCTATTTGATGTTTGCTTCAAATTTTGACAATATAAAATACGCGAGTTTATAGGAGGAAATTTCTGTATGCCTTTTTTTATTACAAAAATTTTATTATACAAAGATATATAAAATGTATACATCATTGATGTAAATCTTATTTTCAATTAATAATGTATACAGTACGTACAATATACGTATAATATAATGCAGGTACTTAATAATTTGCTAAGAAATGTTTCTCAGCTTCACTGGATTTTACAAGTATCAAGAAAGCAGGTGTACCACCGCGAACTATGAACCTGAAAGATTAATTTTGACATTAAAAATAAGCACTTCGGCTTATGGGTTTGCTTATAAAACATTACTAGTAAACTCACTGTTTGTCTCGTAATATTTCATCCAACGTGAGCTGGATGTCTATTTTATGAATGGAACATTTGTTTTTTCCTTCAAAATATACATTTATATTTTCTATGGTATAACGATGTTTTACATCCCACTCAGGGGGTTCTTCGAATAGTTCGATTAATTGATCAATTAATCTATAAACAATTAAAAATATATTTTAATGATATATAAGTATATAATATATAATATATTTTGATAAAAAGACATACAATGTATCTTCGTGAAAATTTTGTATAAAGTCAGTTTGCTGAGTCTCTGGATATAAAATCATTACTGGCCACACAAGCTTGTCCTTCTCGTCAAAGTGTACTCTGCTTTGTGCTATTTGCGGTACTTGAGGCTCTAGATCTCTTAATTCTAACTTTTGTTTATCATTCGTCAATTCTAAATTAATACCTTTCCGAGAAATTGTTTCTAACAATTTCTCATCCTCCTTATCTGATTTTTTCTCTTCTCTTTCCTGCTTTCTCTTGTCTCTTTGTAAACGCTCCTTTGTGAACAAAGTAATAGATAACATTAAGAATGGAAACTTGTTTATGTAATTTAACTTTTAAATTAATATTTGTTAATATAGCTTACTTTTGCAATTATGGAATCAGATCTTAATTTCAATATTGTTTTATCGGTTGGACTTTGATTAAGAAACTGATCGCATAAATCAATGCATTGGTCATAATTTTTAATGTGAAAACTACAAGTGGCAGCTCGACTCAAAGCCTTTGGATATTGTGGCTTAAACTTTAAGGCCAATTTACAGTCATTCAAACATGATCTATAATTTTTATTATATTAAAAACTCTATTATTAGTATTAATCATTCAATGCAACCTATCAGAAGGCTTGCCTACCTGTAATTTTGCAACATGAAATGTGCTGCGGCTCTGTTATTGTAAAGCTGAGCCATCAAATCGTCATCTTTACATTTGGTTTTTATCCCTGTTGTATAACTAAGAATAGCAAGACGATACTTTTTATACTTATAATTAAAGTTTCCATCCTCCTTGTAATTATTCGCCAATTCTACGTTAAAAGTATATATATAAATATGCTGCATGGGAAGCAAGCAATATATTCTCTGCGTATGAACAACAATGAATATTAATCCATAATAGTACATACGATTGGGTCACTTATGTCCTGCACATTTTTCTTTGAAATACTAAGAGTACTTAAGTAAATAATGGTCTCTATTCTTTTCTTCTTTTTAATACATTTATTTTGCAAATACTTTCTAAAGGTATTAAAGTATGTGTAGGAACTACATACCTAATAATTTTGGTATACTTATAAAAGTGATGAAAATTAATCCTTGAATTAATCTGAGACTCGAATGACTCATTGTGTATATATAAAGGATTGAAAAATTATTAATTGTATCAGACAACATGCAGATCTAAAAGATGTCAAAAGATATTCCAAAGACGTCTCTCTTGGAATATATATATCTAAAAGATTTTTAAAAGGCATCACAAAGAGATCTTCTAGATGTGCATGTTGTTTGGTGTATTAATGATGAATTCGATTATTCATACTACACTGGATTCATAAATATTAAAGGCTGTTTTATATGATGAATTTAATCACTCGTACTACACTGGAGATCAGTATACATTAAAGATTGCTTTATATAAAATATCTAAACGCAGTAGCATAATATAATCAACTTTAACAATAAAATAACACATACTCTATTAAATAATGTAACAATGTCATTTCTGGAAATTTAATTATTTAAAATATTCATTGTGCTTTAACATTTAACTTTAGTAATTTTATGTATAGTAGCTTTTAATAAACACTGACCTAACATAATGCAAGTGAACGATTCGCTACAAAGTTTAAGGACAACGTATAACGAATAATCTGCAAGTGTTGAAGAAAAACGTGCCTTCAGGAGTATTCTCATCCTCCCCGTACTTCAGTTGTTGCAATCCCTCCATCAAAGGAGATAACTCGTCGCCGGGTTCCGGTGGCTTTTTCATGAAAAAAGGGTGCTTCTCCATTTCCTCTTGCCACCTGTCCTCCGGCCATCCTTCAGCATAACTCTTTTTTTCCAAGTTATTTATGTACTCGTCCAGTTCGGCGTCCAATTTCGCGGCAAGCTCCAAACGCTCTTCATCCGTCCAAACTTGCCTCTTTTCACCGATTTTATCCCCTTGCATATTGTTTCCACAATAAAAATTTCACAACGCCCGAATCAAGATAAAAGTGAACTATTTTACAGTCCGATTCGTCTGCGATGATAAATAATTAATTAGGCGAGTTATACGTCATGGATATATATCATAATATTGCCCGACGTAATGAACATAACCTCGAAATTTACTGCTTGTTCACCGAAAACAATGGTGGTCACGTGTGCGGAGTGAATAGCAGACGATAATTTATTTCTGATTTTACCGACCACGTCGGCATTTTAGCATCTGCAGATGGCGCTGGCTGTGCTTTTCAAATGTTTTTAAACATACCGATGCGCGATGATAAATATTGTATATTTTTATACGCATTTTGTTACAGTTGTGATTTTTTGTAGTTCAGAAATAAATTGAGTTTTAAATAGAAAAAAATACAAGAAAAATATTTTTAGATAAATAAAAATAATAAAATGCTAACATTACTTACGTATTGTAAAAATATAGACGGAATTGAGAAAAAAGGGATGATGAAGAAGAAGAATTAAATTATAAATAAATATTAAACTATTATAAAATGTAAATAAAGCTTCTTATTAAAAAGAACAAATTATTCAATGCTATATGTTACAATCATTTGATATCCAATAATTTATAGTTTATTAAAACAATTTAATAAACTTGTACATTTATATATATCGCACGTGTGAATCATAAGATTTATAATGTCATGCAACCAGATCTAGGTTAAGCCAATATAAAAGATTGTAATAACAGAAATCGAAAAATTTCGTGAAATATTGAAATCTACCATAACGCTCAACAAATATCGTACGAAATTTTTGAATTCCACGTTTCTCAAATTTCAATTCGCAATCTGCCGACTGCCGACATTAATCCCAGTTTCCAAACTTGCGGTACGGCGCAATATGGATTCGACAATTAAACAGCCGACAGTTTGAGACAAGTTTCTCATTGAACGTTTGAATTCAAGTTTCTAGGTTCATTTGTTCTATCCTTTTAAAAATTCTATTCGGAATCAACGCTATTAAAAATGTTGTACGAGTGACTTTATTCACATGTACAAAAAACAATATTACTAACAAAAAGAGCATGTATTATTTATTGCATTACAGTCGCTGAGGTCATTGTAATTAAATTGCCATTAATTCAAACCGATCTACATACTCTCTCTTAACTCTTAATAATTCAAGGTATTTTCAAAGTGTATATATGAAGCAGGAGCCTGCAGTTATATCGATGTTGGTCTAACCTACATCAACTCAATTTTTTTCTTCAACTATTTTTCAAACAAAATGTTAATTCGAAATAACAAATTGTTAATTTAATTGCAAATTCAAAACTAGTCAATTTTAATATTTGAAAATACATACCTGGGAAAAAATGTTATATATATGTACATGTTTTATATATAATTGTATATAAAATATGTCAACTTTTTATATAATTATAGATAATTTTATAGAATTTTATATGGAACATTTTTTCCCAGGCAGTATTATAAAAGTAGAAAAAATAATCCGATAATTTTATTAATGCATATATACTGATTAATACATTCAATTTTTTAGTAATCGTTTTTATCGCTGTTGTATCGCGTGTTCTGGATGTATGGAGATAAATATTTATAGGAGTTGCCTAAACAAAAGTGTCTCAATCACGTTGATCGTACAGTAAAAGTCATAAATTAACGTTGAATAATAGATGGCTTAATATTGCAACAGAGCCATCAATATTAATAATCGTTCGATAAATACACAATATCCATTTATTTTTACATATTGACTGTGAAAATAAAATATTGAAATTTGATGTATAACCGTAGAGGGATCATTTATACAAATGCGGAAAAGCCGGGATATAGAAAATTTGATCTCTATGAGGTGGAAAATGAAGGGTATAGTGAAGGATAGACAAAATGAGTGGGAGGGGAGAGAGAGAGAGAGCGGAAAAGAGATTGAAAGAAGCAACTATCTCACATGCGCACATTTAAATTTGAATAAATTATATATTGTGACGTCTATCCTTTATTGTCTTTAATTTCCGCCATGTTACATTTATGACAAAAATCTCACAAAAACAGATTTACGGGCGGATTGTAAAACGGACCGTGTCAATACAATGTGATCTCGATAATTCGGTACTAATTAATATACGGAGATATATTATCGGATTATCGAGATATTGGGATTACGAGATTCGCAGTGTGTGACCACGAATTTGAGGATCCATTATTTCAATATGCAGCAAATTTAAGAGAGAGAGGAGGGAAGTCCATTGTGTGTTAGAATATATAGAACATATAAAACATATTGTATATTTAAAATAAAGTATATAAAATAATATAGAATCATTAGATGCCTTCATAATTACGGTCTTTACGATTTCAATTCAAAAATAATTTTTTTTTAACAAAAAGATGTCGAGAATTACGTCGATTTATACGGTAATAAATCTTTGTGGATTATCTACGATAAAAAAAACATCTCCAAGAGACATTTTATATAACATCGGCTGCACATCTGGTGTCATAAATTCTTTAACTGGTATGTTTTCTTTTTTCTTTTAATAGAAACGTAACGCCTGCTTGTATCAAATCACTATGATTCTATAAAAAATTAAAAAATACACTATTATTTATTATTAAATGAATGTTAATGAGAAGGTTAGGTTCTAGATTAAAGATAAAGAAAATAGACAAAATAGAACAGACATTGCTGTCTCCGTCAATTAGCAGTTAATAATTGTTAAATATATCTTCCTAAAGTCTCAGACAGGAAATCTGGCCGGATTAATTGCATTTCTATCCAGACTATTTATATCGTAATCTCAACAGATCGATAAGCCGATAATATATCTCCATGTATTAATTAATATCAAAATTGTATTACATTGTAGTATTAAACATTAGATGAGTAAATGAATCGAACAACAAATCGTTTATAAAATTAAAGTTAAGCAAAAAGTTCTTGTTTTATTATTGCTAACATCCGATAAATGGAAACGTAATTTCTCAGAATGAAATAACTCGGATTATTTTCAAATTCTACTATTATATAATCTTAAGCCTTAATCGGATTTTATTTTATTTCAATCATTTCGTGTTTTCGTAAATTCATTATAAGGTGAGATGACCTTTACAGAAAATAAAAATTGGTTCAAATACAATTGGTGTTTTCACGCCCCGAATTCCTAAAATATTTCAAGATTGGTAGAATAAAAGCACTCAACAAAACAGATCTAAAAAACAGCGAGACGCTTGTAGCCGAGAAATTCAGAGAATCAGCGAAGTATTTCGGGAAATCACCTACCGTTTGTACACAGAGCGCAATAACAAAACAGTATTCGCGAGAGATGTATCTTTTGCTTACTTCTTTAACTTAATAAAATGTAAATTTTACATTCGTAAAATATACAAGTTGTCAATTATTGATCATGATTACATATGATGATAAGGTAACCACACATCCTTTATTTCACAGGTAGCTCTCCTTCAAATTTATTTATTTCTTAAAACCTAATTTTGTCTTTAATTTTAATATTATTGTGAGAAATTACTTTCTTTAGCACTTCAGTGTCTAATGTCGCACTAATGAGCAAATGTTTACGAAAACAACCGACAAATTTAGTTTTATACAAGGGCAATATTAGCCCAAGCAGAACAGAGTCATAATAACAACAAAATGACTTCACATGAATCATGAGATAATGGAAAACTTGAAAAGAGTGATTTTTAATAATCAAACTTACAGCTATTTTGATGTCATTTTGATGTTATGAATGACTTGTGGTTTATTTGTTGAAAGTTATCTTAGTTACACTGCGCAAATTTCAAAAATTAATATGCAAACATCTGACAGTTACAAATTAGTTTGAGAATATTTAGGAATAAAGTCCTAAAATTTTCAGATTCGGCCCCTATTTTCTTTAAGAAAACAAGATTGCCGTACGCACGTGGGATGTTGTTATTTTCTGTTAACGACATTATAGGTCTATTTGTGGCTGCGTTCCGCTTTATGTATAATGCATGATATATTTATTTTATCCTTGTTGTTTATCGAATGTTAAACAAGAATAAAACGATACATCATGCGCACCATGCACTTTACGGGCACAAAGTGGTTTTTTTTTAATACTTTTTACACTTAAATTTTCTCTCTTCAATACGCGAATATATAAGATGTTCTAGAAATTGTTTTACAACCAGGAAGAAGATGATTCTATGAAAAAAATAAATAAAAACATAAAATAAAATTTTTTCATACGAGACTTTGCTTTGGGAAAAGTCGTCTTTAAATATTCTCCGGATACAGCTGTCTCGACTTAACAGATACATATTATATGATCTGTTCTTGTACATAATATTCGACTTTAAAGACATATAGAAAAATATTGTTTTCTTTACAGTTTTCTATTCTTTACTTTTCGTCAATTTGCTGTGACTCAAGGAACCGTAAACACTTTGCTAAATTGAAAATATAGGTACACTGGAAAAACGATCTGCATAGTTGCATTAATAGGAATTTTGATTGAAAATAGACAAATCAAAATTTTCTGATTGAATCTATTATAATTTTAGTTGATTCCAAAATTCCTATTGATATAATCGACATTTTCTAGTTCATTCATTTTCAATTTTCAAAAATTTTTCTCACTATAGCTAAATTTTTATGTATTTCAATAATACCGTTCTCTCTACATAATGATCGAGAACATTAATCTTTGATCCCTTTACTGCAAATTCATGTGTGTAAAAAGCGATTACAATATATGTGTGTATTTGATTTTCTATGTAAGAATACACTACTTTTTCCCTCTCTCTCTCTTTCTGCATACAAAAATAGATTTACACACTTAAAACTAATCATACACATACATCGTAGACACTTTTGACACACTTATATTTGCAGTGTTGCCAGTGTATTATTATAACAAAAATATCACGTAATTAACATAATGATCAATTATCGCAGGATATTTTGTGTCCACTATGCGTAAATTTGATTTGAAACCTCAACCAATACCGAGGCCTTATAAGTGTGTCTATAATATAGAAAATTCACCATGAAATATAATATATCGCATTGACAGAAAACGAAATCGTAATATTACTCGTCCAATACATTTTTTTACAAATTAATTACATCAACGAGTCCATATTACTGACATTTTAACAGATTGATCATTTGGATAAATCCGTTGTCACACACATTGATTCGAAACTTGAATAAGAATGTTTGGCGCTTTCTTTGTATCTTTTATGGACAAATTATTGTATTTATCGCAAAATAAACGACAAGTCAATACTTTATGATCGTATTATTACTCATACAATAGATATTTTTATACACATTCTTCAATGAATCGTTACTTAAGCTTCATGTCATAAAAATTAATTGACCAGTCACAATCGAATGTGAGATGAATAATCGACTACGACTGATTAATTTTTTACGACTTAAGACTTAAATAGCGGTTTCTTGTAGAAACCTTTTACAAATTAATTACGCGGACGAGTCTATATTACTTGTTTTTACAAATGGAAAATTTGGACGAGTTCATTACATGACGCGTCAGTTTGAAACTTTATCAAGAACGGTCTATCTTACACAGATTTCTTCGTATCTTTCTTATAAAGAATGTTGAATACAACGTCGTTAATCATCATTACTCAAGCGATCAGTTTTTATTGTGAACGCTAATCGTTTGCAATTTCGAATTATTTAAATATTCCAAATTTATACTGTGACGTCATGTTGCGCGTTTCGCCATGACAGTCTCGGCAACGCGTCGCGTCGATTTGGAAACGCAAAGCGCGATAGCTCTGTTAAGTAGTCTCGAATTTTATTCGTTAAAGGCATATAATGAGCGAAAATTTCTGTCGAGAGTGCTAATTGAAGTGATGGATCGCCGGGACGTGTTAATTACCGCGAGTTTTCATCAGTGCCGTTTCGTCGATCGTAATCGAGGCTGCGTCGTGATTTAAAACCGATACAGTTTTAGCCGAGTGGCGAGAAAAATTTCGAGGCGCGAAAATTGTTGCAAAAAGCAACGGTGCGCAAAAAGTTTTCGTTATTCTAGCAACTAGTTTGAACGTCCTACATAATTATTTCGATAGTCGAATAAAAATTATGTTCAAAACTGTAATAAAAAAATCTTGTTATTATCTATAATTCTATAATATAGTATTCAGACGTTTCACCACAACAGCGATTTACCGAGAGGAAAATCGTGCGATACAAAAATCCCTCTATCGGATGTCACGCGTGAATGAAAGCGCAATAAAGATATATCAGACGGCTCCCCTTTTCGTAAAACAGTCATCATTCGAGGTGATCGCAGGACGATGATACTCCGAGTCGCGAATCGCGAATCGCCTAACTCACGAGTATAAGTGCACAAGTCTGAAAATACAAGGCTCGTCGATGGTCCCCCGCACGCTTAATCCTGCCATAAAACCCCTATATCGAAAGTTAGGACACCGAAGGAGCGAAGCCGCAAAACGCACGTCGATCCACCGCCGCTAGGGTAATAGTAGTGGTGGTAGTGGTGACGATGGTGGCATGGCGAGGGTGGAACGGCGACGGCGACGAGTCACGAGCGAGAGCGATCGTGCGTTTCCGCGAGCGCTCGGTCGGCGGCCTCTTTGTGCTCGGGTAGGGGCAAGATGGCGCTCGGTAAAAGCCGGCACGCGATTGGTCGATCGGGCTGCGCCGCCAGTCTCCCGAGAGCAGTCGCTACCACGACCTCGCAGCGGTAAGACGCGTTGCCGTCGTCTCCGTTGGAGAGGAGAGCAAAATTAAAGAGAAAAAAAAGAAAACAAAAACGCGCTTCTTCGCTCGTCGCAAGGCGACGAGGGTAATGGCCACTGTGTGCTTCGTGGAGTAAGAACGGTGGCTCGTCGGCAGTTTTATAATCGCGTCCGCATCTGAATTCCGACGGCGCGGGTGCGCGAACGAACGAACGAACGAACGAACGAACGAACGAGCGAGCGAGCGGAAATACCGGTGGAGATTCGCCCGTCGATCTCGCGCGAATAGTCAATTGTGAATCGTTGCATTAAAATCGTATCGTATTATAATTGGTCGCCGCGGTCGCGGTTTCGCGTGCGCGCGCGCGCTCGCGACTCCTGTCCTCGGTCCTCGCGAGCGCTTCTGGTTTCCCGGTGAATATAGTATAGTATATAGTGCGTGCGGATCACAAGTGCCCAGCAGCCAAGTGTGTACGAGCTCTTATGTGTGCGGCCCGTAGTCGAGTGTGCGTTGTCGCGCTGCCGGCGCTCGGATCCCTCGTCGGCCTCGTCGGCCTCCACGAACGGTGGATTTATCAGGCGCGGCGTCGTCTCCCCTAGGCGCGTTTCGGACCTCGCCATCCCTCCGCCCTCGCCACCCCTCGCCAGCGACAACGACGACGACGACGACGGCGGTGGTGGTCCATCGACTCGGTAAGTGAGCGTCCGAATCAAATTTGGAGTAAAACACGAGCGGGTATAGACGCGATCTATCCCTCCGCGTAACGCTGCGTGTGGGTGCGTGTATGCGTGCGACAGATGCGTGTACCGTGGCACGACGCGGAAACCAGGGTAGTCAGGCGAGTTTCGACGTAACGTCGTTGTAAATATGTCACTCTCTATAATCAAACTTGAACGCTGCCGCCAGTCTGTATCAAAACACATTGCGATGTAGTTGTCTCTTTTATTTATTTTTCTTTTTTTCCTCTCTTTTTTTTTTTCTTTCATGCGGGACACAAACTCGTCTACTGTCCGCATTGTATGTATCTACAATTCGAACGCCGCGAGTAATAGAAGTAAACGGAATTTGAATCCTACGCGAGATATATATCCGCCGTATTTACAGCGTCGAAAATTGAATTCGCCGAATTACAGGTCCGCGTAATCGTGTACGTGCGTGTGCGTGTTTGCGTGTACGTTAACACGGTACAGTGGTCGCTCTCCTCTCGAGCGAAGAGGCTGTCCGTACGAGAGCCTCG
This sequence comes from Trachymyrmex cornetzi, assembly GCF_001594075.2. Lineage (NCBI taxonomy): Eukaryota > Metazoa > Arthropoda > Insecta > Hymenoptera > Formicidae > Trachymyrmex > Trachymyrmex cornetzi. Next base: position 3,407,764 of record NW_017299926.1, on the reverse strand, counting down.
ATGTCCGAATATCTCGATAATCTCTCTGTCGGAGGGCCGCCGAGGGCGATCTCTCTCGATCGCGCAGACCGGACATCACGCGCACTCGCGAAATGGTTTTCGTGATACTCGGTGGTTTGCAGTTTATACGTCTACGTGTTATTTTGTGTTAAAATCCGCGATCCGTCCGTCGTACCATTTTCCATAATCGACGGTCCCTCCCTGCGTTGTGACGTTCTGAAACGGCACGTCGATACGTCGTCGTTTTGCTGTTGACGATACTGCGAAATTCCATGGCGAAAAAATCCCGCGAGCTATCGAAACATCGCCAATACGTTCGACACGGATTTATGAGGAGGGACAGATCCGTTTCTTTCAGTCACGCTTTTTACGCTCGTCCTTTTTTATCCCATTGAAGTAATGTGTTTACTACGCAAGATGATTGTATGGCAACGTATGTATAAGAATGATAAACATATGAAAATATTACAATTTCGTTTAAAATGTAAAATTTTAAAAAGTTTGAAAAAATGAACACACGGTATTCCTATTATTTTGCTTAACGAATCATGTGATACTATCTATTGCATATTTATGCAATACTCTCATATGTGTAGCTTGCAACATTTTTTATTTATAATGTTACACTGCTACGTATTATTATTATATTAACAATATAAATTAATCGAGCTCTCAATATTAAAAACAATATTACAAAAAGAATAGACATCTAAGAGCTAGTACACAGTTATTATTAATGTACGTTACAATTCTTCTTTATTCTTCACCTGTACATATATTTCCGACGTTTCGGTTGCTTTTTTCAGCCATCTTCATGGTTGCCTATTGTTTTTGTAATATTGTTTTTTATTATTATATTATAATTTCACTTTAATTATATATATATATAGAATTATTAATTATTTCTTATTTTAGTTTTCTCTTATTAGTTGTATACTGACTTTTATTATTCGTTATTTGTAAATAATAAAGGTAACTTGAATCACTTTTACCGTGATTATCGAGCGTCCTGTCAGCAAAGTTCGTTATGGTTGGAAAAATGTCAAGGTTGCCACAAAGAGAAATGTCAGGAAAATTGAAAACGGTCAGAGAGATCAGGGAAAAATCAGGGAATGTTCGGGAAAAATAAAATTCTTGGTTTTGAGAAAGTTTATGCATACATCTACGCAGTTTCGGAATACTACCGACTTAACAATTAAATGCAAACAGTATCTGCAACATTAATAATAATTTACATTGTCGTGTTAAATTGCTCTCTCAACAAAATATTTGACGAATTCTACGTCGGGACATGAATACAAAAAATTTCAAAATGTTGAAAGCATCAAGAAAAATTGTGTCTGGAAATCAGGGAAAAGTTATGGAATTTTAGGAATGAAGAATTTGCGGTGTTTCAACCCCGGAGTGTGAAAAAGATAAAAGAGTGTGGGTATTCTTGAAAGATGCATCGGGGAAGCGTTTCGGGACGCGTGCTGGTTGTGCCGAAAGGCGCGTTTTCGCCTCCTTCCTTCGTCGGGAAAGGTCCATTTATTGTCATGTACTCCGCTGGCCGCGTAATGAGAGTATGCGCGTTGCACGAAGCACGATCAATTTCGGAAGATCTGCTGCGCTCCGTGGTACGTACGCCGCGAAAGATGTCGCACCACCCCCCCTTCTCTTTCGCACTATCGCGGTAGTTTATTATCCTTAAGTGCTGCTCCAGAGCTCTCTCTTGCCTCTTTCCTTTCTTGCCGTGCCCCCTCCCCGCGCTCCTTTCTTCGCTCCCCGAGTTCTCCCGCGTTCTCCCGCGTTCTCGAGCCTTGCAAATCCCTTTTCTCTCGGACCGCGCGCCGTACACTCGTCACGCTCTCGCGTGTCTCCACTCGCGCGCACGCGTCCGCGTGAATGACGGACGAGAGCACAGCGTCTCTATGGGAACCAGTTCGCGTAGTAGCTTATTACCGTATATCCGTAAGATCCAGACCCGCATCTTGATGTAATATAGACCGGACGACGCGTCCCAAGCGACGACAAGTGCGTATACGCGACAGTCGTTGCCTTGTCATCACTTGCAATGTTGTTACACGCGATAACGTTATAAGTCGGGACGTTTCGTCGTATAATTGAATGATCCGGGAAAAGACGCAAATACTCTTTGTCTGTGGATGGATTTTAAAAGACTTTAAGTTTACGTCAAGTGTGATTCTCGATAATTATTCAGACAGGGATTATTTAACGTCGTATAAAATCTAGAGATTGTCTGCATTATGAAGATTAGAATAATTTTTTAATGTTTACGGTATTAACGTTGTAATCGGTCTTCGGTCTTTGTTCAGCGCGCGTTATAGTTTTCAAGATTTTATTGGTCCAAAATAATTGGATTGTTATTTTAAAATTTTACGTAAAAAGTTTGCGTCAAGCGTGATTCTCAATAATTATTCAGACAGGGATTATTTAACGTCGTATCTTGTTATAGATTATTTGCATTACGGAGATTATAATAATTTTTCAATGTTTTCTACTGATTTAATGTTGAATGTTACGTCGTCATCAATTTTTGATCTTGATCGTTACAGTTTTCAAAATTTTATTAGTTCACAATAATTAACTTGATTGTCATTTTAAACTACTTTTACATGAAAAGTTTGCGTCGAATGTCATTCTCAATAATTTTCAGACAGAAATTATTTATCGTTGTATAAAATCGTATTATAGATTATTTGTATTACGAAGATTATAATAATTTTTCAATGTTTTCTAGTGATGCAGTGTCGATTGTTATGTCTTAATCAATTTTTGGTCGTTACAGTTTTCAAGATTTTGTTAATTCACAATAATTAATTTGATTATTATTTTAACTTTTACATGAAGAATTTGCGTCAAATGTCATTCTCAATAATTTTCAGACAGGGATTATTTAACTCCGTATAAAATCTTATTATAGATTATCTTCATTACGAAGATCATAAATTTTTAATTTTTTCTACTAATTCAATATTTAAATTACGATATATTAATGTAATCAATTTTCAGTATGGAGCGTTACAGTTTTCAAGATTTTATTGGTGCAAAATTCATTTGGTTGTTACTTAAAATTTTATAACTTTACGTGATAAGTTTGCATCGAGTGTGATTCTCAATCATTTATAGACAAGGACTATTTAATGTCATATAAAATCTTATCTAGATTATCCTCATATGGAGATTATAATAATATGTTTCAATGGTTTTTACTGGTTCGATGTTTAACGTTAAGATTATTAACGTCGTAATCAACTTTTTGTGTTGAACGTTACGGTATTAATGGAAATAATGTGTCAGCAGTTTATTCAGCATAAAAGTAAACATGCGATATTCGTTTACAAGGGCAGTGCTGCTTTCATAGTTGTCAGATAATATTAGCGATTACATTTCCGCATGATTTATATGTATTTAGTACAGCGATTAATAAATAGTTGATATCTGAAGTCTGTCGCTCGATGCTTATTCGTCAAATGTTAAAACACCTCGACAAGTATCGAGAATCAGATCTAGTGTTAATATGGCATACAGAATGTTTCTTAAATAGCGGATACTAATTACATAGCGTTATTCCTAATTAAAAATGGAGTCGAAAAGTCCTCTACAATTTAGTAATTTTTCGCAATGATGGTTGACGAAATATTAATTTCTAAATATTGCGCGCGTATTTGGCTGTCCAACCATTAACTATCATGAAAATTGCAAAATGGACGAATGGTAGAGGACTTTTTGATTCAATTTTTTATCAGGATTATAGCATTATGTGACTCGGCAATCTTTAGAAATTAATGTTTCATCAATCATTGCGACAATTGCAAAATTGTAGAGGACTTTTCGACTCAATTTTTAATCAGGAATAGCGTTATATGATTAGTGTCCGCTATTTAAGAAACACCCTATACATATATTTTATTCCGAGTTAAATCTATTGACAAAGTATTTGTGTTTTCTCGCAGATCGTGTAAATATACAAGATGTCAGCCACCGATGTCGTGAAATCATGCGAGTGGGACAGACGTGTTTGCTAATGTGTCGTCGATGTCGGTGACCGTTAACGAGCGTCACGTTCGCGAAATGGACGAAACGCGTGGCTCCCAAAAAAAGAGACTCCGAAAAAATGTGATGAGATATGTGGAAAAAACGCGTTATCTCCAGATGTCATTGCTTTGAAATTTCAATGGTCCAAAATAATTGTGAGAGTAGAAAATTCCCGAAAGTCCTTCAAAGTCACATTAATCCGAAGAGGTACGTGAAAAAAGCGGTAGAAAAATTATCTCGATGTGCCATCGTTTTGAAATTGGCTAAAATATTCGAAATACTGTTATATAGAAAAAATTCTGAGTTATTGAAAGTCGGCTGAATGAAACATTATTTCAAAAATTTGTTACCGCGAGTTTACGTATTTCATTTAAGATACGGAAAGTCTTTGATTTTTAATTATGTTTAATAAAGATGAAAGCGGATAGATTTTTTACATTATATATTCATCTAATACACATATTAACACACTTTCGTTACTTTTATAATAATATGAAAAAGTTTATATGTAAAAAACTATTTTCTCTAATGAAGAAAATATTATGAATAACATCTAATTTCTTCATTTGGTTAATTATAATTTATATGCACATAACGCTGAATATATTAATAAAAATTACACTAAGTGAGGAAACAAAAGGAAAATATGAATGATTTTTAAATCTCAGGAAAAGAAAATAATTAACAAAAAGTTTTTGCAGACTGTGTTTGTTCCTCTTTAATCGAAAAATTATTTTTGCGTACTTTTATATTTAAATATTGTTAAAAATAATAGAGATATTTCAGGTAGTCAAGTTGGGCAAAATGTTGCATGTATTGTTTTACATACATCTTTCAAATTCCGATTATTTTTCCGTACATTTTTGAATAAAATCTCACATATTCGAGAGAATGATATTTTCCAACAATATTTCGGTACAATGAATATCTACTGTGCCGCATTTATATATTCAGGATTATGATTTTTGAAATTTTTGTTGAACACTGTAGTCTTATCATTGAAACATACGCTTTCATTAACGATGTTCATTTGACACCGAGTTTTTTTTTTCCTTAGCTTAAACAAGCTAGATTATATTTGAAAAAATTCAATGTTGAAATAACTCCATATATATTGTACTGAAATGAAATAACCGAAAAATGAAAAAGAGATTATTGTGAAATGAAACTCGAGTTTGTGTTGGTAGTAACAATAAATCAATCATTATGGTGATATATGCATAAACATGATTTAAAACATATTCCATTTCGACAATTCCGAAACAAACTTTAAAAGCAAATCGATCGTAACGGCAAAACGATTGTTGATCTTTGATTGCATATTAATAACGTATGTGATACGCATCGAGCGTTTCAGAGCACGTTCAATAAAAAAACATAATATTTGCGCGACGCAATAATCGAGCTTTTATTTACAATCGCGGCAGGACTCGGCATACCGATAATATGCATGTATATGTATAGGAAACTGAAAATGGAAACGTAGTCCAAATTGTCGAAACTGCCTGTAGTTTCATCGGCTTTTCGACGTGCCGATAATTTGCAGCGAAGTGACTAATTAATACATGAAACCAACGTACGAACGTTTGCCATTCACATATAAACTATGTCGACATAGGACCTTTTCATCGATATTGAGATATTTTTTAAGTGCGTAACTTGCATTATTTAATTTTTCGTAGGTTTAATTATGTACGTACACGCATTCACGTTATTCATAGAATTCCCATACAGTTCAGTTTTATAGGTGTGCGCATTTGTAGTTTTCAGAAATGTAAACAATTGAGAACGAAGAGATGCGTGCGTGCCAATAAATGTAATGCTGTATTCTATTTTATTCCATTGGGACAACTTTGATAAAAATTCAGTTTAAGGTTATCCATCTCGTTGTTATTTTTAATCGTGCATTGGAGTCTATACTATACCTCAACACCATTTAACCGGTCGTTTATCTGAATATTGTTTAATCGAACGTTCGCTTGTTTGAACAACGTCGTTTAATAAAAAAGGACCAATATATTCTGCGCACATATACCAGTTTGCGTGCTCATATTTTTCTCTTCTATCAATTGTCATCCTTCGTTACACCAGACGTACTTTAGGAAGAATTGAATAATAGAATTTTATTGACAGAATTTTTTTTTATTTTATCAACAAATAATTTCTTTTATTAAGGCCCCTTTTATAATGTGTTTTAATTATTAATTGTAAGATCAATTGTATTAACAATGTATTTTTCGTATCACGTGCTTTTGACGAAGCATTTGGAAAAACAAAAACAAAAAACGAGACAAAACATTGATACAAAACGTTAGCATGAAAAAAAAAGCGTAAATATCCGTATATTTCAATGCTTAAAATGGCCGTGTCAGTTTAATAGATGCGTTTCTCATTTAATTTGAAACAATCGAGATTTCCCTGCATTTTGCGAAACGCAATAAAAAGTGTTTCGTTCCAACTATAGGGCTAAATTACGCGCGGTGAACGGAAAATGCAATTATATTTGACAAATTGGCAATTGTAGTATCGGATAAATATTTGCTTCTTGACAAATATCGACGCAATCAGTTCGTTTGGCGCACTTTTCAAAGCCCTTTGAGAATACTGCTGAGATTAAAATTAAATCCATCGGGCGCAAGGGCGTGTTCTTCTCGCGCTCGATCGATTTATTTTGCCCGAAAATGTATACACCCGACGCGACGGACGAGTCGCGGTTGTCCTCTTTCCGTATTCTGGAGTGACGCAGGGAGTATCGCGAAATAATGTATCACGCAGGTAACAGGTGTTCCTGCATTTTCTGTTCGTTTTGCAAAGAAAAACACGTGCTTCGCTTAACCAGTAGGTACCCACCACACACGACGTATACGCGGCTACACGGCTACACGGCACAGTCGCGCATACAGCGCATATACAGCTCACGAGAGAGGAATATATACCCGTTCTTGTCGCGGCACCGCCACTATTTTGCCTATAAACAATTTTCTTAATATACCTAACAGTACCATCATGCCGCTGAGATGAGATATAATTTATTGCAGAGACTCGAGAGAGAAAAACAGTCTCGCGCGGAATAAATGCTCTTTAAACGCAATTGCATCGCGGTGTCCGCGCGCAATTGCATTAATTTCTATGAAGTCGCCAGCTCGCTGGAAATAGGAAATATGCGATTATTTTACGCGCTAGATTGCCTTTCTTATTACGCTCGTCCAACGCAAATCCGTCGCTCTTTGAAGGTAAACGGACGCGAAATTCAGATGGAGAAGAATAGATGATTGAATGATGTAAGGAAGTTACAAAACTTTATGCTTCCTCTTATTTCGCAGAGGGCATTAATAAAAATTAAAGCCGAGCGTATGCATCAGTGGGAAGAATGATTTGGTGTCGGACATTTCAAAAAATTGTGGAAAATGTGGTTGTCCGATGATGCAATTAACGGCGATGCTTTATGACTCGTTATGTCGATCTGTATCCTGTCAACGTCGAAATCTCGATAAATTCGATTTCGCGTTACGGAAATAACGCGTTCGCACGCATTCGCGGTCGATGCAACCCCGATAATTCCGAATACAATAATTCATTTTTACGGCCTCGTGCTGCATCACGTTTCTCGTTCGCAACGAACCGGGTCGACATTATTTCTCCTACCGGCAATTTTTCTATCTCGAGATTCGTATCTCGCAGAATATCATAATACGAGAAATAATGCGCGCATACCGCACACTGTTGACTTTGCCGTTTAAACTCGGCGAGAGACCGAATACGTTGCAAATATTGTGCACCATAGCGGAAAGCGGTCAACAAAGAGTTTCCAACATAATCCATCTAATTTATCCAAACACAACCGTTATTTTGATTGTGAAATATCAACGAACTCCCAAAATATTTAGCACAAGAATAACTTTAATTATATTTAATATATAAGTGAAATATTATGTCAATTTGAAACTCACTGTATAACAAAAAAGATCAAATTAATATTCTCTAATGAGAAACATAAAGATATCAGGATAGAATTAGTCCAACCAACCACGACAGCTTAAAGAAATTTAATTTTTTATCTTGATATCTTTTCTCGAATGCTTCCAATTACAACAGTAAAAATAACGACATAATTATGCAATTATGTATAATTAGTTTAAAAATTAAATATAATTAAACTAATTTTAAGAATAACATTTAATTCAACAATATTTTATTTTACTAAAAGAATTCGTAATCTCTGTGAGAGGTAGATATACAGTTACAGATTAATCAGTTAAAATTTATGACATTACGATGCTCGTGAGACTGTAGGCGCAATCGTCACAATTATTATGCGTAATTACTTGGTACGATAGATGAGCTCGTTTGTTGACCATGATTACCCATGAAAAAGATATAATTTTAACATTACTAATTGCTCATTAATGTTTGAATAAATATTAGAGACGTCAATCTACACGTATCATCAATGATACAGAGCTTTTGCTAAACGTCATGAAACATTTCTTCTGTCTTGTATGTTACGTTCACGAGATAATTTACGCAGGAAAAAATAGTATTGAAATGACGGAAAATGTAATATTAATATAAAATTTACATGTAATTAGCGCACGGTGTGTTATTATACCAAGATATTTTGTATAATAATGAATATCTAGAAATGGAAATTTTGTATCTACTGTTTTCAAAAAAGATATTGCGTTACATCAAGGATATTTTATACAGTTTACGTCCTGTAACGAATGTTCGTAGGAAATGGCCATGTTATTTTGAATAGAAAATATCTTACTAAGGAAAATCCACAGCAGACTTATCAAAGAATCCATAAAGATTGTTTGGGATAGATTTGGGATGGATTTGTGAGACTACAGGCGTTACTTCATTTTCCTGAGGTAAAATCGAACGATTAATAAGCGGTAAAATTAAGGTTAACACCATTCTAAGATACTAAGAATATCGAAGAAAGCCTATCACACTTCAAGTAGTTAATCATTCTTGGCAGGCAAATCGTTCCTCAAGTAAGTAGGCTCGCGAAGGAACTAATATTTCTAGAGCAAATTGGTTATGAAAACAACAATTAATTAGTACCTGTCAATGGGAACACATTAATATAACTTTGAAACTTTATACATAGTATATATAAACTGCAGATACAATCTATAAGACTTAACCGAATTGATTGAACAGAACAAAGAAGCTTCACTCAACATACGGTTCCAGAAATTAAATATTTTCTTTTTGATTTGAAAAAAATATAAATTCTTACAGTGCTTCATAACTTTTTGGATACGACCTGCTGTAAGATGTATAAGCTAATGTAAAGAATTGCTGACTTACAAATTGAAAAGCTGAATATTTCCTGTAATTACTAGTTTCCGGATATATGCTTATTAAGACTTGCTTGTTCCTCGCAATGACCTCCATTAATCTTTCAAGTTTGCACCTGTAGTTTATTTACACTCTATATAATATCCTTCGCATACGAGGTAGACTCTCTGATTCGCGGAGAATGCGCGAAAGCGGCAAGACGGGAAGAAGCGAAAGAACGGCTTCTCTGTGTCCGGTGGATTCGTTACTTCTGCACGTAGGAGCGGCCCGTCGTGCGTAAAGCGGCGTAACGTTTAACTTCTTGAAACCTGACGATGTTTAATGAGACGTCAAGAATTTGATGCGAGTTTCGAAGGCAGTCGCATAAGCACACGGCGGTCTTATAAAGACGGCCTTTATATATTTGAGGCGCTCGGAAATTCAGTGAGCATGTGGCAACGCCGAGATCAGTCTTTCTCTCGCACTCCCCTTCGATTCCTCGGTTTCATCTTTCTCCACCAACACTACACATATAGTATATACGGGCTGCGGCGGCGGCGGCGGCGGCGGCGGCGGCGGCCACACGTAACCACCCATCGTTCCCGTAGCAAAGTTTCTTCCTCTTCTTCTACCTTTACCACGCTACCACCTTGCACCCCATCCACCCGACGTGCTCTTTTATTTTATTATTCGACCCGACCTCGGCGAGTTAGGCTGGTTGCCTCGGCGTATATACCATCAGAAGACCTCTCTTCTCCTTCTCTTTCCCTCGATCTCTCTTCCTCTCTTTCTCCTCTCTCCTTCCCTCTCCTCCTTTCTCTCATCTCCTCCGCGCGACCGCCGCTCGCTTCTCGACTAACGGAGAAACTGGAATCTCGGCGTCTCGAATACGAGGATCTTCTCCTGCTGCTGCTGCTGCTGCTGTTGCTGTTGCTCGCTGTGCTCCTTACCTCTTCTCTTCTGCTTTCGCCACCTTCTCCTTGAAGCTCGTTTACAATTAGTTTGTCTTGGTTTCGGTACGTCTCGTCGTCGAGAGAATCCCTCTCGTGTCATTTTATTATTTCGCTTTACCGACACGGTGCTATCGACATTACTTCGTCGCCGAGGAGTGCATATTAAAATCCATGCACGGAATCCCGGAAGAGAAATAGGAATTGTGGAATCCTCGAATTAATGCGATTCGTTTTCGATTACGTTCAATGAAGTGTCGAAAAAGGAATCGCGTGAATGTTTCCAGAGAAACTGTCATTGAATCGTTGTTTGGTAAAGGACGAGAAGAGGCTAATCTCATTTGGCAATTTTAATGCATATTAAAACTATACAATCGGAAAGTCATAAAGAGATATATGTGTAGCATAAACCAATTTTATACGACTGCCTTTTGACAAGATAATCCCAAACGAAGCATCAAAAAGTGAATCATGCTAATGCGTTGTTTGTTAAACGATGAAAAGATAAGGAGCATAAGAGGCTTTTACGCGTATTAGAATTATGCATAGTTAGTTGGAAATCCCGTGGGAATTACACGTACAGCTTAAGACGTATTTACACGGTTTACTTTTAAACATCATCGCACACATATTATTAGAAATAGATCGAATAAACATATTCACAGAAATGTTCAACTGTTGAAAGAAGTAAAATCGTTATCTGCATCCAATTTGGCTGATCGCGTATGAGAATCTGTAACAGCGCCAAAAATTTGGTGAATTATTCGTCGCTTGGCGCCGTTAAAGCTTCTCGTATATTTGCCGTAATATACGAAATGAATCACCTAAAGTGAATTATAAAAATGAATCATATATAAATGTTATCTTAAAAAGTATATATAATATTACAAGATAACCGTTTGACGCGCTTAATGCAATATTACTGAGGCGATAACGTTGTTATACGATAAACTAAAATTTTTATAAATTAATATCTTTAAAGTTGTATATACTATGAAATATATGAAAGGGACCATGGTAATCTAATTTTTTGAGTTAAATAACAGTTTGTTATTTTAACTTCCATCATGTATGTCAAAATGTAAATCAATCCATTTCCGTCGTTAATTTCAAAGTAAACATCGTTCATATTAACGTATGCATTTAACGCGTAAATAATAAACTAAATTTGAGTTAAATTTAATAGATTTTTTTTAGTTATAAATTAATTAATTGCATTATTTTAGTCAAATTAACGATATATTGGATATTGGTAGAAGCAATGGCGACCTATAGAAATGATTAAAAATAACTCAAATTAGGTATAATTTGACATTGAATCAGTGTATGAAATGATAAAATTCTATGAAAAATGGTAGGGGGTTCTATCTCTGTTTCCAAATTGGTATTAGGAAGTTAAATGAATTATGTTTACATACACATTAGTATAAATATTGTTAGCCGAGACACGGCCGAGTCAAATAATAGGAGGTAGGTATTTAAAAAGATGAAGGGACATTCTTTAGTTGGAGCTTTTTCAAAAGTCTCGATTGCCCAGAGGAAGCGACATTGGAATGCATTGTGGGTGGTTCAATCCTTCGATGTTACTGTAAACAAAAACTCGTTCGTCCAATGCTCTCGTCGTGGACGATTCGGGATGGTCACTATGAGTCGAACCGTGTTAAATTCCGGCTTTAGCCGCGCCAGGATTTTTCATAACGCGATTTCCTTTCTCTTGTCTTCTTCGTCTCGCGCTTCTTCGACCGCGCCCTTCGAGCTGCAACGAGCTCGATTCGTCCGTGCAGATCCTGTGCAAGGTGCATCGCGCGTAGCGACGGGTTTGATCCAATTGAACCGTTGCGAACCACCGTGGAGAGCTATCCAGAAATGGTTGGAATCGACGTGACGGTTGCACTTCCCCCACTCCTCTCTCTCTCTCTCTCTTTCGCTCGCTTTCTCTCTTGCTGATTTTATTTCCTTTCATGCAAAAAGATGGCGAATACTAGCTTTACATAATAACACGGAAGTGGCGTCAGACCGAGACGGGAGTACTCATCTCATTATTTGCTGTTACTTTTTCTCTTTTCGGCGATTCTAACTTGCGGGATTTAGAAGCGCTTTCGTTACGCTACCGCTACATTGTTAGACATTAAAAGAGCAATGGTAACCTAATTTCTTGAATTAAATAAAATTTTGTTATTCGTAACTTCCATCTGTGTCAAAATTTAAATTATTCCATTTTTGTAATTAGTATTTTCAAAATAAACATTATCCATAACTTATACTACATTTAATAAATAATAAACAAAAAATTTGAATCAAAATATATTTTCTTGGTTAAATTATTGAACTCCATTTTTTTAGTCAAATTAACGTCATGTTAGGCAGGAGCAGGTGGCGAGCTAGATATAGATACGTATGATTAAAATAATTTAAATTGAGCCTAATTTGACATTATGAATTTAACAGTGTAGTTGAAAGAATTCGATAATGTCACTGAAATTACTCGTAAAATTACTAAATGACTTGGAAAATTAGGAAATTGTGTTGAATATTTATATTTACAAAATGGAAAGCCCACAGAACTACGTTTTAGCTGTTTTTCCAAAAATTTATTATTTACATTGTTATAAAGTAAATTCTATTTTATTAATCTTTTAAATAATCATGGAGATATATTCTCTAACTTTTTTAAATATAATATTGATTTTATGTATGAGAAACACGCGGTTTCTTTGATGTATTGTTACTGGAACTTATTTATACTGTTATACAATAAAATCTATTTTATTAATCTCTTGAATAACCATGGAGATGCTTTCTCTAACGTTTTGAAATATAATATGACATTTGTTTTATGTATGAAACGCGCGGGTTTTTTTTTTATTGTTATCGAAACTTTATATTATAAATAAAATCCATTTTATTAATCTTTTGAATAATCATGGAGATGCTATCTCTAACTTTTGTAAATGTAATATGATATTTGTTTTATGTATGAGACGCGCAATTTCTTTTATTGTTACTGAAACTTTATCTTCGATTCGATACATGAGTCTTAGGACTTTCCATTTGACAATCGGGCACTAACTGTGTGCAACTTGCTAGGAATTAAAGATACAGACCGTACGTGCAAGACGTATCGCAATCGAGTTTCAACTAATTTCCAAGTTGTAACGTTCGATCAGCACTAAATTTGCTTGTTTGGCATTTTCAACGCACGCATGAGTAATTGACAATTCGACACGATCGTAAACTTTCGTCTTTGTAAGTATTTTATACCGTTAACACGTGGCTCGTACACAGAACGAATGGACAAATCTTTTACTACTATTAATCCTTAACCCTTTAGATGGAAACGCCGTATACACGTGCCCACTTAGCCTAGGAGAGAACTTCACAATAAAGACAAGTGAAATTTTAAAGGGCGCTCAATTAAGCCTCCACGCTGCTAATTTACGACATCGTTATTTCATGCTGATTTACATGGAAGTAATGAACCTGAATAATATATATCGTAAATGCAACGCGTTTCTGTCTTGTCGATAATTTCGAAGAAGCAGTTTAAAGTGACATAAAGAACTAAATGCATAAATTCCTTTTCTTATCTGTATGATCCGAGTTTCTTCACGTTTAACTTTTACGATATAGGAAAACTGGTGATAGCGAGATCTTTTATCGCCTGAAATATAAATTACCAGATATATTTCTTTAAGAGAAAATATATTCCCTATATAAATACAACTATATTTTTAGGAATATAATTATAGGTATATAGAAATTCGAAAATAGGATACTCCGTACTACTCGTAATTTGAAGTTTAACGGTAAATCTTCTGACTACTTACAGCACTATAGCCGAATGTTTCATTTTATATTTACAGTTACAATCGATTTAGCGAAAATGTTGAGAAAGATTATCACTCGTTGCAATTTCTGATTCTTAACATTACATACTTTTGCAAGTAAATCTTGAAATTTTCTATTACAGTAGAGTTGGTCTGAAATTAGCTAAAGAATGTGACTTTGTTATCTATTTGGCTCTCTGAAGTTTAATTCACCAAAAGCCTTTTACCAAGGAAAAGTCCAACTTGCTCTGAGAACGCGATTAAAATTTAAGTCACGAATTGTAGAACGTCTTGTATATGCGTTAAATATATACGTTGAGTTAAGAATTAAATCGTTTCCGTACGTTTCATATCAAATCACGTTTAATAATACTATCGCACTAATGATAATATAAATATAAAATAAAAAAAAGTTCACTTCATTGGGCTACATTGAGAAAAATTTAATAATAATTACCAAATGTTTTGTATACTATCGCACTAATGATAATATAAATATAAAATAAAAAAAAGTTCACTTCATTGGGCTACATAGAGAAAAATTTAATAATAATTACCAAATGTTTTGAAATATTAGGTATTAAACTTAATTCCTGCCGTTTTTTCATCTCCAAAATTGATTTGTTTCGAAGGGAAGATGAATGAATACCTTAAACAAAATAATTTCCTCCATTTTCTACTTTATTACTAATTAATAATACTTTATTAATAATACTTTCATTAAGGTATTTCCCTTCGAAACAAATCAATTTTGGAGATGAAAAAACGGCAGGAATTAAGTTTAACACCTAATAATTTCATTTAAATGTTTGATTAATATAATCATAAAAATAATTTTGCTTTTCTAAATATTTAATAATTATTACCAAACGGTTGGTTATATTATTATGTTTGATAACTTACTACACTGAAAAGAAAGTTTACTAAACCTTAATAATATTTCTTTAAATAGTATTAATTGTAAGTAAACATTTACTTACAGTAAATATATAGGTATTTATTCAACAGAAAGCTAATAATTAAACCAAATTAATAGTTTTCGTATCAAATAAATATATGTTTACACTTGGTAAATGCTTAAAACTTGTTGAAACAAATATTTATTAAAATTAAAACAATTTTTTCAGTGTGTATTTAAAAAAGTAAAATTATTTTTAGCTATATACAACCAAATATTAGATGGAAATGATTTCACTCAACATTTGGTAGCTACTACCAGATTCTTTTTTCAGAGTATAATCACAGCTTTCGTTATGAGAAAACAGCTTTCGCTCGCAATCGATAAAATACGATTCTCATCCGTGTGCCCCGGAATATACGGAAGGAAACTTCGGTGGCATTCGAATCAGTCCCTAATCGGTCAGACGGCGCGAGTTACGGTTCTTCCAGGACATTCCCAGGACTCCCTTGGCGTCACGTCGCGCCGTGTTGTGTCGTCTGGGATCCCCAGTCATCCCGGAGTCGTCTCCGGGGTAACTCGCTACCGTACACGGCAATGGCAAAACACATAAACGAGTTTTCGGTACGTTAATCCAACGTCGAACGTAATTCCAGCGCAGTGGCATGGAGTGCGCGGAGTTGAGCGGAGCGGAGCGGAGCGAAGCGAGCACATCGTGGCCTCCCTACTGGTGGATGACCCCGTGGACTTTCATCCGCGTGCACACACGCGTGCACATGCGCGCTGCACCGGCTCTTCTCCTGCATCGCCGTCATTGTACATGTATATATACACACGCTTTATCGGGCCGGACCGGTCGTTAGAACTTTAAAGCAAGCGGGGGAAAGAGGAAGAGCAGCACGCGCATTGTTTTACGACTATTTTCCTCTCGTTCCTTCTTCTTCCAGTCGCTTTTTTTTTCCCCCGTTTTTCGGTTTGTTGTTTCGGGCGTTCACGGAGCCGCGTATATTCGGAACACGCTCCGCGAGACGAGACGGAGCGGAATACTTAGAATTCAACGATCCCCGCTGGGAACGTAGCCGATGTGCGTTGGATATTCGCTCGATGAAACTCATACCCCGGAGATTGTTGCTTGTTTAATCCCAGCATCACTACGTTCCCCGGTGATTACGTTTACCAACGCGCGAGTGTTGTCGTTGTCACGCGCCACGTCTTTGGAAAGCGATACCAATAACGCGTCGTTAATCTCGAAACTCGATAAAACCAAAGGGCTCATCGCAGTTAGAGGAAATAAAAACAATTATGATACAATTTACCCTACGATTAAATGTTTACTTATTTGTATCGTATATACTTTTATCGTTCACAGCTAAAAAAACATGATTTCCAAGTTAAAACAAAAACAGCTTATTAATCATAAAAAATGAACTAACTTAACTTAAAAAATTATCACAACTCAAAAAGGATGAGTTTTTAAAGATGAAACGAAAAATGACATTTGATCTTGTCAAGAATGTATTCTTTTTGTCCATGTTATTTGATCAATAATTGTTTGTCAAGTTAAAAAATAATTTTTCTCTTTTCTAGGTAACTTAACTTTTTGAGCTGTGTCACTTTTGAAATAAGGGAACGATGTTCACATCATAAATATATAATATAATAATAATAGAATCTCATTTTCCATATTTGAAACTTTCTTATACGTTCACCGCATTGTGTGTTACAATATGTATAACTGTGCAGCAGAAATTATTTATCTGATTGAGATTTAATTTATGAATAACAATATTGATTTAATTAAGAGTAATTAAATGTATGATTTTATCTTTTTTTTTATCGTGATTTTTTAGAAAGATTTAAAAAATATTTTCATTTAGCATAACGATATTAACAATCCAATTTCATATTGTACGCGAATCACGCGCACTCCATTTATCCCGTTTTATATGCAAGATATCGCTGCGCATGTATTCTTCAGTTTTTATAATTATCAATTATTATTATCGGACACGAATCTGGCAATTTAGCTGGGCTTTAATTAAATCAGCACACGGTAAAAAGAGTCAATTCGCACATCAAAATATCATAAACAATTTGCACAACGCGACTACGAGTAAACGGCCTGTATTTCCTTTCCTGTCTAAACTATGATCAAAGAGAAATAATTATTTACCGTCAAAAAATAGGTACCGTAATAATCCACGCGGCACATATCGAGTTTTACCTCGGCCTGAGAGCACAAAGAGTTAATACGCGATGTCAACGGATTCGATGGTATACGGGGGGCCGCCGCGTCGCTTCGACCAGTTGGTGACACGCGTTTAACGCGATCGATAGGAGCGCGTAAACTCCGGGCGATCTGTCTCTCGCGCGCCGAAAAATACCGCCGATCCAGGGCGGATCCTCTCTCTGTTGCACGGCACGGCGCTGCGGGGCGCGCGGTGTGCTGCCCTGGTTGCATTATGGAAATCAGCGGGAATCGTAACGCCGGGTATGCGAGACACGTGAATTAAACACGTAATACACCGACTCGCGCGCTGCACCTGTCGCGCATGCAAATCACTTAAGCCGTCGCGAGCACGGCCGGTTTCCGAGCTTTTTCGGTTAACGTGGAGGCGGTGTGTGTGTGTGTGCATGCGTTGTCTCTGTGTAAGTTGTGTTGTATGCGCGCGGGCGTGTATCGCATATCGCGAGTATCAGCGAGTATATACCTATGCGACTATTCGCGAAGATCGAGGATTATTTATCGAGGAATTTCGCGATACCGCACCACGCCGCAACCACCACGGCGATCGTTTGTATTTTCTTTTTTTCCGGCTAAAGACTGTTAGATCCTACCGCCAGAAAAGTGGATATCAGCGATGTTATACCTTGGTAGTGTCGTATCGCGCACACGTACGATTTTTGTTTTATCCGCAGTTTGCTATTTACGTCGCTGTCGCTTGCATCGCTGTCGATTTGATTCTCGTTCGCGAAACCATCGGCTTCCGATTTTCTCGACTTCCCATAACGATGCCGACGTAAAAACGACTCGGAGAGCTTTCGCTGGTGCGTTTTATGTTTTCGATTCTTGGCAGCTCTCGGCGTCGCTCGCTGAAACTATTTTAAATCAGAAACGAATGCTTGCGCTTGATAATAGATAATGGAAAAATCTGGGGCATTCGGGGAGGTAATGCGAAATCTAGAAATTTCGGATGCATTAGGAGATATTACAAATCATACTAATGCAGAGAAAAAACAATTTTCGAACGCAGATAGTATTTCTTGAACCGGATTCAACGAGGGATTCGCCAAGCAAATCAATGCAAAATAAATATGAATGAACAACTTGCTTAAGCGAGTGTAAACGGCTTCGCAAGTACATTATTGTTTAGTCATGTTTATTTGTGTCGATTTGTTGAATCCAGCTTTTAGCATCTCTTTCTGTAATGAATAGTCTTAGCTTATATTATACAGGGTGTTT
>NW_017299926.1:3334932-3388951 GCF_001594075.2 Trachymyrmex cornetzi | reverse complement strand
GCTGACACCTCAAAATGGTACAGGACTTTTTGATTCAGTATAGGCTGTTCTACCCACGTATGACAAAAAATGCGGTAGTCGCCAAACACCCTGTATATTGCACGGCTGGTACTTTATCAAGTGAATCTCTTAAATTATTGGGGCATTGTGCTTTTTCATGAAAAATCTATTTGTACCCTGATCACAGTTATCAGACATAAGGACGGAGTTTGTAGAACACCCTATATAGAGAATGACACAGATACCGAGGTTATCGTATCTTCCATAGCTACGAACATGTTACTGGTAATAACAGAATTCGCCCAGTGCTCGAAATTTACTCTCGCAACGTGCCGCGAGATCTACGTCGCGAAATTAGAAACGAGGAAATACTGTTTCGTATAGCGGATACTGGGTAAATCGGATTGCTCGAAACGCATTGCTTCACTCGGTGATCGAAAAAAAAAAATATATTCGTAACGCGTTACGACATGTTATTTGTGCGTTTCAGTGAAATGTTGCGGGTATAAATTTCAAACAATAGGCAAATTCCAATAAATTGCCAATTTCATCTCGGTTAAATTCGATGGCAGTATTTCCAATATCTTTTGATTCAATATATTTTGAACTTGCAATAATTCCTACAGAAAACAAAAAGGGATTGACCGGAAATATCTAATAAATAATCTTATTTATAGTCGTATCATTGTTGAACAACTTGTTGTTAGATATGTCATATGTTTTATAAATCGATCTTGGGAGTCAATTCGGTTTGTTTGATTACATCATATTTGCAATTGCGATTGTGCTTTTAATTACTAAATTGTGGATTGGGATAAAGTTTATGTTGAAATATAGTCTGAGTTTTTTTTTTCGTAATTTAATAATCGATTTTGGAAATAAAATTGTATATAAATGAAATGTTAGTTTCTTTGCAGTTTTAAACTATTATTATTTATAAAAAAAGAAATAATTCGTAACAACTAAAATTCGTTATTAATAATATAACACATCACTCAATAAGTCCCGGGCCTAACTAATAAAACAACAACTTTTAGGCAAAATTCGACTTTATTCATCAACATAATCTCCTTCTAGGGTGATACACTGATTTCAACGCTTCTCTAACAAATCGATGCCTTTTTTGTAGAACGGTTTGTCTTTGGCCTCAAAATACGCCTCAGTTTCCGCAATAACCCTCTCATTTGATCTAAATCTCTTTCCCTGGAGCATTCTTTTGAGGTCTGCAAACAGCCAGAAGTCGCTGGTCTGGGTGCCAGATCTGGAGAATACGGTGGATGGGGAAGCAATTCGAAGCCCAATTCGCGTACTTTTGCCAATCAACACACGAAATTCAGATTTTTCCATTGTTTTGAAAAATGCAAAAGTAGCGTCACTTAAACCACTGTAACTTGTAAAGTAAAGGTCCGATTGTCGTGAAATTTTAACTCACATCGTTTGAAGGTTAGTACTTTCTAAAAATATTATATGGATTTGTTATTAGTGCGCCATCTATTATGTCAGACCCGGGATTTATTGAGTGATGTGTTACATCTCTAGTAATCGTAATATACATTTATATACACTGAGAGAAAAAAAAATCGTGGCAACTATAAAGTACAACTCTAAAATTTAAATACTTGCAACCAGTTTTAAAAAGTATAATAAGAACTAGTTGCAAGTACTTAAATCATTATATATATATATAGAGTTATTAATTCAATAGTTTTCAAAACTATATTTTTCTCCAAGTGTATCAAATCAAATTAAAGGAAATTTTCTTTCCAATTGGAATTAGCAAACAACATTATTTCCGTTGCAAAACGCTTTCTCAATCGGACAGTATTAACCGTTGCCTGAGACGGCGTTAATAATTTGTAAAACAAGGTGCAAAGTGCTGAATAATGGCTCATTCATCAAAATTAATTTGAATTACGAAGTGAAATATTTAGCGTTATTTCATAATTTGTTAGACGCGTCGCACAAAATATCAAGCTGACTTGGCTTGATATTTGTTTTGGTAGCCTCACGGCACGCTATACGCGCACTCAAGATTGCAGCAACGCCGTGTTGTCATTCGCGAGAGGTGACTCGAGTCGGCAGGTAGCGGCAGGTCCGCGCTCCGTGTGTCGTCCCATTATTCATCGAGATGCGATCCATGCGATCGCGTCAAGTACAAGGAGACAGACGTGAATATTTCCTGCGCGCTATCGGCCCGCGCGGTAAATTAACTTTCGCGGTTCTAATGTCGACCATAAATATAACGAGTCTTACGTATGGTGACCTATTTCATCTGCCGAAACGCTACATAATTTTTAACGTTAAAATTTTCATTTCGCAACACTAAATAACCTGGTCGCCATTAAATTCTATAGCGTAAAGTTACTGCTATCTTTTTTTTTTTTTTTAGTTTAGAGAGAACCGGGTTATTCATATTCTGCTTTTGGGTTGCTGTATATTAAAAACACTGGAGTTTCCGATAAAAGTAAAAGAGTGCAGTTTTATATATTCGTCTTACATTATTCAGCGAGAGGAGCGGGCCTTCTCTCTTTCTAAAAGCCGGAAGTCGAAGAAAATAAAATAAGTGACGATTATATTATAAATTCGGTACAACGAATAAGCTCGCAACGAGTTTCGAGACATTTAATTGCATTCAATTTGCAGTCGTCGCGAATGGCTGATCGTTATTTAAATGCCTCTCTCGCCTCGTCTCTCTCGGCAACGACGCGAGGATGATTCACGACGAAATGTGAAAAACAAACAACGAAATTAGAATAACGGCCCTTGTCGTGTTGTCGAAGGAGGAGAAAGAGGGTATATCTCTTCAAACGATATATTTACGTGTTAATTGAATCGACGGGCCCCGGTAATTTGCACCTGAAAAAGAATCCGGAATTGTCGCTCGGTCAACGAATTTTTTTAGAACGTTAACTCGCTCGATTTTTGGATCGTCGGCGCGATGTTAATTTTATAGGCAACGGAAGCCTATACCGGTTGCGAGAGCCTTTACAATGCCGTACACGTATGTATTGTATGTGTATTCGTGTGCGTGTACATGCCCGCATGTGCGTACATATCAAGTTCCGGTGATATGCAGCGTGGCCGAAGAAGTTCAAGCTTGTCCGCAATTCATCGGTAGACATCCACCGGACACGCCGTCAGCAGCAACAGCAGCAACAGCAGCAGCAGCAGCATCAACGGCAGTGGCGGCGGGGCAGGGATATCTTTTTTTTTTTTTCCATCAACCTTCGTCACGGTTTTTCACGAACTTCTGGTGCCGCGCCGGTCACAATGAAGGTAACGAAAAACCCGCCAAACTGGTTCCGGATGAACGTCTCGCCGAAACACGCGCTCGCGTGCGAGAGCGCGAGAGTTCTCGTCGGGGATACGCGTTTAGCATTTTTATATCGTACTAGAGAAAGCATTAAACGCGAGAAACAGCATGCGACTGTAATTGGTATTGCGGCTTACTCGTTACACGTAAATGCGTTTTTGGTAATGGTAATAATCGGTATCAATTAAACCTAAATTATATTTTTAATTATGGTACGATTTATATGTAAATGTCTTTTGAAAATTCCTCCTCTTTAATGACGTGTTATTTTGGTAGTATAATTAAACATTGTAGCTATATATAAATATACACATAAAATATAAGTATGTATGGTAATAGAGAGTATATAATAATAATATAATAATAGTGTTGTGTTTAGATACTCTTCCATACGAATGAGCGCATTTATGATGATGCCTTGATAATATTATATTGATATTCAATATAGTTAATACGTATATCTGAAAAGATGGAAAAATGCACTGAGAAATGTCGAGAATTCTTAATAAAATATTTTTATGTATTTCAATTTGAAAGTCAACAATTTACTATTTCCTCTATTATTTTTCTTTATGTTTGTTTTGCAATATTTAATCTGGTCTAGAAAGGAACAGAGAAAACAACGAGTTTCAGATTAATATTCAAAAATATTTGTATTCTGAAAAGACAGAGGCACTTTGTTATACACTACATTACATTTTATGGACGTTGTATTATCTTTCATATTTATTCTGTTTCAAAATCCCGAAAGATCAAAGAATAATTGTAGTAAAATACAAAAGTGTTTGCGTTATGAACAAAAAAAAAAAGAAAAAACTGAGGTACTCCGTCATACAGTACATTATGTTTTACGGACGTTACTTTGTGAGACTTATTGATTTACTATATGCGTTTAAGGGAGACGCGCACACCCTACTGAAATCCATATTAAAGAGATATACGTACATGCATTGTTGCGGTTTTACGACTTACCTGTCTACACGGGGCGCTTTTATTGCATTTCAAATTACACAGTACCTACGCACCGCTTCTCGCACGGAATGCATAATGACTCTTCCTCACGCGCTTTCAGCTTCGCTGTAATTAAAAGTGTAACGCGTGCGAGTTATATCGCACGCTCGACAGGCGGATAAAGGCGGTGAAAGTCGTTTAACTGAATGAATGGACTTGCGTTTTGTTACAATTAATGCCTTCGACCGTCTACTTAAGACGCGCGCGCTTCACGTATCCCATTTTCATTGATTAATGGTACCTATGAACGTCAACGTATTACTCGAAGGAGTAACGAAAATTGATCAAACAACAATCTCGAGTAAACGCTTCAATCGCGAGTTGCATCAAAACCACATCGTAAATTCATTGCATTTGATTCACTTTACGTAAATATACGCTTGTGTTGCCGGGGTTAGTAGTAACAAATTCAATCCAATTTATAGTTGCTCATCAAAACCAAATATCGGAATTCTGATATTCCGTAGAAAGATTTTAGTTTGCTATTATATATAACAAAGGATATCCACACGTATCGATAAAAAAACCTTCTAAGGAAGAAATTCAATGAGAAGCATTAATCTTTTATTCCTTATATAATAAAAAGTATAATTATTCTACTATAAAATTCTTTAGATAATAAAAAGTGACTGTAATCACTCTTATTATATAAAAATCTTGTTAAACACAAATTAATTTTTGAAACGCAGCATTAGCTTTTTCTCATCTGTTATGTTATTAACAGATCACCCTGTACATTTTGTTTTAATAACCCAGCTGCGATGAAGAGAGCTATTAATCGGTTAAGAGTTTCACTGAATTTATCGGGAGCGATGTGAGAGCAGCTGAGAGTCGCAATAATAGAGGGCTACACGCGGCATCGTGCGAGACCCAGGGAATTTACCTGCTGTACATTTGTCACGTCCCAAATTGCATTACGCGCTACGTTGGATTTCTATATAAAATGGCCCTAAGAAGCCATCGACTTTGCTGTCATCGTTCAATCTGCCGTGGCATGCTCCTCTCTGATCTTTCTTCTCCCTCTCTCTCTCTCTCTCTCTCCTCTTTTCTTCTCGTGCCCCTCTCTCTCTCTCTCTCACGTACACATACAAGAGTACTCCGCCTTGCACTCTCGCCATATGGTTCGCGGCCCTGCCGTTCATTCATAATACACACAGTTCTAAAAGTTCAACATCTCCTCGCAGACCAGTCCAGAACGCACGGACAGTCGAGCACAAAACGCTTTTTACGCGGTCGGAAATTTTCCAAAATAAATCGCGAAGTGGAAAGGAACATATATATTTCATTCGTTCATGCTGCCAAAAAGGTGGCACGTTCTAATGCTCGAAAGCGCGATTGAAATAAATGCCGCGAGCCAGAAAAGAGAAAGAGAGGAGACAAATGGAAGAAAGGGAGAGAGAGAGGGGAAGATAAAGGGAAGGACGATAAGAGGATTTGAAGCGAACTCCATGCTTTTGACGTAAATGTTGCAGACGGCGTGCTAACGCGCCGCAACGTAAAAGCGTATGCATTTTTCACTCGCGTTATTTCGACGCGATGCGCGTACGCGATGTCAATTCCTGAGCGTGTGAAGAGAATAAGATATTATCCCCCCGCGTGTATACTGAATGAGGACGAGCTAATCTCTCAGACGTCTCTTGAGACTCGCGAGCGACAAATTAGAATCGCGGAATCGCCTCGTTGAATGCAAATTCGCGCGGCGGCGAGTGCACGAGGAAAAGAGCGCGGACGAATTTCACGCACGATAAATTTCACGCGCGCGTCATACAACAACGGCTGGAGGAACGTCACCGCACACGGCGAATGAAAATTTCGCAAGGTGCCATCGTTAATTTTATCACCGTCGCGACTTTTTACCTCTGTTTTTTTTTTTTTTTTTTTTTTTTTTTTTTTTTGGTCACGGTTTCTTATTTACGCGAGAAACGCGAATACGTGGGTGGTAAGGAAGACGACGAAAATTATGTCGTCACGCCTGGCTCTTCCTGTCAGCGGTCCAGCACACAAAGACCGCGCGATACATACACGGCGGCTGCGGGGAACGTTTTCGTGTACCTTCCACGCTTACCTGGCAAAATGGGGAAAGGAAGAGAGCACAGAAGGCGAGCACACAGAGCTAAAGCCCTACGAACGCGTGCAGGTAAACGCTCGAATTATATCTATGACGTGTTTATACAGGGTGATCTCAATTTTCTGCAACGTGCCTTTTTACGTATAGATTTTAGATTTGATTTCGAGGAAATTTCTTCTCAAGAAGAGAATACCGAGGCAAACTTTCTTGAACTTTATTACGAAACTAAATCGTGGAAATGAGTAGAAAAATTTTGTTCTTTTCTCAATTTTATAAATGTGGTTAGCAGAATTTTAAGTTGAGAATAGGGAAAAATGAGATTACGACGAGAAAATTTCTAAAATTGCTTGTGAATTCTTAGAAAAATTCTTACAGAGTGCAACGTCGAATATCTCTTTGTTAAGGAAAATTTTCTTTACTTTAAAGAAGATATCATTTTGTTAAGATAAAATCTAAAGCTGAAGGGAACGCGCATAAAAATTGGGACACCGTGTACGTAGGTGAAAAGGGCTTCTATTGTGATTAGTAGCCGGTCCGTCCATCTGCAGCATCTGGTGGTTCGTTCGAATGACCGAATGTATCTGGTGGATCGCTCGATTCAGCGATCAAGCGACGAATGTGGTGATGTCAGCCTTCTGACGAAGTCGAAATCCAAAATAAACTGACGGTATTCAGTTCGACGATCGACGGTGCGGGTCTCATTAGCTTCCATGTCTCGGAAGGAATTTTTTATGTCCACAAACTGCCCTCCGTTCGATTCAATAGCTGCTCTCGTCGATCATATCGCGCGTCATCTCGCAGACAATGGCTGTTTACTTAATTTCGTCGAGTACGTGCTTATACTTTCTTTCTTAAACCCACCATTTATCCCGCGGACGACTATCTTCACATTAAAGGGAGTTACGGAGAATAATTTTAACGAGGGAGAATTGCGAGACTTTTGATAATTTGGACCCCCAGTTACTATGTAGAATAGAAGATTCAACATTATTATCTGGATTATCTCCGTTTTGCGGAAATAAAAAGTATTTTGGATAAAAGTTTAGCCTCAAAGGGGAAATGTAATATCTATGTGAAAACCCTTCGTGTTATACGCTTTTTACAAAATATTAACGTTAATACCAATTTAATTTTCTTACTAATATAAAAGTTACAAAATAGACGGAATTCAAAATACATTTAATATTATAATTAGCAAAAAAAAGAGATTCCTTTTTTTATATTTAAAAAATGTACCATTACTAAATAAAAAATTTTAGAATAATTTAATTTTAATTCTCACAATTTTTTCTAATTATTAAATAATTCGCACTCTCTAAACTAGTTTTATGTAAACTTTTTTATTACAAATATACCTATGTTAACATTAATTAGGATTACAAACATATATTAATATGAAAATTTATAGATGAACTAAAATATTCTTGTAAGTGTATTTTCATATTTCAAAAAACTACAAGTTAGGCAAAATAGCCTGCTTTCGCTTAGTTAGAATGACGCGCTAAAACGCGAAGCTCCTAAAAAAATGAAGCAATTTTCCAACTATCAGCGCAGACCGTCTTTTTAATCTTAGGACGATACATCTTTGATCTGAAAGAAATCTGAAAGATAAAATTTGCAAGGAAAATTGGCACCGTTTTACCAAATGAAACGTTAACGTGCTCTTCACGCGCGTTATAACTTCTAACGATATGTAAACTTGTGCGATAACAAGAGTCTCGTTCTATAACGTCGCCCCGTGTTACACCTCTTTGTAATAACGTTTACACGCTCGCGCGCGAGTACACAATCGTCCTTCACGTCGGTAGAGTTTCTTCGTTTCTCAGAGACTCGGAGTGACGAATGAGCCGCGATGCATCACCGGGTGACTGCAGCACGTTTATCCGTTACTTATGAAACTCGCTTTAACGAAGCCGGGCGCGCAGCCGATCGGACATGACATTTATCAAGACGTGATTTCGGCTGCATTTTTAACGAGCCACTCGCACGGCGCGGCGCGAACGCCGTAACGTTGATGGATGGATTATCGTATCGATTCGCGTGAATTAGACGGAAATAATGTAACGTTATCGGGACGGAGGCGCCGCGGGGATTCCGCCAGGCAGCTGGTTATTATGCATAAGGGAGCGTCGGTGTGTGCCGTGTGCACCGCCCCTGCGCCGCCCCCTGCGCTGCCCCTGCGCGCTGCCCCTGCCCTGTGCCTGTGAGATACGGCTACGCTAATGAGCATATAATGCGCATAGAATTCTAATTGGCGTGCCGGTGGTGAGTATTTCGCGATGCCCGATGGCGATTCACCCATTGTCTTACCCAGGGTGACCTGGCAATTCGTTTTTAACGCTAGGGTAAGCAGAAAGACAGGTAGGGCACAAGCGCGAGTGTGAAAACCCAGGTTTCGTTCAATAACATTTGTTACCAACTTTAGCTACCGTAAATTCGATTAATTTCAATTCTCGCTGGCGATTTATATCGCGTGTAAAAATATTTTTTTAATTAAATTTTCAAATTACAATTTTACATTTTTATATTTAGGTAATGGTAACACATTTGCGTAATATTTTTAGAAAAATGGAGAACGGTATTCCGGATAGAACGGGAAACTTAAAATATGGTCGCGCGTCCCGCTTTTACAATTGAAAAATCCGATGACCTTATGTCTTACTAGAATGCGAGTCCATTTGGAACGTCGTACCGTTGCGGCCAGGCCGAGGGGACGTGAGGCAAATCCTCTCTCCGTTGTCCTCCTTCGTTGCCAATGGCTCTCTCTCTCTCTCTCTCTCTCTCCCTTTCTCTCCGCTTTTGTGGTAGAAAATCTTCTCGAAGGCCGTCTGCGATGTCTTTGGTATTTACGCGATTACGCGCCCGTTCCTCGCCGTTACTCGCACTCGTTCGTCCAACGTCCGTTCCCGTCGTTTTGTCGTCGTCGCGTTCTCACAGATTTTCACAGATCCGAAATTGCGAGGGAACGGGAGACGGTCGGGGGCAAGCGAAGTACTTACATACAATGCGTCGATTAAGGTAAAGCGGCGAGCGCGTATGTACAAAGGACCGTCGCCATCTTGTTCAACAGAGAACGCTCAACAGTTGCGTCGTCAAAGAGACGATTAAAAATGTATTAAGGCGAGTGAAGGCAAGTGAACATACATTCCACGTGTACCGGACAAACGTGGGTATTATGTGCGGTGAATTTGGTTGGGCTATTTACTATCTTCTCTACTCTGAAAGGGCATACGCAGAGACATGTCTGTTATAACGCGAAATGTACTTGAAATTAATAGAAAGAATACTGAGAGAGATACATATATAATAATAATTCACATTTATAGTCTGTCAGGGCTGCTACAGAATTAGAAATCAGGGAAATGTCAGAGAAATTGAAAATAGTCAAGGAAATTGGGGAAAAGTCGGGGAATTTTGCAAAATTTTCTGGAAAATTAAAATTCTTGGCTTTGAAGAAGATTAATACACCGCGTACATCGTACCTGCGCAGTTTTGGAATGCTAATTTAACAATTAAATGCAGTATCAGCAACGTTAATAGCAATTCACATTGCTATGTTAAATTATTCTCTTAATAAAATATTTGACGGTTTCTAAGTCAGGACGCAAACATGAAACATTTGAAAATATTATTGAAACGTCAGAGAAAATTATGAAATTTTGTTTGGAAATCAAGGAAAAGTTATGGAATATTAAGGATTTTTTATCATTTTATTTCTCAATATTATATTGAGAAATTTGTGGCAATCCTATTAATAAATTTTGAGACACCCTGTATAGGCTTGTCCAATAAATGCACTTGGCTTCACTTACCTTAATCGCATTCGTAAATACAGTGCGTGCGCTTTCTCACGAGCAAGCGAGCCACGAAAAAAGGAAAAAAAAAAAGAGCCCGAGTCGGCCAATCGTACGAATTAATTCTCGCGGACGCGTCGCAATTACGAGACGCACCGATGCAGAGGACGGACGGCACGAGGGGTAAAAAGAGATAGAGGGAAAGGGAGGATAACGCCGCAGTGCGCTGCATACTTGCGGTATTTTTTGGCGATCGTCAGGCATACCGATATGCATCGTGCGCGTTGCATAAAGTATCGGTGGGTTCCTCTGCTGGCGAGCGTATACGTCGTGAAGCGTAACGAAAGAGTTCCACGGCACGCTTTGCCGCATGCCGAAGCGTAGCGAACTAATAGTCCACGTTACGTGCCTTGTAGCCCAGATTGTGCGCTACTACTTTTCGAGACACCGCGAGAGAGAAATACCTCGCGCTCACGCGGATGAAACGCGCGCTTTCTTTCTTTCTTTCTTTCTCTCTCATCTTCTCGTTCTTCCTCTCCTAATGCACTCGTCGTATCCTGACACGCACTTGCGTGCGTTAATTTAACTCGCCGGATGCAGGACTCGAAGGAACGCAGAACAAATATATACGTCGTAAGTTGAGAAGCAGCCCGTCGCAATTCAAGTGGTCTTTCTTTAGAAAAGTCCATTTTTATGGATTTAATCTAATTTTGAAAACATATCAGAATGATTCGCAATGTTCACTGTTAAATCTGTAGTGTCAAATTTAACCTAATTTGAGAGTCCTCACTACTTTTACTCGATATCGTTATTTTATACCGAAACAATGGAGTTTAAAACAATTCAAATTGGATTAAATTTGACGCTATAATAGTTCGAACTATTTGACTCCATTGTTTTCGTATAAAATAATTTATTGAATAAAAGCAGTAGCGACTCAAATTAGGTTAAATTATAGATGTAATAATAATCTTTACATCAATCTTATATATATGTTTATTGAAATATAATATATTCTTATATAATAATGATATACCATATTACTCTCCAGATATATGATTACGCTTGAAAATAATATTCGTGTATTCAGAAATAACATATTTTTTACTACTTTTATTAGAACAACTTTAATTATTGGATTTGCGTTTGTGGAACGACTGCAATTCAACCACCGTGTGAATTAACGCGCTTCCAATGTACACACGTTTGCAAGGATGCACTTCCGATGCGACGGGAACGGCGCGCAGCTTCTCACAAGGATGTTCACATCAGCGATGTGTATACAAATTGTACAACGTATATAAACGCGATTCCTTCGTCGGGACGGAATTATTCGACGGGTAGAAAAAGCGATTGCCGCTTTGGTTCGGTTTATAGTGTACGCGCCTCCTCTCCGTTCGTTAACGGCCAAAGAATTTAATGATAGACGATAAGCCCATGAGTCGGGGGAAATTCTTTCACAACCGTCTCCGCGTGCTTATGGCGTTGAGTCACGTTGTTGAATCCTCATCGAAGGTTCCTCGCATAAAAGCACTGCATAGAGGATCTTCAATTCCCTTCCACTCTCTCTTCGCCATCGCATAGTGATGCCCAGATGCAGTTTTGCAGACAAAACGTAGTTTTATTGGTATACTATAGAATTAATGTAGTACGTCAATAAAAGAGAAAATTGAATTACTTGGATTTTGATATTATTTCCAAAAGATAATTTCAATATTTTACAAAAATATTTAAGATATTTTTTTATGTGCCTTCAGATACTTTTGATCAGAAAAACATTTACATCTTTGTATTACCGATTTTTTATTATTTTATTCAGGGTTGTTACAAAGCTCTTGAAATCAGGCAAATGTCAGGAAAATTGAAAACGATCCGAGAAAAGTCAGGGAATTTTTTGCAAAATTTTCTAGAAAATTAAAATTAAAATTCTTATGGTTAAAGAAGTTCAATGTACATCACACGTATTCTATACAGTTTTGGATTATTACTTAACAATTAAACGGAAGCAGTGTCAGTAACATTAATAGTAATTGCTATGATAAATTGCTTTTTCAACAAAATATTTGACAAATAATTTCTAAACATTGAAAGAATGAGGAAAAAATCATGAAATTTTAGAATGAGGAATTTACAACGACTCTACTCATTATTTGAGGTTATTGAGACAGTTCTAGGCATGGTGGAAGAAGACGGGTGAGACAACTTGAGGGATGCACAGTTGGACCAAAATATGATCGGCTAGCTAAACTGCCGTTATGCACATTGTCTCTCACCTGTCTTCTTCCATCATGGTTCTAGGAAGATTTTGGAAAAAACTATCTTATTCATTGGTATTTAGAGATAAGATTTGAAGATAATAAGCGAACAATGCATCTTATCTGCACACAAGAATAACAATAGTGTCGCGATTGCTGAATGACCCAGGAAAATTGCGGAAAGGACGATCGCCCGAAGTAAGGCACGATGCAAAAGCGCGCCGGTTATCATTATTTGTCGTTGCTCGGTCTTTGATATCTGTGGCGAGTTTGATTTCACAAAAGAACCCCGCTGTGAGCCATTCAAATATTTTTCCAAACGATCCAATTACCGCCTTAACAACGATTCATATTTACGCGACCCGCAAGAATTTCTCTCGATCGTAAACAATTCAGGAGAAACTCCGCGAATATTCATTGTTGCTCTTCTGTGTTGCGAAGTAATACTGCGCTTTCATTATTCAACGTTCTACAAAATAAAGATACTTTAATAGAGTCTTTCCACTTCTGAAAGGAAGAAGAAATTTTACGTTGAAGTTTCAGTTTGACGTGGCCAGCTACCGTGGTCGTTTTGATCATTGATTGCTAATTACTCCAGTAATCGTTAAACATATTTCTGTCATAATGCAGAAATTCGCAATATTAATAATGAAAATATCAGCCTTATCATTATTTCATGATCATATCTTATTTATTATTATTCTAGTCGACAAATAATAATAATTCACATTTATCATACTTGTATTATTTGTATATTTGCAATAATCCATTTAATCATTTCTACGAAATTAAAAAGACTACACGTATATATGATTCATGCAAAATTTATATATTTAAAAGCACATTTTAATTGCAAAGTAATCATCAGTGTAGACAATAAAAAGGAAGGACGTGCGTGTGTTTTATAAAATTTTAAATTAAGTCGCATCGATAAATACATTTATGCCAACGTCACTGAAATGGCTCCTTCACGTGGAAAAAGTAGCTCGAGATAAACGAAAGAATAACTCAGGTTTAAGGAACTATTTATAAGCTTGTAAATCCCGCGAATTAAGCATATTGAGCTTATCAACGGCACAAATTTTCTTCTTGCAGAGGAAAGACTGAACGGACGTTTTATAAAGCTTCTGCGGCTTAAGGATAAGAAAATCGGATTGGGTTTAATCGCAGAATTAGCATTTTCTTAAGTTGAATTTACAAGCCCCTCTCTAGCCGTCTCGTATAAATTTGTGTGCGATCGCGCATTTACGCGCTACAAGCGCTATCTATCAATGGAGAAAGCGAAAAGAAGAAAGGAGGGGCGGGGGAGGGGGGAGAGGCAAAAGCGAAAGGAAACGAATGATAAATACGTTTTCATCGAATCGGTGAATATATCGTGCGGCTGAGTCACGCCGCGATGAGCACTCGCCTTGCATTCTCCAGTGCACAAAAGGCGCGGCATACAAGTGTGCCCTATCCTTTTCTCTCTCCAACGTGGCTTCGGCCTCGCCTCGGCGGCACGGCGAGTGCAAATGTCGGGGAGTCGAAGGTAACGAGGGAGAAAAAACGAAGAGGGAAGGTCGGCAAAGACGAGAGAACCCGCCGTGTACCGCCGACGCCGCGCTCAACTCGGCACGCTTGATGGGTGATGCTCTTCTCGCATCATCAGCAACACAGTCGCCGGTCTCTCTGGTCTCTCTCTCGTGTGAAAGAACGAGGAGCGCACTCGAACGAAGTAACGAGAAAGAAGCGGTCCCGCTCTAACGAAAGTCTTCAAAGAGCAGAAGGTGCGCGAATGCTCTTGTCTCATCGAGGCCTACGATCGAACGTGCGGAAAAACAAAGGGATGCCGACTACGGGAATGTGCCGAGTGCCCGCTGCGGGAAAGAAATGCAAATATATCGATATAATACATTCTAGAGGTAATTCTGAGAGAAAAAAAATGTTACATCCGCGAAGATTCAAATCTCGACGGCTAGCGAGATACGAAAAACGCCAGCTTTCAGATCGCACTATATTGCCGTCCTCTTATTTGCATTAGAATTGCCATTGATCGGATTGTACCATAATGTATTCTTAACTGGATAATTACAGTCGAAAAGTTTTTTTTACATATATATCCTAGAATTTATAGTTACAGCAGAACCGTGCTTATATTTGCCGATTCTTATTTTCGATTAAAATAAAAATAGTTTTGTAACTTCAAGAATAAATCAAATAAAAATAAAATGCCTATAGTAACAACCTCCGCGTTGGCGCTCCGGTTGTTGATGCTTAAATAATATATTCGTAAGATGATAAACTACAGTTTGCAGACAATTGAAATGTACTTACCAACAAAGTGAACTGCAAATATCGACTCTGAATTTGAGTCATCAGTGCGAAAGTCGAGTACAATAAAATATTACAATGCATGCTTATTCGATGCTCACGTATATTCGTGATGCAAGCAGAGGCAAAATTCGGTGACGCGTATAGCATTCGACGGTATATAATCGTCATTAAAATTTCAGTACTCGGGCCAACCCGCGTTGATCGAGTTTCTGCAGAGATTCTGGGAAGTCAAGCATATATACGAGATTAAAATTAGAATTTAATTCAAGTTTAATTCGTTGGTTACGAAGAGCCACCGTAGTTGTGCATTGCGTCACATATCTCACCGACAATTATGCACTGGTCCGGACATGTACACGTCCTTCTTTTTCTCTCTCCCTCTTTCTCGTTTAATTTATATATATATACTATTTGGAATATTTTTAAATCGCTCTCGCTGTCATACAAATACGAAAAGCAATTAGTCGATAATGATGTGCAGGCAACGCAAAGCGTGGTGCGCAACGAATAAACGATAACGTAATTACTACTAGCGTAATTATTGGTAACGTTTTAACGACTACGATACGCAATCGGACTTTACCTAATTAGCGTTCGAGACGTATCGCTAATAATGTATCGAGTGTAATATCGATTAATAATAAATTCAAGAGGTAAAAATCTCCCTTCCTCTGTGACTCTCGAGGAGCAAAAATCTGCCAGATCTGCAGTGATCGAAGGGGTCAAGAAATCATCGTACAAGACGATACAAGGGAAAAGAATGGACCAGCATAAAGTAAAGAACCGCTTACCGAGAGTCGCGTTCGCTCGTTCGTTCGCTCGCTCGCTCGTTCGCTCACTCGCCCGTTCTCGCTCGATGATGCTGTCTTTGCATAATCTCCGCGGCACAGTTACCGGTTCGCGTGAGAGAATGGCCGTACCAGCTTCTTGAGCGTGAAAAACGTCGAATGGCCCTGTAGCCGTAATAGCGATGACGACGGAGATGAAGGTAAACCGATGCTCCGGAAAGAATCTCGATGTGTTACAAGAATCTCACGTTCTTTCCTTCAATTTTCTTACGTTTTCTTACTTATTCGTTAAACTCAATGACAGCAAATAAAAGATACTACCGGTTTCTTTTTTAACATGCATCCACAGAAAAGATTTTTAGATTGAAAACTATTACTTCTCGAGCTTTAGAATAAAATAAGATCGATATAGAGCAAATTGTATTTATTCTTCAGAAAAGAAGATTTTCTTCTTAAGTGAAAAATTTTTTAATCTAGAATGAAGTATTCTTGATGCTATTCCATTAATTTTCTTAACAGAAAAATTTAGGTTAGACGCGATAAATAACATTTAACATCAAACACCGATCTAAAGAAAATCTCTTATTCCATTCTTGCGGAAAAAAGTTTTGCAGAATGTTAGTAATCTTACATTTTTCGGCAACAAAAATGTAAGATTACTAACGTGGGCTCAGCTGGGACTCAGGATCTTTCGTTCCGCATATCTCTCACCTAACGCGCTACACCACGAGAGTTTCGCTGCTATAATGTTATAGTATCACGTATATAACACTGGATAGACTTATTTTAAACGTAAGATATATAAATGTAAATTTATGTGTTATACTCGTTTCAAGACAAGATATCTTATTTTATTCGAGGGAGTAGAATAAAAATTATTGACTTAATATCTTATAATTTTATATTATTATTTTATGTATAATTGAGCTAAGATTAAGTACATCAAGAATTTTTTTTTCTCGATATTAGAAATCCTTTCTGAGAGTGCGATACCAACTTCGAATATTTATGCCCATATTTATATATCATCTTCGACCATCGATCGATCACATGTTATGTTTTTACTGTTCTGACAAAGTTTTGTAAACACACATTGATAATGATCCGATCGTGATCGAAACGTCTGTTAGCCGGCATGTTTTATTAAAGTTCATAATAATTAAATAAGACATCTTTACTTATCTACCAATTTTTCTATACGTTATATTTCTGGCTCGTTTTTAAATTTTTGAGCCATAATACCATTATATAATTTTTATATATCTTCCTTTTCTTCCTCAGCATTTGTTTCTTTGAGGAAATTGATAGAATTGCCTGTGCTTAGGAGTGGCACTTTTGTTTCTCGTTCTTCTTTTGCAAATATGATGATAACTCTGCTAATCATGCGTTTTATTAAGTTTTTGCATATTTTATATCGCAATTTAAACGTTACTTTTATTCATGAAGAGAGTAAGTAATTGATAAGAAATTATCATAGCTATAAATGACAGGAATAATACTTTGTTATTATTGTTTATGAATTACTGTGGGATTTTCATATAATTACCCTTTTTAAAGGATTTTAAGACGATTTGGAAACTTTTCTGAAGACTTATCGACTTCGTCCATTGTTAGATAAATGAGGGAGGGAGTATAATTACATCGAGAGAACAATGCAAGAAATTCTCGATAGAAAGTATTTTAGTAAATTAATAAATTATGTTTTTATATAAATTCTACAAAAATCATGCATTTTATTAATTTTTCACATATTTCATATCAATTTAAATGTCATTTTTACTCACAAAGAGAGTATATAATTGAAAGGAATTAAGTTATCATAGTCATAATTGACAAAAATAATTCTTTACAGCGTTATTTATGAATTATTGCGGGTTTTTCCCGTAATTATCCTTTTTTTAAAGAATTTAAGATTATTTGGAATTTTTTTTAAAGGCTTATCGACTTTGTTCGAAAAGTGAGATAAATGGAAAGGGAGTATGGTTCTCACTGAGAGAACAATGCAAGAAATTCTCGATAGGAAGTATTTTGTAATGTAAGTTGTTATATAGGTTCTGTAGATGTGACGTACTTGCGCGAGTGACCTGAATCGGGAACACAAGGAGACCTTGTGGAAAATGCAGCGAGCTGGAGTAAAAGGGCTGCGAAAACCGCCACTCGCGTAGCGCGCTTAATGGGTTATGCTTTCTTCGCACTATCGCTGAGAGATCGGTGGCTGTATACACCGTGTATGGTTCGCGTGAGGAAGTGTGCTTTCGAAACGCGATAAGGCCGTCGCGGGAAAACCGAAAGTCACGGCCTTATTCCGCGCGATAAAGGATTGATAGAAAATAATCGATGCTCTTTTCGTCGCTTATGCGCATCGCATACATGCTATTGTATGCCACACTCCACACTTTCGCGCTCGGATGACCCACATCCAAAATCCAATATTTTGAATCTTTCCCAACCGCTTAAATGCCAGAGATATCGCGGTTGGGAACTATCTCAACCAGCTCTTGTAATGAAAAAAAAAAAAAAGATGTTATGTCAAATATGCATCGTATGCACTTTATCTTTCGAGAGAGTTTACTGTTGGTTCAGCTTAAATAAAATTCGAGTGAAAATGTTTTCTCCCACGTATATAACAGAAATATTTTTACCGACATGTTTCATGTTTGAGATCATTCGCTGTTATAACAATATAGATATATAACCATTACACGAAGGCTTAAAATGTTTGTTAAACCCTTCTTAGTCTTAATTAAAGCAACATATGTAGTCATTATCATAATTCCAAAAGCTACATCCGATCCACTTATCGTAACTCGTAATATTATTCCCCGAAGAACAAAGTGGTGTGTTCAAGTTAATCAACGTCGCGACGTATCGCGAGGAAAGCCGATGACGTTTTGCGGTGATGTTCAGCCGCATTATTCGGATCCTTTGTGTTCGCCTCAGGAGTTTCCTCGGAGAACGGGCAACGACACCACCAACACCGCGCGCGCTATGGCAGCCGAGGAGAAGACTACATTATAAACTCACCGAAGAGACTATAGCGTCTTATGGGCTCGCGCGCTGTAAAGGTACCGTCCAGACCCGTAAACCTTACTACAATACATATAGGTATATCGGACATCGCGACGTAGCGAATGGGACAAGGCGTATCTTGTCGAGTGACGACAAGTGCGTATGTACGATCCTAAACCACAGGACCGTGTTGGAAAATCCTGTTCTAGGTAGCAATATTTGACTCGCCATTATTCCATAACGTAAACTGACATATATATATATGGGCGGAGCGTACTCCTTCCAAAAAATCGAGGTAGAACGTATATAAAAGCCGATTCTTTATGACTCCCGCTTCCGGGTTGTAGGGTAGGTTGGTAGAGGAGCATCCTTTAATAGGGTAAGTTACCTTGAGAATTGTGTGACCATAAAGAATCTTATTCTTTTTTCCAACGTGCCGAATATTCTTTTTTTTCATTGAAATCGCTAAACATGCCGCGGCTCACTTTGTCTCCTCCCATCATTTACACGGGTACGGGGGTTGATTAAGTAGAGTTTTGACATGCGACACAGCGTGCCGTCATTTGTAAACGTTACGGCGACACAATACGACAGCGCGCGGTAACGTTGCAAGTTTGGACGCACCTTAACGTCGGTACCGAAGGTCGGTTCGTGCCCGGCGGTTTGAAGGCGTCTAAAGGCCGATAGAGCGGCGGCCACCGAGCCGAGGAGAACGGCCACGTACCGTGGCGAACTTCGATCATGCTTCACCGGGTGGCTTCCTTTGTTTAAAATCATCCCGTTTGCCCGCTCGTGGGATTATATCTGCTTGAGCGATCAAGCATCTGGGAATCATCTCGAACAAATGCTCGACCGCGCGCGCGTTCGCGCTCGCGCTCGCACTCGCGCTCGCGCGCGGCTTGATGTGAATCTCTCCGATCTCGCCTTTCTCCGCATTCCCGTCTAGTCGTAGGTATCTCTCCTCGTTTCGCTTGCCCGCCGGTCTAAACACACGTGGAAAATCCATGTCGTATCTTGAATGCCATCGCGGGATTTTCCGCCGTGACAGTGCAAACGTAATCGCGACGCGAATTGCTCGACCTTTTTCTTTTTCCTTTCTCTCTCTTTTTAGAATTTTCTTCTTTTGACCAGGCAAAAGAGCACCCGCATCGCGAATGTTGGCTCGTTGCGAGCGTGTTTGTCAAGTAATAAATCAAAGCGTGATGCAGAACTTGCTCTTTTTTTTTTTAAATCACAAAATCGATTCTTTATACTTGATCGCATTGTCGACGTGTAGATGTAGGGAGAGGTTAACGAGTTTATTCATCAGAAAGTATTTATAGGCAAAGTATTATTTGGAAATTGCAGGGTGTCCATTTTTTTTTCGGGACGACGAGGAGAGTTCTACACGATAAGTCCATTTATGCGTAACAATATTCAGAATATTTCAAAGAGATTTATAGGAATATTTTATAACATATTTTCTACAATATATTTTGGTAGTACAAATTATGTGTTTTTTTTGTAAATTCTTAAGCTTCGTATAAATTACATTGACAAACTCTGTCCTCAATCTATTATTATAATTATTTTCTGTTCCCTATTATTACAACTATTATTATAATTATCTTTTGTTCCCTAGATTACATAAAATTTATTTCACAAAAGAATTTCTTTTTATTTATGTCACTAAATTTATAGGTCAGAGTTCATGCTTGGATGGATCTTTAATGTCTGCAAGTGACGGAATATTTTCCGCAAATTACTACTTTATATATTATTACATAATATAATATTTTAATATAAGCGCATTTTATCGTCACACAAAACGTTTATACATGCATTGTATATTTGAAAAAGTGTGTATAAGATTTATTTTCACTATAAAAGAACGTCGACGGTTCTTTCGAACTTTTTTATTCCTGTACATGATAGGGCACGGACATTTATCCGTATGATAAAACTAAGAAAGCGACTCTTCCATCATCTCTCTCTCTCTCAACCGCAAGTTATTATTTACAAGACATAGTTCGACTATCGCGCGACATAATAACGTAACTCGGAATTATCTTCCACGGTGTAGTATTGCGCGGCGATGCTGGAAGTAATGAATCGCACACAGGCTAGAGATTATTGCGGAACGCTTATGTAATGTAAACCGCGCGCCATGTATGCTGTGGACCGCGGATACAAGGGACTCGCTTGTTGTAAGTTGAACGATTCTCCTCCTCTCACGTGTAATGCGTATACGCGTCGTGTGTATCGCGCGAAATGCGATATGTTTACGGTTTGCCTCCAAAGGCGTTTAAAGATAATGTTTGCTTATTCAGTGTTACAGAAGCGTACTCGCGCGCGCGTGTCAAGCTGCATTTTTCCGTTGGTTGTGTATGACGAATCGAAAATACTCCATAGGGTTTTAAGAGCAGTTTTTATTTTTATCCGAGAGAGAGAGAGAGCGCTCGCCTGTCCACGAGAGAACGAAACGTGAGATGCAGGTTTATACGCACTCACGATACGCGGTTGCAGCGTTCATCGGGAATGCAATTTAAATTCGGTTTTTTATATCTTTGTTGGTCGCATAACGCAACTGCTGAAATTTTTCTCGATATTTTTACTGTATACGGTTGACACACTCTGAGAAAATAAGGCGTGGCAAAAAGAATTCGTTCTGCGGGATCTAATCTCGGGGAAACGATTATTTCTCGCAGCAACAATATCGTAAAAAGATTTCTCTATTGATCGTATTTGATGCATTATATTTTTATTACTTGCAGAATAGATGACAGCTTTCAACTTTTAAACAATTCTATCGACGTACGAACAGAAAAATATCATTCTATTGCTAAAAAAAGAAGTGATTACTAAAATTTATTTTCTTTCTTTTAAGTAACGGTGATTATCTTTAACAAAAATATTTTCTCTCTTTTAATAATAATTTTAAAATATACTTATTACAAATTTTAGAAAAACTCATCGTTATGTATACTTCAGAATTTTTCTTTGAAGAATATTAGAAAATTGATCAAAGAAACGACTTTATATATAATAAGCAAATCGAATTTGTTTTAATTTAATAATTTTGATTAAAATATTAAACTTTACTTTAGGATGTTTTCAGAATATATTTCGAAAAAATTTAATGCTTGTGATGAATTTATAATAGATTTGCAGATATATATGAATTTTTTAAATACTTGAAAAAAGTAATTACTATTAACTAACATATGCAAGAATAAATGAAAGATTTTTAGAATATTTTTGCACGCAATTCAATGATTAATAACGCTCAGTATTAAATTATAAATAATGAAGCATTATATTCAGTTTTTATTACAAATCTTTGTTACAAATCTGAAGATAACAAATTGCGGGAAGTTTAACAAAAATTAGTAAGCAATGAGAGCATTAAAAGAATTTAAGTTTTATCGTGATTTCTATTGTTGATAACCACTCGATTACTGTAATACGCGCGAAACTTTGTGGAATAACAGTTCGATATTTAATTACAAAGCGGCTTTTACGCGTGCACACGATCGATGTGACATCATAAAGTCAAGGATACGCGTCCTTATACGGTGGCGCAAGGCTGACATAAAGTAAATAAAGCAGCTCTAAATCGACTCGTTAACGCGCGACACGCGCGTGTGCGATAAGATAATCCATCGTGCGCACGGGCGTTACGTATCGAATATTAACATCGAGAATGACAAGGCGGCGACAGGGCAATCGCGATTATTTCGATTCGACGTCACACGGTCATGATGCGGCCGAGGCCACTTTGCGTTAATGCTCGCGCTCATTCGCCGTTAATAATTGGATTTAAATCGGAGCACTCCCAGAACAGCGTTTTAATCGGCCGAACTCCAATACGCGTCGCATATTTGAACACGCTGCGTTGCGCCGACATAACTGCCATCGACCGTGTTTCCAGTTTTGCCCATATTGCTTCGTTTACTTTCCTATCTATCCGTGCACGATATCCGATATTTTCTGCTGCGATTTCGAGCGCGGTCGAAAGCTCCGACTAACGGCCGATTTTAGCGGGCTTCCTCACCGGGACAAATAACACCAGTTAAATCTTTGACGATCCCTTAAACGCAAAGCTTTTTTTATTGCATCGCCGGTACCGGCATTTGTTGAATCGACCCTTTGTTTTTTAACGAGCTATTAAAAATCGATGGCTTGTCGATGTAACGTTCGTTAACGAGAATTTTCGGGGGAGTTGATGAAATCGACCATGAATGGCACTTCGTATTTGTGCACGTGATAAGATAGACATGCTGGTGAATAGCCTTGTCAAGAAATATTTTTAAATTTCCATTTTTTTTTTTTTTTTTTTTGTAAAAGGTATCAATATCTCAAACTCTTTTATTTTTACATATCTATATTTTTCTTTTGTTTTTAATAGAAAAATATTTAGTTCATTCAAGAGTATAAAAGAAAAGCTGAATACTATTCTATAAAATATAAAATAAATAACTTGCGCGATGTGTATTTCCAGGTTGGATGCAATTCGCTTATCGTCGCTTTCATTTGCTTATCCATTGCCCTTATTCCGGCTTAATGGTAGCATGTGCCACATTTCCCGCATTCATCGGTAAGAACGGCGGGCGAAGGTTCCGTAAAGACACTCGATTCACGGAATACTTTGACAAAACAAGTATGAATAATTTATCAGGTCACGCCCCGGTGACCAAGCTTAGCGTGAGAGATGGACGGGAAGCGAAATAAACGTGCGTTTACTGCTTATTACGGGGTAGACGACAATCTCTTCTCTTAAATCGCGAATCTTTCGCCGTAGCCTTTCCACGAGATATTCCATTTCCATTCTGCGAATCTCGTTATTTCCGGTTCGCTCTTCGCATCCTTCGTAACGTCGAATTATTTTCGAGCATCGCATCCGGTGCATGTATCATGAAAAATTGCGCCGTTATTCGCATTCGTGTGCACGCTAGCGATGTTTTCGCAGATATAGCATCGCAAAACTCAGAGATGAAAGTTCCAGACGCGGATCGATGACACTGTCATCAGAAATCTTTGCGAAGTTCCGCTTTATTACGATTTCCGATCTCACCCAATCAAATTTCATCAGATCGTAATGAAAAATCTACGTGCTCACAATTTCGATAAACTCGCGTATAAAAGTTGTTCTTTTTTTTTTTCTTTTTGCTTTTCCCGATCCTTTTCACTTCTGAAGGAAAATTATATAATTCACTTACGGGGTGGATGTAGGGAAATCTGGCAAAATGCGAGAACGAAACAAAATTTCGTGACATGAATTGCCTCAACGTTTTGAATTGCCAACGTGTCGAATGTTGTTGAATTTAATTTCAACTTCCAACACAGGATCGTTTAGAATTTCATAGCAGATTGCAGAATCTTTAATATGCATATATTTCACAGCTGGCAGAATTAATCTCTCTTTATGTATGATTATGTATGTAATATCGCTCATTTGCTACAACGCATAATTTAAAAAATTGTCATTTTTTAATTGATTGTAGAAAAAGAATGGAAACAAAGAAAAAAAACGAACATACTTTAAAAGAACTTACTTTTAAACTATAATAGTAATAAGGCTCAATAAATTTTTAAAAAAACGAAAGAAAAAGGGCTATGAGCCTCTAAGATGAATCGTTATAAATTAAAATTTGAAACCGTTAATAAATAAACATGTCGCATTTATTAACGGTTTCAAATTTTAATTTATAACGATTAATCTTAGGCTCGTAGCCCTTTTTTTCTTTCGATTTGTTTAAACTTACTTTTATTTTTCTACAATCAATTATTACATTTTGTAATAATTGCAAATCAAATACCAAAATTGCATTTTGAAATTAATTATTAATATAATTAAATTTTAATGATTCAAATAATGTAAAATATTCAAATTCATTTCCTGGAAAATTTTACTTTCTGAGTTGTATCGTTGTTGGAGCAAATGAGCAATACGTGGTACTATACCGTGACATTAATTAATAATTTGATTCTTATGTAATACATGCACGAGACGTATATTTCTCATTGATCGCAAAGCACTAAAGTCTTGAATATGTACTTACATTCCCGTTAATTAATGCATCTTGAATCTGTACCAGTAGAAAGGTACTCTCACCGATATCGAATTAAATAACTTTCCTTTTGGGGAAGGAACTTCGTTATGATTGCGGAAAACTCACGGTGCAAATATAACCGAAAGTGGAATTGCGTACTCCACGGCTGGAAACTTTGGTGTTAAATATCGCGCGGGGGTGAAGAGGGAATAGCTCCTCGTTCTAACTGGTTGAAGGTATAGAGGAAGGTTTATTAA
The DNA here is from genome assembly GCF_001594075.2 of Trachymyrmex cornetzi. NCBI lineage: Eukaryota > Metazoa > Arthropoda > Insecta > Hymenoptera > Formicidae > Trachymyrmex > Trachymyrmex cornetzi. The sequence goes on along the minus strand of NW_017299926.1, from coordinate 3,364,111 downwards.
CTTTCTGTTTAAATAAATATAAAGGACTACTCTCCACGGTGTACGACGGAATTGCCAACGGTAAAACGTGGACAAATTTATTGAACGCGACTCGCGCTCTTCCCTCTCTGTTTCTGCTTCTTTGGTGGATCTGGCAATGTGCGAAAGTTGATCACTGGAGTTTTGCTAAATAAGTTCCAAAACGTCTCTGAATATCCGTGTATTTTGCAACATTTTTATTTTACTCGACTAAGTCGCCGTGTATTCCCGGAAGTAGACGTAATTCCAAAGTTTAAAAGTCGGGAGGGGTGTCTTACGTTTCTTTTTCCTCTTCTTTTTCTCTCCAGTAAGTTTTCCGCGTCATAAATACGAACTTCGTTTATATTTTTACACGCGGTAAAAACGATAATGAATTAAGTAAACATTCTCACGAACGTAATGATGTTTTAATTCTTTGTCGTCAATCATGAATATTCAGAGCATTTGAAAAAATAATATCTTTATTGTTTTTAGAGATACAATTACTATTAAAGATTATATAACTCGAAGGAATAATTATATTAATGAAGTAATAATTACATTATATTGATACACGAAAAAGATTTGAAAAATTATAATTTTATCGTAAACATATTTATGACTTCGAATGGTGATGGTAAATATCTTTCCATATTAATCATATATTCGTTTATTAAATTTTCATCTAATGAATAAATTGTCCGTCGAAAGTTCATAGCTTTAAGCATTTAAAATGCAGAAAATATCGAATTACCTCCGAAATTATACTCAGTTTTGTGATATTTGGCCGAGTATACATGCTGTTTAATTATTCAATGTTAAATATTTTAGTATTTTCGAAATGCAGCGTAGATTAAATGTATTCTTTATTGCTTAAATCTCAGAATTGAAGCATCCCGAAATTTCAGAAAAAGATTCTTAACCCTTACCGTACTAATATGGGTAACTAGTGACCGAGCGATTCCTATTCGTGCAAGTTTCTTTGAGTCTTTCGGTAATTATAAATTATATATATACTACATTTTATTATTTTCCAAAATAAAGAGTCAATATTTATTCTAGAAAGTTGAAAGTATGTTGGTGAATTTTTAGAGATTTTTTTGAATTATTTTGAAGAGGTGAAAAAACGAAGAGATTTGAAGTGACTCTTGATGGTATGGATGAGGCACCAAATTGTAGATGGTACGGTAAGGGTAAAAGCATTTATATTTCATAAAAGTAAATCGTGGAAAATCCTTACTTTTATCTATATTGAAAGCACTTGGTATTTCTTTCAAAATTTCGTGTAGAATAGCCATTTACAAACAACTTGAGTTGCCCTTATGGTAAACGAAAATTCAGTATTAAAGGAATTTAAATCTAACTATGAGGGCCTCGCAACGACGTAACACCGGTGACGTATTTTATCCCGACCCAGAAAAGTTCCCGCAGCCCGTTGTATCGTTTACGCCAAAAACAACTGATATTAAATGTCCATCCCCGACCGTAGATAAACGCGTAACGACGTTTGCCAGCAAGTTATAATGACTTTTACTATGTCATGAGTACTCGCATCAACGTCAAAGCGAAAGTAAACTTTTATGATTATATTGAAAACCTCTCGGCGATTCTACTTCCGCTACTTATCGTTTATACCCCTCTTGAGGGTTTTGTGAGCACCGTCGCTTCTTCTGCCATCTTATTTTTATTGCGAGCAGGAAGATACCGCTAACCACGCTAACAACCAGATTTTGCTGTATACCTCGCGCGACTTGTTAGGCTATAGTTACGATTAGGGATGATCATGTATCTTGCGCAAGTGGTATAATAGCAGAAGAAACTATGCATTTATCATCTATAAAAAGAAATCGGAGCTACAAGATCAACGAACTTTTATTCGTTTTTTTTTTTAAATAATATTTTTAAAAAGTCAAACGTTGAGTGAAATAATTCCATTGAAATGTTTGTTTGGTTAATATATATAACCCAAATATTCTTACTTTTCTAAATAGTAAGTATTACACGACACAAACATAATAATATAGTCAACCGTTTAGTAATATTTACAAAATATTTAGAAGAGTAAAATTATTTTGAATTTTAAAAAACAAGTAAAAATTAACTTATTTCATTCAACGTTTGGTAATTATTACTATTCTTTTCAGTGTAGTAAACGGAAACGCGTTATTTATGACGAAAGAAAAATATACATTAATCAGAAAACTAGTTATACAATAATTGGAAAAATAAATATTTTTAATTATTAAAATGAAATATTATGAAAATTAAAATAAAAAAATAAGTATTTTTTTGTAGGGCATAATGTTTTATTTATATATATCAGTTTATAAATAAGAGTAATTTTAAAAAGAATTTAATTAAACATAATCGGTTTTCTTATACGAATATTAATTAAGTATAATTAAACATAAATTAAATTAAGTATAATCAAATGTAATTAAATATAATTAAACAAATAATTAAATTTTGTTATTATACAAATAGAATAATTTTTCTTAACAGATATAAGAAAAAATATGCATATAAACGCAAAACAAATACGAATTTGCTCTACTAAAATACAATTATAACGCGCTAATGTATATTTGTTTGAGTTTTTTAAGTAAATATTGCATGCACATCTTATAAAAACATAGAGATAAATATATTGTCTCCCGGGAATAAAATCCTGCCCATAATTAATTCAAATGAATAATTCGTACTGACTGTCTCATTGTAGTATTGTATGTTGAATAATCACTGTACTATTTAACCAGTACCTATAGAAATAGTTACAGAAAGCTACTACCAGCTATTATATTAACCTAGTTTTGTCGTAAGCATAGCTGAGAGCTACATTATATATTTTCATTGCTTTATCTATTACATAACGAAGATTCCCTCGTTTGTTCCCGCATACGCTATTGTTTCACATTTATCAATCGAAACCATCTTGTTTGAGCGAAGATAATAATTAAGTTAAACGAGACAAAATAACATTACCACAATATTGATATGTTATGAGGAATTTTCGTTCAATATTTTTTTATTCTTTTTTTCTTAATACGTTAAATTTTTTTGTTTACATTTTTGCAACGTAGTTGAAGTTTAAGAACAACGAGTATATTATTAATCTCCAAAATCGACTATTTTGAGAGAATTAAATAAAAATCTAATCTATTTTCTCTGAACAATTTTCATTTTACCTTGTCGTATAAAATTATTATCTTCCCGATGATACCGCCAATGACGAACCGGCTCCATATATCTAATGTTCCGTTACCGTGTTACTCAATGTTTTCGTGAAACGAGACTGTTCAAATATCGTTGAATGACGGCCGAAAATGCGCTTTACGTGATGGTGGACGGTAAGCGACACGTGATGAAACTTATAATTTAACGAGAGACGACACGTTCCCAATACTTGACTGTGCGCGTTATTTTCGCCCGCATTGGGTGAACACAGGGAGACGCGTCCTAGTTACGTGTACGGATTCGTGGCGAGGGAGATAGAGAGAAAGAGAGAGGAAGGAGAGAGAGAGAGAGAGAGAGAGAGAGAGAATGTATGAGTGACCGTATGTATGAGTGTATCAAAGCTTCAAAGCCAAGAATAACCGTCGTAATCACGTGCTGCCACTTCTGCTAAAACGGTTTTAACTCCGCCAAGCGCCGAGCCGAGCCGAGCCGAGCCGCACCTGAATGAGGGAGACCCGCGTAAACGCGCCGCACGTGTACGTGTGCATGTCCATTCAAACACCACATCTCCAAACACTGTCCCTCTCGGACGTGCAGCATTTTACGTACGTACGCGAAATTCCCGGATAACGAGTATGTAATTTTCAGGATGAGAGACCACCGCGGGATGAAATCCGAACTCCGTAGCGTCCGAGTCACTCGGTTATGCGCGGGTTCCTCGCATGATACGTGCACGAGTATTGCGCGGGATTATGACGCGAGGAAGAAAGACATACGTAGACGTATATATACACACGTGTATATCAGGATAATTATCGCGGTAGAAAAGCCGAGATAAACGCTGAAACTTTATTAACGATCGTTCGTTACGCGCGTATACTTACGGCTGAACGCTTTAACCTCTCGAACCCCGTAAATACATCCTCGATAAAAGCATCCCGACAATTTGAAAAATTGATTTCGAACGGCCCAGGTGTGTTTGTGCGGCCTGGTGAATGCTAATATAATAATCGATAACCGCCGAGTAATCCACAGTGGGTCGCGAAATCGAGACAATGGATCAGTGTCTGAACCTGCAAATATTTAACGAATTTCGATAGCGTCTGCATTTGATTTCGTCGGTATACGTATCTGTGTTAGGCTTCTTAAATATATATCGAAGATAAATATTGGATCGTTGCATACGAAAATCCGGATTCTGGAGATTTCAGTTTCACGAAACGTTCTTGTAAAATGAACATCTAGCGTTAATCAAGTATTATGAATATATTACATTTAAAAACCTTCCATATCATGAAAAGTAATTTTATGCAAAGTATATATTCATTACTTTTTTTCTCATCCCAGAACCTGCAGTTACATAGCTTTTTATCTGAAGAACGTTGCTATTGTATTATAAAAAAAATTTACATGTAAAATTACAATAATTGTAGTGAATAATTTTGAGACTCACTCTATTAAAGGCATATATTTACATACTTAAAGTAAATAAGCCATAATTTGCAAATAAAATTACTTTTCTTCAATATTTATTAATTCGTCAATGAATCGCGTACAATTTTTGTTAAACTATGTTATTGATGTGTACGAACGTAAAAATGCAAATATATAATATGTGGGATATATTACTGTTACATTATGTAATATCACAAAAATGTGTATATATTTATATAGAAACTGCAAAATATAATACTATGTTATTGTATTTTTCTGTTTAATATGAAGATATAATTTCACTATAAATTGTAAACTTTTTACACAATATTTGTAATTTTACTTTTTCATACATTGTGTAACATGTTATCGATTTCCTCATTCATTTCTTGATTTTTCAAGTTACACGAATTTTTATCCAGCTGTGTCAGGATAGATGCTGTTTGAAATTGATTTCGGTCGCAACGTCGCGATCAGCAGTTTAAGTTTTTAATTTTCTCTCGCTTGAAGAAGGGCAGAAAGAGAGAGAGAGAGAGGGAGAGAGAGAGGAGTGTAGGATGGACGATGCGGACGCACACAGGATTATTGCTTCTCAGCGTTTCTCAGCATTTCCGTTCCCTTCTTCTGCGAGCGGCAGAACGCAGCCCGGGGGGGCTGATTCCCTGAAATTGATTCTCTCTCGTTCTCTCGAACCCACCATCTGTCGGCGGCATCCCCAAACGAAATAATCGACGAGATTAAGGCCTGCGGGACCGTGGTAGCATCGGAGATCGCGCGGCCGCGCTTTCTCCCTGCGACTCTCGTTTCTCTCTCGTCTTTTCTCAATAAAATCCGGGCACGTTTCGCGAGGATATTGTATCCTCGGACAAGACACTCTTTTTCTTTTTCGTCCTCGTTTTCCCTTTATACTTGCGGTCAGAACCCTGGTCCGGCATGAACGTGTAATCACAACAATAATTTCCAGCGCCGTCTTTGCCGATTCTTCTCGATGCTCTCCTTCTCTATCTCTCGAGAGAGATGTGCGCGCCGTTAGTCGAGGATTGTCAGGGCTAATCGATTTCTGCCGCGTGTTTTTTACCGTACCGTGCAGTGCTCTACTCTCGATTCGATATCATTTTCATTAGGTCTTAGAGCCGGCAGTCACGAACGAGGAGTCGACAACGAAGACACGTCCTTTTTGAGATTTTTATGAAGTGTGTGACGTCCGGAATGAGGAAGTCGATCGACAACATTGTACTACGGCACGTAATGTTTCAATTGGATGTTTAATTTACAATTTTTCATATTATAATCATTATTTATCATCGAATAGGCGTATTCACGAACAGAGCATCGCGAGAGTACGTGTCATATAATGAGATTGGGCCAAGCAAGAAGGTCAAGGAACAGTATCCAACTTTGTGACACGCGATACTTTGATTAGAACTACATCTTTCTCGTGTTGCGTTACACTGTAAAAACAGTAAAAACGGACAAGACACGATAGGAACATGATCCCCGAAAATAATTCTATAAATTGTATACTGTGTTCCTAAATTGGGTAATTTTCTGAATTTTGATTAAGTAGTCTCTGTGACGTGGAGGGAATTATTATTTAAAAAATATTTAAGCTAAACATTTTCTGTAAAGTTAACATTATCAAATATATTTTTCCTTTTTTTCTCAAAAGATATACGTACATATATATACTAGAATCATTGTATTGAATATTCATACTAGTTTATATGATGTAAAGTTGTGTACTTTTAGAGAAAAGACTGATACTCTCTTGAAGCGCATTGCTCTGTACAGTAACGTTTATCAGTCAGTGTCCCGTCATCGCGAAAAGGTTAAAGGTTAAAACTTTTATACAAAACACGATATGTCGAAAACAGGAAGTCGGAAACTAGTGTCTCCGATATATGATAATCTCTCAATAAAATTGCATCTCTCTCTTACATTAAATATTTTATGTCAAAAATGTCAACGTCGACAAATTCTGTCGTTAACAGTACTCGCATGTGAACGTAACGTATTGTACAATATATATATATACTACGGTAACTAAGAAATGAACTTTTAAACTGCAGAACGTTGAACTTTCGATCGTATCTGCATATGAAAAAAAGATATACTCAGCATACGCCTGATCAATCAGGTAGATACGAGTCAAGAAAGTTTTTTAGTTAGGTTTTAGCGATAATTCAATTTCTTATATACCATGTCTATGTTCTTCGATTTATCTGTTTGATGCGGAAGTAATGGTAGAAAATCTTTTTAGTTGTTATCATTGACACTTTTAAAATTGAATTATCCAAAAGCTGCAGGAACGAGAGCTTGAGATATTTTCTCATTTTTACATTTAATCAGCTTAACTGAGTGAAAAAGTCATTTTATTATACCCTTTATTATCGGAGTTTAAGTGTAATTGAGCAATTTTATGCACTTAATTTGATAATCTGTGCAATTGATTAAAATGGGATATAATCGGACGCGGATAATTGAGTTGACAAAGTCCAATTCTACATTTTACTCAAAACTACTACTGAATTATTTAAATCACTTTTGCATAACATCATCCAATCGATATGACATTTCCAAATACATAATACAATCACTCTCTCTTTCTCTCTATTTCGAAATGTCAGCGGACAAATTTCGGAGATTGATCGGCGCAAAATGCTCAACTTCAAACCGACACATTTCGACTTCTCCGTAGAGAATATTTCCGCTCTTCCGATTTAACGGAATCTGTCATCAGTGACAGCTAGTACCTCCCTTTGTGAGCGCGCGACAATCAAAAAATTGGCAATCGCGGTTTTGGGGAAACTACCTCACCGCTTGTCGATCCCGCGACAGTCGGCTCACAATAAAAAACGACAGATGAAAATGATTATTATTTCGCAGTGGTGGATTCCATGGATTCGCTCGTTCAGTCGGTGTGTCGCGCTATCACCGTCATAAATATACATCCCATCCATCCATGAGGCAGAGGATAGTCGTCTGGTGGGTGGTCATTCGACTTCGTAATTTTATCGCTTCGTAAAACGACGCGAGGCGGAGAGAAGCGAGGGGAGCGAGAGAGAGAGAGAGAGAGATAACGCACGCGGTGCAGAAGGTATAAAACTAAAACGCTATTACGACGATAACTTCCGTAATATCGAGCATAAACACCGGGGACCCGATGCCATTGCATGTGACCCTGGCTAAAGCAACGGTCGTAACAAGAGCAGAGAGGAGAGAATAGAGCGCATCCTTAATTCCCGCCGCCCGCCCGCGACTATGGCGAACATTAGCTGCTCGTAAGTTTGTTGTGCGCGGGGCGTTGAGAGTTGCGCGTCCGCGCGAGCGTACATGAGTTATGCCTCGGGATAACGCTCGACATAAGCGCTACGTGTATGTACTCGTACCTACGTACGGGGGAAACTCGACGTCCAATTGCGTGTACCGTGCCGACGCGATGTAATATTCAGCTGCTGCAACAGTTCACCCGCGGGAGAACTGAGAGCCGCCGAGCTCTCAACCTCGGGGGGGTGTGAGGTGTATCTGTCGCGCGCGCACCCCTTCTTTTTCACGGTCGCGGCAGAAGAGCGAAGAGAAGACGGAAAGCTCGACTACGAACACGTGTGTATGTGTGTGTGTGTACGCAGGAAGCGGAGAAAAGTGACGAAAACAGCTCTCTCTCTCTCTGTCTCTTACATTTTTCACGTTCCAATTTACACGCTCATGTGCATCATACATGTCTGTTGGTGTCCTTCCAAAGAATTTTGCCGTTCAAAAGAGAAATGCTTCCACTCGATCTTCCCTTTTTCTCTCACGCGCTCTCTTAAACTGCAGAAAAAAAAAAGAATCGTTTATTCCTGTATTATGCGGAACAATTAAAGGATTGCTTCGCCAGATGACTTTATACATCGACTTTTATATATCGGCCATTAAAGTAATTGAAATGTATTAAATGTTATTGGAAATTAGACTCGGACACCAGGAGAAAGATATTTTTTTCAATTTCGTAATTTTCTTTAACTCTAACTGTGTATTCTATGTTATTTTGGTATTATGCTCGTCCAAGAGTTACAAACTTATTTTCCTCTTTTTCTATTTTCTCTTCGTCTGTCTTTGCGCCGCATTACCGTAATTGCGCACACAGTCGTCTGTAGTTTCCAACGGGATTATTACGTTGCCCGAGTTTTCTTTCTTTTCCGGAAGTCTCCTGCGATCGTTACGCGCGCGTAGCTATGCGTGACGGTTGCCGGACCGGCAGACCGCAATAATAGCGGTCACACACGATCATAGATGCCGTTTCTTGATCGAACGATAGAACCAAGAATTTAATCATGAGGCGATAATCTCCATCTACTGTCTAAAGGATTTCACACGTTCACGTTCGATCGATTTTCGATTTTGCAAAATCAACTATTATGAATTTGATTTATTATGGAAGAGATGCATTTGCCGATGCACCGTTATTAGTTGCATTAATATAATATATTAAATATATTGTTTAATAATATATGCAATATTACTGATTATTAGTAATCATTAATGCGATTGATTGTATCGTAATTATTTATATGTATAATAATTACGATTCTCTTTCTCTTACTCTTTCACATTAATTATTAATGTTTTAAGAAGATAATAGAGATAAAATAACACAATGTTCTATATATGGGATATTTCGGAAAGAAATTATCGTGTGAAATCAGATTTCTATTAGATATTTTAAAAATTATGCGAACGTTTAAATTAATATGTATTTATTTGGTATATAATACAAAAATTTGTGCCGCATATTTAAAAAGAAAAGGTAATATTTGATTTAAAAATAAGATTTTTAATAAAATACGAGAAATCTGTCATGAGCTTTATTTTCAAATTACTTTCAATAAAATATTATTTAAAGAAATATTTGTGTGTAGTTATACAAATTGAACGTCGTAGTATTTATCTGAACATTTTATTAAAATGGAAACTTATAATTGATACAACTCACAGAATAATATTGATTGTTATAAAATAAAGTTATCATTTCCCTTTTTTCTCGCTACAATTATTGAGCTGGGACGCGGATATAAATATTTTCCTCTGTTACATTTTATAAAGCTTCATTCATTTCGCCAATATTATTTATTTAGAGAATTTTGTGAAAGAGAGAGGCGAGTGTATTCCGAATTTTTTTTTAGAACAATCATGAATATTTCATAAACTCTCGTAGTACAGTGATTTTTTTCTTTTTTTTTCACACTTGCACAAATTTATACCAGTCCAGGGGAAGAATTTTAAGCGGCTTTTGCACAAAACTGCGGATTTTCGTACCGTCCTTCAATCTTGGAACGACCCATTGTCAATCTTGAAACGCGGAAAGCAAATCGCGATGGGTGTCAAGGATTTCCTCAGAAAACCGATTATTCCAGCTAAGCCTAACCGGCCTGGATAAAGAGCCGACACAGATTTTTTCCTTGGATGCCGCCGCCTTGTGTTGAGTCGCATACAATAGCCGTCGTGGATCGTTTGTTTCCCGCGATGCGGCGACGGGACAAGAAAAATCTTCGTTAACAAACGCTGGCCTTCGAGCACGAACGATCGCAGGGGATTTGCATGATCATAAGTCTTTCAGCGAGAGATCGCTGAAAATTGGGCCAAAATTTATACGCGTCCTGCTTGAGCGCCTTTGTCTTTTATAGACAGATAAAAAAAAAGTAATGGTGCTCTAATCCACACGCGAGGAGATGGAATAGAGGGAAAGAGGGCGGTGGCGTAACTAAGTGGCTCGAAGCATGTTTAGCATGTTTGATTTCTTATGCAGGATCTCCTTATATATCTTACACATGTTCTTCTCTTAGTTTGTGTTTTAAATTTAATCTTATAGCGAATTCGATTGGATGCACTCAGTGCGCACTGATGTACATTAAAGCCATCGTATACAAATTGACGTAACAATATTTGTTCAATATAAATACGATAACGGATTAAACATGAAATTCTTAGTAAATTTTTTGCGCCGTTAAGTAAAATCTGTGTATCTTATAATTCGAACATTTTACTTTTAAATTAGTGTATATAACGGCTTTAGTATGCACTAGTGCGCGCTAACTTTCAGCGTTTTTCAATGGCGAAACTAGTGCGCACTCAGTGCACTTTAAAGCCGTTGTACACAAATCGACATAAAGATGTACGTTTAATAAAAATATATATAGAAACGAATTAAACCGCGAAATATTCAATACATTTTATTGTGCTATTTGATAAAATACACATTGGGCATTTTATCAATTGAGATATCTCTGTTATATTTAGAATAACATGTGTAACAGCTTTAATGTGCACTGAGTGCGCATTAGTGCTGTCAATGAAAAACGCTATTAGTATGACCGAACACGTTATTAGAAGTTATATTGGCATGCGATCAAGATCTCGGTATCACTCGATATATATATCATTTGAAATACTTCAGAACACAAAATGCCTAGAAACTGTGTCCACACCGAATCATCATATGTTATAACGAAGATTTTTGAAATAACCTATTCATGAAAGAGATTAAATTAGATGCATTCAGAAGCGACGATCGCTCACTGAGCACTCGCTGAGCAAAAAAGGAATTAATCTATTATTAATATGTTTATTTATTATAATTCGTAACGCAGAATAACTTTGTCTACTATAGATAATCTTTAATATCATATTTCTTACTTATTTATTACTGTTTATTATTTCTCTAATGTCGTGTTTAGGCCGTAAAGTTGTGTAGCGCTCAGTGAACGGTGGAGCGACTTAAAATTACATAACCTTACCTCCTAAACACGGCATTAGAAAAATAATAAACAGTAATAAATAAGTTATAAACAGTAATAATAAACAGTAATAAATAAGTTATTCTACGTTACGAATTATAATAAATAAACATATTAATAATAGATTAATTCCTTTCTTGCTCGTCGCTTCTGAATGCTTTAGGTTCTAACCTAACCTTAACCTTAACCTAACCTAACCCTAACGAATGCACCCATCATCTTCTACCGCGCTTTCCTCCTGCCCTTTGCACCCAACGCACACGCGTATGTGGAGTTTTTTCTCGCAAAGTTTCACGCGGTATAATTTTAGTCTGAATGAAAAATTATGGACCTAGTAAATTAATGAATGTTAAACACGTCGATGTTGGGTAAACTCGGCCAATTTCGCGTCCTCCGCCTCTCGTAATTGCGCCGTCGGGAGGACGCGGAAAGTTTAAATCGTCCTGAGAACGGCGGCACGCAACGCATAACGTATAAGAATCGGCGCGCTGCGCGATTACACGGACCCACCTACTGACAGATTGCCTGCGTATCCCGACACGAGCACCTGCTGTTCCATTTTTCCCGCCGATTCGCGCCGGGAACTATCATTTTCTTAACGATACCGAACGATATGCCGGAGATAGAGATGATCCTCCGCCGAGCATCGATATTTCGGAAACGGCAGACCGTCGCTCGATGGCCAATTCATGAGATACAGTAGTGCTTTGCTCTATGATATTATCGGATAAGAGCGGGGTATGATGCAGAAGAATAGATAAATAGTGGTTGGGGAAAAATATCAGGGGTTTATCATCTATTAGGGTAACATTTCAGTTCCGAGTAACGTTTATTTCTAAGCTGAGCATTTATTTCGAATAAAGAAAGGAACTTTATGTTTTCCTTCCTTTCTTTTTTATTACAATTGGTTTTATTCAAATTTCCGTAATGTTTATGTTTTCATAATGTATGTATATTTCTGTTTCAGACCTTAACTTTCTGGCTTTGGTTGTCTTGGATATTAATATCCCGCTCCGCTTTTCATCACTTCGGTTCGTAACTAATTCTTTAAATTCTTACGATTATTAATAATAAGTTTATGGTATATTCTTTATCGATGAGTGTGGAGTGTTTAACCCTTTTAAAGATGTTTCAATTTTAAACTTTTTCAAAATAAACAAAACACTGTGTGTTTGGATTTAAGACACGTAGTGTTTTATTGAAAAAGTTTAAAACTAAAACATCTTTAAGTGTTTAAAGAACGGTCTTTAAAGAATTTAAGATACTAAAGTAGAACATTTTAGTATCTTAAAATTAAACATTTCTTTTTTAGTGTTATTCTCCATTGTCTATTATTACGAATTTTATGATCGTGCGTAAAGTCAGCAGAAACTAGAGGCGCAAAACGTTTACAAGTAGGACTCTCTAGATAGTCTAGTATCAAATATTAATATCGATAGTCCGGCTTCGATGGCGGGCCATAACCGGTAGTCGTTCCCAGTAAACATCGATAGCCAACTCCATGACACGTTTTCCCTTCCTGTTCTATCAAGTGTCTCCTGCGGGATAGCCGCAAGTTTCTCTCTTTCGTTGCAGCCTGATTCCCTTCTAAATAATAATGTCTAGACGTCTTTACGTCGTCTTCGCGCGACGAATAGCTCTCGTGGCGAGAATAAAATTGGTCGTTTACGATAAACCCTGATCTCCCTCTGGGTTCCCCTACATCCTCTTTCTTCCGCGCCATGTATCGCCGTTCTAAGAAACAAGCGATTCGTTATTCCTCTGAATGAAATGCGAGGAGAATTTACGGTTTTGTATGACGACAAAAGCCGATAAAAGCCGGGGGAACGAAAAAAGGGAGAGGGTGGACTTAAGTAGGTGCCCTTTTCGACGAACTGTTTAACACGCGGCCGAATAAGCATTATAACGCGAACAAGGCGGTCAGTACTCGACTGCATGTATATAAGGTGTCTCTAGCATTTTAGTATCATTAAACCGTCCTGCATCATTGACAACAAAATTTGAAATTAAGTTTTTTAAATCTATTTTCAATATTAAAGACCAGAATACTAAAGATCAGGATTGATCGAAAAAATCCAATGAAAAAAATCAGGTAAACCTGGTAAATTTCAGATTTTACTATCCCGGACTTCACCCGATGGAATAAAACCTGATCAAAATTATGAAAATGTTTAACATGTTTTTAATACTGAAATATATATATTTACGTACTTTATCGAGGGGGTAACCACTTAATGTAATCTTGGGACAGAGTCCTCGAAATCATTATAAAATTCATATGAAATCTCTACGTGTAATCCGATAATTACATATGCAACCACGAGAAATTATTGTATAATATTAAAATTAATTAAATAAAATCGTATATTTTATCAAATTGCTTCATATGTAGTGAAAAAAATTATTTGTAATCAGATGAAATCATATGAAATCGTGTAATCTGAGGGACAATATTTTAGCTAGTGGTTACCCTCTCGTACTTTATGCAAAAAAGATATATTTGCTTTAATTAATAAATCGTATTTATCACGCGAAATAGGTGAAAAAAACGAAATCAATAATAATAAAATATCGTATAATAAAATATTTTTTAATTCAAATTAATATTTAAATTACATTTTTTAAATAAGAACTTTGGAGATGATTTATTTTATAGCTTTTAATAGAAAAAGTCAATTTTTACCGACTTTTCTTAAATACCCGTTCTTAATCTTAAGCATACTCGAAAAGTTTTTATTTTAAGTTTAATGAAGAGATTTTTTTAAATATTGTATGAAGCAGTATATATATAAAAATAAAAAATATATGTTTTATAGATCATGTTTTCAAAATTCTATGATTTATCATTTTCTCAATATTCTATGATTTGATAACAAAACTGTTTTTAAATTAAGTTTAAGCAAACTTTATTATGACGAAAATTTTATTATATAGTTTGTTGAATGTTGATCGAGAAATGGAAATTTGGAAATTGGAAAAATGATGATATTGATAAATGCCATTCGATAAATAAAGATTTTCCTCTATATTTTCTTTAAAGAAAAAAAAATTAAAAAAGATAGATCGCAAAATAGAAGGTAGAAATACAAATTCTGATACTATCTTCGCTTCATAAAATTAAATATTTTATTTTACGAGTGACATTTATTATATATACATTTATAATTCGAATCTTATGGACGTTCTAACGATACAGGTGTTATTAACTATCGGTCATTCGAAACTTTTTAAATTTCTTTGGAAGAAGTCACAATCGTTCCTCGCTGTCTCTACAATATCTATTCATCTGATATCCCTCTGCCTTCTCTGGAATACTTTTTGAGAGGTCTGGGACACCCTATATATATGCCATATATCCGGAGCGACGACGTTCACGTACAACGTCTGTGCGTAGGGCTTGCCTTCCGTTTTCTGATTGGCCATCGTGACTGCCATCGATTTTTCTCATACGTGTGTATGTATCAAGATATGTAAATATGGTTTATGCCAAGGCATTGTATCATCGTCTTGGTGCATACGAGAGGAGACCGTGAATTAAAGGTGCGGGGGATAACGTGTTCATCGTTCCGACGAAACGTATTTGTCCAACGCGGCTCGTTTATATTTAAATGAACGGTTGATTTTATATTGTACCACCTTGCACACCTCTTTCTAGGCTTCTCCCAGATGCATCCTGCGGTGCGCTCCCGATATATATATCCGATACAAAGAGCGACTACTGGTCCTCGGAATTTTAACGCGGTGAGAGAGAACATTTTCAGTCGCGCGCGAGAATGGACACAGGAGTATTGTAACGCGTTCGAGAGAGCTCTTTTTTGTTAGCTTTTCGATTCACGATAAAACCCGAACCTCGGAAAGTCGAGCTAAACATTTAAATATTGAACGGTCATTCTACGTGCCCGTTGGGGAGTAACTATCGCGAGTTATTTTCGAAATTAACTCACGATACGCACATATGAATCTACTTTGAAAATCGATTTCTTTTATTACATTGTAAGTAAATTTAGTTTATTATTGTTGTAGCGCTTTGAAGTAATTATCAATTGATTACCTTAAGCCTAGGTTTTGAATTGTTAAAAAAATTGATAGATGGTAAATTATTGAAGGGTCATTCTGATATTTAAGAGTTAACTGATATAAATATGTATTTTAATTTCAATGAAATTTTTAAGCTGTTACGTTGGTTTGAAATTTTCTGTATTTTCTCTTACACGCCACTATCTACGTGGTTCACTATTTTACACCTTTTAGGTGCTTACCACGTAAGTTAGTAAAGGCAAGCTGTGCTCCAATGTGAGGAAGAAGGTAATTAAAAACGAGTGTGAAGACCGAGGGTTGATATAAGTGTTAAAAAAACGACCTTTACGCCGTGTCAAAGAATTGCCGCTCTAAAGAAAACTTTTGAATTAACGTGTAACTTTTCGAGCGTGTTAACGTGGTATTGTACGTGCGAATACAATCGCGTCGCGGATGAGAACGACGAGGATTGATTTATCGACGACATTACAATTCGAGAAATTATTTGACTCAAGCGTATGCAGGAGGTGTTGGTACGTTGGCTTCGTGGAAGTTGCGTGTCGAGATAGATGGGGAATTTATCAGAAGATTCAATTGTAGGAGGTAGATGTCGTTGATCAGGCTATCAATTTTAAACGCAATCCGCGTAGCGCGATATACCATTTCGAGAAATCGAATTCGAAACTGCCGACTTTAACCCAATATTTACACCGCCGTCCATTTATTAACGTCTCTTTAAATTGCGCATCCATTATAAATTCCTCTATGGCAATATTCCCGGTATATTTTTCGAGCTAATATCGCTGTTTGAGGAATGTTGTTTTAATCGTGCGATATGTCATAGTAAAAATCTTTCAACTTGATTAAAAATCACAGTTCATCGATATAAAATTGTAACAATATATACATATATATATATAATAT
The DNA here is from genome assembly GCF_001594075.2 of Trachymyrmex cornetzi. Taxonomy (NCBI): domain Eukaryota; kingdom Metazoa; phylum Arthropoda; class Insecta; order Hymenoptera; family Formicidae; genus Trachymyrmex; species Trachymyrmex cornetzi. Next base: position 3,347,792 of record NW_017299926.1, on the reverse strand, counting down.
ATATATATATATATATATGTATGTATATATAATTGAAAAAGCGCAAAACAATATGTTAATGCGTACAAAATAATTATAAAGTTGAAATGTTTATATAATTAAAATTATCATTACTATATAATTACAGACATGGATTATAGAGTAGAAAGAAAATGTTGTAATTATGCGATATATAACATATATATATGTATATATATTAAAAATCTTCCAACTTAATCAAAAATTTACAGCTCACTGATATAAAATTATAACGATAGATGTATAATTACAAACGTGTAAAACAATATGTTAATGCGAATAAAATAATTAAAAATTCAAGTTGAAAGTTTGTAAAATTACAATTATTATTATTGTATAATTGTAGACATAGATTATAAAGCAGAAAAGAAATGTTTTAATCGTGTGATATGACAGTAAAAATCTTCCAACTCAATCAAAAATTACAGTTCCCTGATGTAAAATTATAATATGTTATAATATATGATATATTATATAATTGCAAATGTGCAAAACAATATGGTAATGCGAACAAAATGATTATAAATTAAAGTTGAAATGTTTATATAATTGAAATTATCGCTATTCTGTAATTATGGACATAGATTATAGAAAACAAAGATAAGATTAAAGAATGAAGATTCTTTCTGTGAAAGCAAGTGAAATCAAGTTCATTTACATATTATAAAGAAAGTATGAAAATGTGATGGATATCTTTGGCAGTCGTATTGAATATCCAGTCTATAATTCATGAGAATCCTCGGCAAATGTCCAATGAGCTCACCGAAAATCCGCACATTAATCAGTTTACAGTAAAACAAGTGGCGCATTTTACGTTTGCAAAAATTAATATTTATTTCTTCTTTATTTTGCGTTGCCCCATTTTTTTATACGTCATAAATGCTCATGTACACGTTGCTTTCTTCGTAACTGTGGAGGTGGTTAATGCAATGTTTATCGTCATCTCGGAAATTAATTAGCCTTTGAAGTTGAAGATAGCACACCCTCACATTATCAAATCAATCATAGTCCATTACCTCGATAGCGTAATAGTTATTGCACACGATTATAATACACGATACGACGTTCATTGTTATTGGATTCATTAAGAGCTTTCATCATTCTCTTTGCGAAACATTGTTTGTTGATAATCAAGCTGTTTGTCTACTTTGGACAGTTTTTTTTAGTATAAACAAGTATATTTAAAAATGTCACAATACATGATCTCCTTTGATAATTTTGTAATTGACGTTTTTCTCGAAAGACGTTTAAAGATTTCAATTGCAATAACATTTAACATAAGATTTTGAAATATGATAACTTAAATTGTACGCTTAAAAGTAGATAATAAATACTTTATTTTTATTATTTTTTAATGTTTTGTTATTTTGTTAGTTTTATTTTAACAGAATTTCTAAATTAAAATTTAAATCACTTAATTTTGGGATTAATTATACAATCATTTCATCGTTAAAAAATTATATAGGTATTAAAATTTTAAAATTATTAAAATGATTGCTGACATGCATTATAATATGCATTATAATATATATTTATGTATAATATATATTCCGTTAACAGTAGTATTATAAGAGAAAATATGATAATATATACAGTTGTGTATTATTCGTTGAATAATGTGAGGGACGTACATTTCTACGCTTGGATAATTGAATAATATATTTGCGTAGGTTCCTTTTTTTTCTCAAAGTTAGAGTTGGTGGCTATTCGATGCTTCATTCCCAATTTTTTTTGGCAAAAATGATATCTTGCCAACGATTACTCATCTCCTTCTCTCTAGAATTCATTCTCAAATCGCGACAAAACATGCATCCCGCTGCGAATGTATATGTTTCACCCAACAACGGCTTCTTCGATTATGTAAACGGTGCGATAAATTACGCAGGGTGTCTGTCGTCTCAACATGACGCGACGAGAAACGAGATAGATACGCGATTAGCTTCCTTGGCTCTTCGCAAGTCTCTTCGCGAATCCCGGAGGGATTTTACGCCTGCATCATGTTCGCCTACATGTGTGTGCAATTGAATGATATTAATTAAAATAAATCTCAGTCGAATCTCTCTCGAAAGACGTGATTTAAAAATAATCTTTCGACTTTTATAATCTCAAAAATTTTCAGTGTTAATTTAAAAATAATTTTCTGTTTTTATCTATCAAGGCAAGAGTAAAATAAAAAGAACAATTAGAAATAGGACCGATTGGAAATAGAAACATGAAAAAATTTCTTAATAAAAAAGACATTACAAAATTTCAATCGTTTCTTACATAAAAAGCATACAAAATTCAATTTTGCAACAAATTTGTTGCAAACAAATTATTAAATATTGACTGTAGAGGGAAACTGATAACGTCAATCGATTCTACAGAAAAAGTTACAAAAGAAAGACAAATAACTTTTTGTAATTGTTTTTTTGCTAACTTTACTGATTCAGTCATAAACCGGAATGAGTTTTAATAATCCGTAATGTTTATTTTTTGCATAAACGGAGAACGATCTGAGAAAAAGTTATATACGTGTTTCTGTGGTACATTCTGTTCAACATTTCTCGTAGAATCGATTAACGTAATCAGTTTCTCTCTACAGTCAATATTTGTAATAATTTGTTTATAACAGTTATTTGCAAAATTGATTTTTATTATGTCCTTTTTACGTCAGAAATATTTTTTATGCTTCGCTTCTATTTCCAATTGTAAACGTTTTTTGTTAATCCTGCTGATCTAACCATGGACATTAATGAGATAATAATTAATTAAACAATACAATTATTTAATGGAACTGTATTATTATATAAGAAGAAAATTTTATATATAGAAGAAAGAACAGACTTTATGAGATCAATTATGATGATCAATATTCAGTATAATTACTGTCCAATTTCTTTTTTTAAAGGGCTTAGAATATACTTGAAATTGAAAAATTAAATTTAGCGTTTTAGCGTCAATTTTTTTAGAAATATGTTTATTGTTTACTAAATGTAGTCAGTTATTAATGTTGCAATTAGTTTCGAAAGTTCTTCTATTTTAAGTGGATAAACAGTAAGCAGAGGGCAAACAACGCTAATCGCTCTTCTTAACGTAGAGCATCCAGCGCGTTTATTCCAAGAGACAGCGACTATGAGACAAGAGGGTGACGCATGGAGCCGGGCATTGTTCTACCTACTCGAGGTCCGACGACACATTTAGGATGACTAAGCTGGTGCTGCGCATCGGATATACACTTTCACCTGTAGGTCTCCTTTATATTCAAGGAAGAGAGCAGATCAAAAAGGAGCGAGAAAGGGGACAGGGGAATCCGGATAATCTAAAAAATACATCGGGTATGCATTTGGAACCTCATGGGCACTGACACTGACACATACCTAGTAACTCTTCTTCCTTACAAATCTTCGAACGACGTGGTGACTGTAGAGTTATTTCGAATTATTGCTTTAAATATTACTCTAAGATACACAGAAATTCTAGAGAGTCTTTAAAATCTTATGAGAGACCTATTAATAAATATAAGGCTTGGAATTTCTTAAAAAATCTTGCTAATTTTGAAACATTAAAATCTCTTACAAAAGTATTTATCACAGAACAACTCGACATATATAATGTTATTAGTCAAATTAATCGTATAACACAAGATAAGTTAAATAGATTTGGGAGGCATTCCATGATTATCAATCATTAATAAACGCCATCGTTATTATATAAATACATCCAAGGAAATTTATTACCGTTTCAATCAAGTATAATTTAGAATATAAACATTCAATAAAGACGAACGAAAGTAAAAATTCTAGACGGTAATTCATGCGTTATAATTCAACAAAGTAAATTGTATTTAAATCTTTCATACATAATTTAACGAGACAATCGGACGTTTTGACTCGATTCAAGCCATCAGCGATATCCAAAATTCAAACATAATTGATTGTTTAAATTTTGGATATCTCGCTAATGATGGCTCGAATTGACCCGAAACGTTCGAACGTTTTGTTAAATTATGTAAGAAGAAAGACTTAAATACAATTTACCTTGTTAAATTATAACGCACGAATTACGGAGCAGAATTTTTATTCTCGCTCACCCTTATTAAATATTCACTTGTGAAAATTTCGAGAGTCCGATTGATCTCTATTATTTTTTATCGTTAGAATATATACCTATAAATATATACGTAAAAATAAAATTTTTCCATAATATTCAAATCTTCCACACAAATTGACAGTATGTCTATATGAATAATTCAATATATGTGTATACAGTCGAAATTATTTAATATTTATCTCATTGTCTAAAAACCGATTTTTGGAATATTTAACAAAAAATTGCATCGAAAATATGAAGCGTCGAAATATCCCATGCATTTATACAAAAATTTAATTTTAATTCGAATTTGCATATTATCGTGTATCCTCCTATTAACTTCTGCGGGAGTTGAATATATTAACGTTTCAAAGCTTTTCAAGAATTCTTATCTGTGACTAATATCCGGAATGATTCGTCGTATTTACGAGACGACTTAAGACGCTCGTTAGCTCATCGTAGTGCATACCGCATACGTAGAAAGGACGAGCAAGAAGAAGCCAGCGGAGCCAGTCGTAGGTATAGCACCGCGAATGGGTCTTTAATTCGTGTCGAGGGACCATCGAAGTCTCGTTCCGACGACCGGACGTCTTTTCTCCTAGCTCGAGGGACCGCGAGCAAGAAACGCTTGCACCGGCTGGAACAGCACTGAGTGAGCGAGCGGAGCGATCGTGATATAGCAAATGTTTGAAATGACTTCTAACAAGGGAAGGATCCCGACGGGTTATGTACACACGCGGGGATGCGGTATCTTCTCACGTACATGCACATATATGCACATATGTGCACCTGTGTGCATGCTGGGTACCTTGATTGAGGAACGATGCAAAGGTCCGAAAGGCCAGCGAGAGAACCAGGTGTGGGGAGCGAGAGAGACAGAGTTGGACAGGTAGATGGGTAGATAGACAGATAGATAGTAATAGAAGGAAAGAGAAAGATGGGAGAGGAATAAAAGAATGAAGACCGGTAGATACGTCGGCTTTTAATTGCTCTCTTTGATTCTATTTCCTTTTTGCGATTGAATGGTCCACTCGAGGATCTACCACGGACTTTGATGGTCACGTATCGTGATTAGTGTCAAGTGGTTCCTGGCACTCATTCTGTAAAGTCGCGTTTTCGGGAACGGTAAATGGATGGGTGGATGGATGGATGGATGGATGGATGGATGGATGGATGGACGGTTGGTTGAACTGGCAGCGCGGCGGTATTAAAAATCCTGCCACTGGGCTTTAAAGCAAAAGCGCGACGATTTTCGCATGAGCGAGCGATTCGCGTCTTATGAGCGAGCCATGTCAAAGTTCAGAAAATTCTCGATATTTCCCCCTTTGAATCTGTGAGAACGGATAAAATCGTTTCGCGTTATATATAACCTGGTATACGTTCACATGCAGTCGTGGTTGCAGTGAAAAATCAGGAAAATTATTCCTGTAGTTATTTTCGTTCTCTGTTAAAGTTGCGGTAATGGCACAGTGACGAACAAGATCTCGGCATTTTTATTCGGTAATATTTTTATTTGTAAATTTATACGACATGTATAGTGACATAATAGCGGTACAGTACACAAATTTGATATGTAAATTCATATGTATTAATGCATAGATGCGCAGAATTTCAAGAATAACGCACGACTCCGTCTCTGCAAATTGTAAACGGAAAAAGAATTTCTCGTTGGGTGAAACTATCGATTTTGCAATAAGCTATAAACTATTCTGCGACATTACATAAAACTCTAGTTACATAAATTTTTTAGAAACTACTGCAAGCTCTCAAGGTAGGTACAGCAATTTTTTCAAAGAAATGACGATCCTAATCACATCACCGAATGCAACTCTTAAATGATAGGCGGAAATATTTAATAAAGAATTAAGCTCGGTGAATGTGCACAAAGCGGACGTATCCTGACCTCCTTAAATTACGCCTGATGCTGATACGGGCTTTTTCCCCATTCTCTGTGACTTCATTAAATTTTGCAGTCGCGGTAAAATGCACGGTACGCTTCTCTCTCTCTCTCTCTCTTTCTCTGTTTCTCGAAATGGTCTGTCTAGTATGAGCAAAAGAGAGAAAGGTCGCGCTTGCTGAAGAAGTATTCGAGGAGGACGAAAGTAGGAAACGAATTACGACGAAGTGGCACTACGTCGAATTGATGCGGGATGAGAGAAAACGTAATTATATGCGCAGCGTAGTCGACTCGCGTAGTTATCGGAACAGAGTCTCTCTCTCTCTCTCTCTCTCTCTCCCCTCTCACTCACTCACTCTATCTTCGCTTTTCTCTTAGTACACCCAAGTTCTGTATTATCCTGAGTCTAATCAATTGTCAGCGCGGGTAAACTACCGTTTGCGATTACGCTCGGCGGCGCGATTCGTCAATGAGAACTTTCTGGAACTCGATTCCTTATATTCTCTCCATTCCGTTGGGGCTTCTTTAAATTTCACGACAAATCGTGACTATCTCATCTCCGGAAGGATCTCTCGGAGAGTATTGGACAGTGTTGGCTAAGGCACCGGCGCCGACACAACTGTCTGCAGAGTTAAAATTTGAGGAACAAAAAGTCTTGAACACTCGATAATTTAAGATCTTCGCCGGAATTAGGGTGGATTATACTAGTAATTTGTAAGATATACTTTAGGTAAGCTTTCACATTTTATAAATGGAACTTACAAATTACTGATTTAATCTCCACGTTAGTAGTGAACGCCTCGAGTTATCGCGCATTCAAAATTTGTCGCCTCTAAAATTTTAGTATTCCCAACTCAGATCTCTTATAGTAAGGAAAAGATATTATATGTATATATAGATTAAAAAATTGTTTTTAATTCTCCGGAACTAACGATAGTTTATTGGATTCAATTACATTTTTTGTTACATCTGCAAATAAAGGGACCTGTGACTCTTAACGACTCTAGTATTACATCAGTCGTTAAGAGTTACATTAAGAGTTACAGAAAAGTCCCCTAAAATTATCATTATTAAAATAAATTTAATGTTCACACATTGTTGAAAGAAATGTGTCGAATTTAACATAAATCGCCTGCTCCAAACAGTCTACACAACTTTTTGGGTTAATTTAACACAAGATGAATACGTTAGAAAATTACTCAAATATTATATAAAAGAATGAATATATATATATACAAAAAAGATAATATTGACACAGTTTGTAAATAAAAAACCGTGAAAGTATATTTTTTCTGTAAAATTAACATTTATGATATGTTAAATTAACTCATATTTTATTCATTCATCCTAAAATTTACGTTTTAAAATACATTATTTTTATGTTACTTGTTACGTACTCGTAAAAAATATATTATTGTGGCACTAAGAAACGTCGGATATCAATTTAACACAAAATCCTTAAATAACATAATCAAATTATGTTAAATTAATACATGTTGATTTAATCATTAACGACATTAAGTCAAATTAACTCGAATGTGTTAAAAAAATTCAACACAAACGATTAACAAGAACATGATTGGACCGTTTCCAATACAATGTTTTTTTATCGTGCACACATTTTCTTTTTTTATACGAGTTATATCATTTTAGTTCTTTAGTATTTTTTAGTCAAATGAAATAGATTTTTTAAAACTAAAGCACAGATTTTTGCATAACGAGTAATGCATAAAGGAATAAATCAATCAGAGTCCTTCATTTCCATACTTCTCGCTGCGGATCTTGCATAGTGCATAAAGTATAATGGATAACATGTCGAAAAATTCGTAACGATGAATTTTTATGCGTTATACATTATGCTGGCGTTACGTAGCTTTATGTAGTAGATGGTAGACAATAATAAACAGTTTCATGTTCTAGATCGACACGTGTATAGAGTTGCATCAGAAGAATCGCCGAGTACGGATAATAAATTTTTAAAAGTTTCTGAAGAAAACTAACCGTCTTTTGTAAAACAACTTGAAGGTGAGAATATAAAGCTTCATGAACAAGTTTGTGCGTTACGCTATGCGCTTGTCTTATGAATGATGCGTTATGCAAAAGTTTGTACTTCGATCTTGATAGATTCAGAGTCAATAACAGTGTTACAAAAATTTTGACATTCGGAGGATTAGTTACAACAAAAAGGAAAAAATTCACATGCTTTTGCATATTAATCGATTTTTCATCTATTATTAAAATAATTTTGCTTAATCTTCTATTTTAAAATACCGATTATCCCTTTTAATGCAAGTCTGACGTTGGAAAATTGAATTTAGCGCTGAATTTTGTGCTGCTCTTGTTTAATTTTAGCGAATGCCACATCGATCCTTTCATTAGATTCTGTCGTATATTCACTCTCGTTTGATATATTCTTTTTCTCTCTCTTCTTTTCCAAAGCTTTACAATTTAACGGGGACAGAAATTTAACGTAGAAGAATATGACAGTATCGAAGGGATGTCAGAAGATTAAAGAATTGTTCTTCAGAATTTACGTCAGACTCATTATTGACAAGAACAGTGGAGCGTTTAAAAATGTTTAATAAAGTGAATGTAGTTTTCTGTTTTTTTTTTTATCATAACTTTTTAGTAAAGCAGAGATAATATTTTTACTCTTATTTTCATTCATACAACATATTGGTACAATATACGATTCTGGTATATATCACATATTACTAAATGGATATTACTACCTAATACCAGCATAACAAAATGTCAAAACTTGAATTGTTCGATTCGCATTGGAATCCTATGAATCCGATGGATTTATGCTGGATGAGGTTCGGTCACTCTTGAATACACAATTTCAAAATTCCGTTCACACCGAGTTCGTTCACACGGGTCTACTCGCTCGCGCTGCATAAACGCACCTCTGCGCTATGCGGAATACGCGAAGAATGAAGTGAAACGTAATCGCACGCTTCGATGCTCGCGGGAAGATTGCTTCGGCGAGAGACAGAGATAGATAGGGAAAATGCCGGTCGCGGGTTATACGGTTGCGCTTGTAGAGAGCATTACATCGTAATGCAAAATTAACGAGAGAGATTAAGTGGCCGCAAGTGAAGCGAAACGTTGTTTCCATAAACGAGAAGATATACGAGAGAGAGAGAGAGAGAGGGGGGAGGGGGGGAAGAGATCTTCGATTTACTAATATCTCGAGATAGCAGGTCGTTTACCTCCACACGACATTCGTCAAATCCGACGGGGACGTCACAAATTGGAGCTGGAATAGACGTGGACGAATGGGCGGCTCGGAAGCGGTGGAATCGATGAAAATACGAGTGAGAATGTAGGATTGCGGGATGAAGGCGAAAGATCCCTACGAAGCGGGATAGTAAGAGAATTTCAGGAATTTGCCGCGCAGCCCGAACTTTCCATAAATTATACTTTCAGATCGATCTTTTCCGCGTATCGAACGAGGATTGAAGGCCGCACGTCAATTACTCGTATTCTTTTCCCATTGAAAATTGCGACGAGCTCGAAAGAGAAACGGGCCGAACCCTCTATTAGTCGCCTTCAGATCGCGCGCCGGATTTAACCGTCAATATCGCTGTAAAATGTCGCTGTTTTCATGCTAAACCGCTGTAATCATGACTGTTACACTTGCGGTAATTTACTAATTTATTTATGCCAAAGAGCCAACTACAATTCCAATAATTTATCGATACCAGGTGCCTTGCACCGCTCGATAAATCTTTCCGACTGCCAATACGCGTGATTTTCGCGCTACTGCAAAATGAAATGCAAGAATCATCGTGTCTAAATCAAGAAGGTATACGAAACCCTCCCATACGTTTCTGCCCGTACGTGTCGTATATTTCACGTCGACGCCTTGAAAATCCTTTTCCGACTATTTCGTTTGATATCGCGAATCGTATAGTACATGGCTTTCCAGCAAATTTGCAGAGCTTGAAAAGATAGCCGCAAGATCGTGGTGTCGATTTTACAGCAAAACGTGACAAATCAGTAGACAAGTGATCGAAATTGCAACGACAATTCGCTGAAATATGTTTTATATCTCGTTAATCTCTCGGAAAAGAGTTTATAAATTTTTTACAATTACTGAGAAAACATATTTTTAATTTAAATTTGAATAGTGACAATTAAATATTTATTCAATATAAAGATATATTATTAATATTTAGTATTTTTTCAACGTACGTTTTCACTTCTTGGCATTTTCTACTGATAAATTGAAATGAATCGATAGCCTTTTATGAGAGACAGAAATTAATTACAAATCGTATCAGAGATGCATTTGAAATGTCAGAATTTGAGGTTCGCGATAAGTTCTTGTAAAGTAAACGTAAAACGCAAATTGTGACTTTAGACCTTCGAGAGTTCTTCAAGAAAGTTTCTCCATTTTCAAGTGACGGCGAATATTGTGAGTAATTATGAAATTCGATTAATGTTATTTTACGATGTCACAGTCGAGCATGACGTTGCGGGAACATCCTCTGTAATATCAGTTAGAAAGCCTGGGAGAAGAGTTACGGAAATTAACATAAAGAAAATAAAGATCAGAGTGCAAATTTCATTTCAGAGATATGAACGAATCGTAAATAATTAATGAAATTTTATTTAAGTACTATATTAATCATATGTTTGAATAATGCAGGACTCTAGTGTGTAAGACATGACCTGTTCAGAGATATGAGATAATTACGATGTAAGTAATTAATGAAATTTTATTTAAGTACTATATATTAATTATTCGATTCATCATACGTTTGAATAATGCAGGACTCTGGCAAGAAAACGATAGAGAGATTCGTTGTTTCGCCGGTTTAGAAAAATGACGAGGAACGTAATCATACGGTTGTGCGAAGGTTACCGAGCGGAAGGATAGGGTCAACCCGCCGCCGCGTTTTCTTCATCAGCAACTTCAACGTTAATGCACCGAAGATATACGCGAATGGGGATCGGTAGCGTGCAATGTAAATCTCCCATGTAAATATACACATGGCTGAGTTAGTTGCTCAGCCGAATGAACGGCCAGGTTCGAACAGGGTGTCTCGCACGGCATATTTCGCATTTACCCGTGCCACCCAGTAGTTTTTCAACTAACATTTCGTACGCGCAATGATTATGTACGCGGCGGATACTAAAATGCCATAATGAAGCGTAGAAAAGATCGTGAACCTTCCGTTGTCGAGAACGGTCACTAGGTCAGTCCCGATAGTTTAGACATGACGGCGTGAAATATCACGTCGGCCACGGTAATTTTTAAAGGATCCGGGAGAAACTGAAACAGCATATTGGCACAAAGGAGAGCAAGAAGGATCAAAAATGGGTCTGTGTGCCAAATGGGGCGGTCATGTCTGTTCCTTTCGGCACATAGACCTATATATTTTCCTCCTTTTTCTTCGAAAAAGAAAGAAAGCATGCAAAATGCTAGAAGACCATGAGAACACACGCGGTGTCTCAAAATTGGTGATAAATGGATATACGGTTATTTCCTGTGAAATTTAGACCAAAAAGTCGTTTTTTTTTTTTTTAGCGAAACTGCAATAATTCGAATGCATTGAAAACGAAACTATTAGGCCGTTGAAAACGAAAATTAAATTTTATTATAGAACAACTTCATATATCTTTATAAGGCCCGGTTTTTTTCTGGTTAACTGACAGTTTAGATTTAACCTTATTTAACTTGATGATGAAAATTGATGATAAAAATAGTGTTTTTCTAGCTATAATTAATCGCTAAACTGCGGTGGTCACTTTAAAAGCTACGTACTGCAAAACCATCATTTTAATTAACCGTATCTAGAAAAATACAATCTTTACATTATTATTAGATTAAATCAAACCACAAGTTAATAAGAAAATAAAACTGAATCTAACCATTTTAAAAGATATATTTACTTCTAATCCTGTAAATGTAAAATTTGCGATATCATTTGCAACTCGCGATATTGCTTTTAATGCTCCGCACTTTAATCCTCTGATTAATTCTCCGTTTTGATCGATTTCCATTTCAACCCTCCATCTCAGCATCCCGCCTCGCTCCCTAATGACTCGCAGAATCATTATTTTTCCGGTATATTACGTCGTGTCGGACGGAATAGACTTCAGCTCTTCAATCTCTTCGAAATCCTCGATAGCTCAAACGAGACGACGTCCATCAGACGATGGCATTCACGCGCATTTGTCGCGAGACAATTCGGTCAGGCAAATTACGTTGTTAAATCGTTTCGGCGGTTAGCCGAGCGGACTGGCCAACTGATCGAAAGGGCGGAGTGCACGGGAGAGAGAGAGGTCGAATTAAGGAAATTTAGTGGCTGCCAACTTTATTAGGCGCGATCATATTAGGCAGTGTGCCGGTCGGCTCGGCAGTGATTTATTCAGTCACCTCCTCTCTCTCTCTCTCTCTCACCCAGTTATATACACACATCGCGTGGACACGATGTATGCGCGCGGTACCGTACGTGCCATATGGCGAGGAACGCGGTAAATCATTCCTCGTTAACCGTGCGCAGGTCCTAAGCTTGTTATAAAGCGAAGTTCAAACTTTTTAAGTATGCAAAATCGCAGGCGAGCAAAAAGGCGTCTCGTCGCATCGCAACGCGTCGACTGTGCTACCGATATAACTACGGCGGCGTTAAGACGCTCCTACGACGATCGGCTGCTTCTTCCTTCTCTTCTTGCGGGTTTCACGAACGATACTTTGTCAAGAGCACTTTTCAGCTTCTTATTAGTCGTTCGCAAACTCTCCAGGTTACTTACGGATGTGCGTGCTAATGACGTGCCCGGTAATTCGTACCCTACCGTCTGTTCGCGCCGACGTTACTTTCGTGTAGTCTCTCTGTCGCTCTCTCTCTCTCTCTCTCTCTCT
>NW_017299926.1:3320100-3334914 GCF_001594075.2 Trachymyrmex cornetzi | reverse complement strand
CTCTCTCTCTCTCTCTCTCTCTCTCTCTCTCTCTCTCTCTCTCTCTCTCTCTCTCTCTCTCTCTCTCTGTGCGCTACGAGAACAAAAGTATTTTCTTGTCTAGTCGTCTAGTGATATCCTATACGCTTTGTTTTCGTTCTCAATTATTCAACAAAGTAAAAAGTAAAGAGAATAAAGAGAAAAGAGAGTATCATTTGGGTATAAACGTAAACGTCAAGAAACATTTTTTAATCTGTGATATTTAAATAGCTACAAGTATTGTGAGATATAGGTAAAAATACTGTATTTTAAAGTTTAAAAAACGATACAATGGTTAGTGATATAACGTAAATAGTAATCACATTTCGCGATGTGTTATCTAACAAAGCAAACGTGAAATAAGGTTTGCATGAAAGCACTGTCAGTATAACGCCAAAATATTTTTGGCACGTTACCAGAAAAGAGATTTCCAACGTTTACTAACACGATTTACTATTCCATTGCATTGTAAATGCTGTGGAATTTCTGTTATATGTTTACGCATCGATAGTATGAATTTTTATATGAGAAAACAAACGTATACTTCGTTTTCCTCTTCCTGTCTTCAATTCCATCCACGTATTTGATTATCGACTTGTCTCTCTCTCCTCTCTCTCTCTCTCTCTCTCTCTCTCTTCAAATGCAATAACGGATGTATTTGTCTCGATGTTCCGTAGAGACAGGCTCGCTGAAAAGCCGGATCGTTCCCCAGTATTTCCCAAACCGATGAATTCAACAGTCGTTAAATCCGCTGCTGTATTTTTGATACATTGGATCATATAACTCAGCGGTTAAATCGATCAGAAAATCTCACACAGTTTTCAACATCTGTAAACAAGAAAGATAATAAGCGAGGCAATTAAAGTATTTTAACAAAGAACTTATACGAAACTATTAAATAATTGAATAAGAATATTTTGAGCCATAATTCGTAAAATTGCTAAATCGTATCATACATCATATTTACCGACAAAAAATATATCTAATGTATTTCTAATTATTAATTGTGACGTCATATTATTGGTAAAATTAAAAATAAATTTGTTTCTTTTCCTTTTACTATCTGCGTTATCAGTATATCTTCTTCAACTCCAGTTTCTTATCTATCTCTTCCGCAATTACCAATAAATGAGTAAAATATCGATATCATCCTCCTTCACTATTATACGTCTGTACTGGCAAGTTAATTGGTGAGAAGCGGCGCCGACGAGATTCCACGATATTTTCGTCATTCCCACTGATCCATCGTTCCTTCTTCCATCGACTCACGCTTTACGGAACAGAAGAATCAGAAGAGATATCCTCCGCAGATTTGCGCGCGCGCAGAAGGATGGTACAGCATCCATAATGAGCGGCAGAAGGGAGAGAACATCGATTGCAAATCTCAATGTTGAATAATCGAGATCTTTCTCGCTTGCGCCTCCTCCTTCTCGTCGTATCTCCTCCAGTCGATATCCACCTGCTGGACAGCATACCATGGCCTATCGCCTATAGGCTTTTCGTTTTTAGTATCGGCCAAAGCGTCTGCACGCGAAGATTTGCGATTTTATGTACATCCGCTTGCGATGTAAAATCGCTAACCTTTGCGTTCGGTTAAGTTAAAAACATATACTTATCGACATTGGTTTTCCTTTCTTCTGATGACTTCCGGTTCAAAGTTTTTCGAAAAATATTATATGAATACATGTTTAAATTGTAATAGTAAAAAAGATATCCTTCAACAGCATCGAAAATTTTGATGATGAATTTTTTAACATTAATTTGTTTCTTGACAAAAATTATTCTTTTATCTTTTTTCGCAAAATTTTAATTTTTAATATTGTGATAATTATGTTTTGGACCTTAATTTTTTTAAAACAAAATATTTGAAATAAAGTATGAAGAATGAAATAAAAGTTTCTCTTGTTGGAGAAAGTACAAAACAAATTTAAAATAAAATCTTTTCATATTCAGCTTGCAATTAGTTCTCTAGAAAAATAACGTTTTGAACAGAAAAATTAATAATATACTTTCCTTTGTAAACTATTCGATTAATATTCTTGAAAAGGAAGTTTTTCATATAAGAAAGTTTCTTATGTAAGAAACTTTATTCAACATTCTTCAATCATTTTTGCACAATCTTTACGAATAACCAAAAAGATTGCAAAAGATTAGAAAAAGATTAGAAAAGACTTTGCCGATGACAATAGAGAATAATGCCCTATCCTTTGTATAATATTCCTTTAGAACTCAACATGATTAAGAGAAAAATGAGAGATGTAAGCAGATCATTTGTAAAATACAAAAAGGGCTGTCTTCTTTTTGCCTATTTGCTTAGGAAATCTCTATGAAATCATAACTCTCACAAGAAAAGAGAAAACGAGCGAGTGTACCTCACGCCGCTTAACGGACATTTACATTCAGAATTTACCGAGACACCCTATATAGTTCCCTTAGAGCGCGCACAAAGAACCGTGACGGATCAAAAAGGAGCGTGTCAATTTGGAAGACGGACTCTTCTTTTCCGGTGCCCGGCATCGTCTCGCGCGGTTGTTGCGCGAGCACTGTAATTATTATGACGTCCGTACAACAGAGAATTCAGTCTCTTCCTTCTCCTCCTCCTCCTCTCTCTCTCTCTCTCTCTCTCTCTCTCTCGCTGTACCTTTGTACGGCTAATTATCATTCGTGCACGACGCTTGACTCTACGATCTCGCCTCGACACTAACGAGTCGCGTTCTCCACCGTAAATGGGAACGCGTTCTCCTTGCGTGTATCAAAGCGTTCCGCTGTAATTATCGAGATCATCCGTCGTCGACTAATCATCAACAGTAGCAGGGTCACCGATACCGGTAATCGGAGGAATAATTTGCCGTGCCATAAATCGAGACCTACCTCTGTCTATACCGTTGCGTCTTCGATCGGGTGTTTAACCGCAATCCTTCTCTGTAGCGATTATTCGGGCAACGTTCATTCCTTACGTCTCTTTGAGACGTAAACGGGTAAGATGTTTCTCCGTAATACGCTTATCAGTCTTCTGGGAAACTGCAAACGTCAAGGAAACTCGGAGACTTTCTCTTTATTTACCAAAGATATTAGAAAATTTTGTTAAACTACTGAAATGTTTCTTATTTCTTTTGTTTTCTCTTTTCGTTACCAGATATTTTATTGTCAATTCTAGCTATTAAATTCTTTTTGCGGTTTGCATTGAAAGATGCAGCTTGTTTGCTCCTATTATGTAGGCACACGCGTTCTTAAGAAAGTTTTAAACGTATTTATTTCCTTTTTAAGACTGACAGTTATTGATGAGTTAAAGGATCGTTCCACTTGAAATCTAAATTAACGTCGCTGCTGGAATTGTGGAGAAAGTCATCTTCGCTCTTAGGTAGACTGTGAAGGGTAGGGTCGCCAAGAATTTCCTCGACTTCCTTGCTTTCCGTCAAAAGAAAGTCTGTGTACGAAATTGTGGAACAATCTGAGGTAGAAACTTTTGCATCTTCAGCATCCGCTCTTTTTTCCCTGTGTGCTTTTATGCAGCACGCGCGATCGATGTGGACGAAAAGTTTTTCTCTATGAACAGTTAAGAGCGGCGCATAATTTATCCAAAGCGATAAGCTCCGCTGCTCGACCGCGCATTATCATACAGCCTTGTTACGTATGCGGAAGAATATTGCATGAAACATTCATAGATATATATGTATGTATATGTATATATATATATATATATATATATATGCGCGAATAAACAAGCTTTTTTCCCCGCGGCTTCGCGAACAAGTGAGCTGACGAACGGACGAATCGCGCTACTCCACGAAAAACCGTAGCCGGTCGCCTCGTGCCGACGCTTGTTTTTCCACCAGAATAAAATGTATAAAGAGTTTCAGCGCGCATGATCAAAGCCGGCGGGGGAAAAAGCAACCTGGAAAATACACTTTTTTAATTAAATTGCGTCGGAGCCCTTTTGAGGAAGTTAGGAGTCTCGGTGGTCTTACCCTCTCTATCTCTCTTTCTGTCTCTCTTCCCCCCCTCTCTCTCTCTTTCCCTCTCTTTCTCTCTCTCTCTCTCCGCTTGTCTAGTTTTATTTACCTGTACAGGTCCAACGCACTCACGGTGCGGCGGACGGGCAGTAAATTAAATGCGCACGTTAAAGCCCGAAAAACCGAGACGGTGGCGGGTAGTCAATAGCGTTCAAAGAGAAGGTGATTGTGCGACAACTTTATAACGATCGCTGTGTTTATCGCCGACTTGACACAAAATCTCCGCTGAAATCCCATGTTATTTCAAGAGCGCTGAATATCAAATCCTCTCACGTTCGTTCCTACCGACGTTTAAGATAGCATGACATTATCCGCAGATATCTTTTCCCGATTGAAACCCCATTTCCGTTTGTCTGATCCTGAATAGTGCGCGGATTGTATTTCGAATTGTTTATCACTGGCGCTTCTCTCCAGCTCCTGGTGCAGGAGCTTCGATTGAACTTGTATTTAATTTAAAAAATTATTACAAAAGTTACCAATGTCCGTGCGATTAAACATTTATTAAACGCGGCTCTTTAGTAAACCCTTTTTATCAAAACAAAACGGTTTGAAAATATGATAACGGAAATATAACGGAAATATTACAGTAAAGGACAATTTAACTGGGCAAGTATTTAACTATTTTGCGCGAATTAATTAATGTAATACAACGCTTTTGCGTACCGCGGCAAGCATATAACAATAAAACGGATTTGTACTTTCTATATTAATTCGTATATATTTTTCATTATCAGATTCCGGATTTTGCAACCGAGCGGAAGACACTTGTACGGGCAAGCGTTGAGATAATAATTTTATATGATTATTTTTGTAAATATAATTTGATACGATACAATCGTTTTCACAAGGAAATACGTACCGCGGTATTGTCGTCGATATTCCGGTTTGAATTGCAGTGAATTAGGTTCGGAAATCGGAAATTCACGTTATCCGGCCTTTGTGCACATTTAACTGCAATCTATTGGAGAGAATCGAGCAAACTTCTCTACTCGCCACTGTCCGTGTGGTACCGATGAAAGACTCCGGCACGGCTTGTCCGTGTAGGGTGTACAACACGTCGTGCGAGACAAAGACGCGCGCGCGTCGCGAATCGCTCCGAGCGAAATCTACAGGAATGCGTTACAAAGTGCACGCTCGCGCGAGCGTGCACAGGGGCCGCATCATCAGCCGCATGCCGAGGGCGCATCTCCAATCGCCATCGCCCCGTCCTCCTAACCACGTTCGAACTCTGTGTTATATACTCTATAAAGGAGTGCCCTTGTGGAAACGACGTGGCTCCGCGTTCCTCGACGCGTAACAGCTTTCCTCACGCCGTTTCAGGTCTATCGTAACTGCTATGAATTTTTAAGCTCCGGCACAAGCTCGGATCTTGACTCTGCGGCTGCACAAACGCGCTGCAGATGCGATCCTTATCGCGTTTGTTCGCGAGAATGGAACCGCGACAATTGTCACGAAGATATACACTCTCCCGCATCCGCAGTATCGAGTGTTAAACTTGTCAACTTTATAATGGTTTGAGACTACCGTAACTGGGGAACGTATCAACAACTGCTTGACTTGCATAGAGTTCTTTTACAAACGCGACTCTTTTACAAAATGTGAGACAAGGGTGTTGCATTTGGTGTATAATTACGTGGACCAATTTTGATAGATCTTAATTCTTTTAAGGAGGTTGTAAGGGCGTAAAACACATATATTAATATTTTCGCTTTAAACTAAACTACATACATGTGAAAGTTGTGTTCATAACATTCTGGTTTTATTGAGCAACACTTTTTATAGGTTATTTATTTTATTTGTTATTAGTTTTATTGTTATAAACAAAAATTGTTAAAATAATAAGAAAAATCTAAATGTTTTTATATAAATATATCAAGTACTAAACATGACTTATGCAAAGTTTCATTGAGATTCACCATTAGTTTATAACAAATAACAAATTTTATTTATTTACCGAACAATTAAGTCTGCATCTCAAGATAACTTTACAAAAATATTGTTGAATTCCTAGGGTATTTATATAAAAAAATTGAGATTTTTATCATTATTTTATAATACATTTTCATATATTTATATTAGAGTACAAATTAAAAAAATATTACTATTTATTTAAATAACTTTTGATCCAGATGGTCAATTGTTTCTATTTTTTTTGTATTATTATTAAATGAAATTTAGAATAGTCTGTAATTTTTTCAAGTAGTTCTTAACATATTGCATTTGCCTTACACCTTCTTAACTATTATATATATATAACTATGAAGACTTCATTTAAATTCCAAACATCCTGTTTACTGAAAAAAATGTCTGATTGAAAATGAACGAACCAGAAGATTTTGATTATACCACTCAGAATTCTGGTTATTTCAACTAAAATTTTATTAATAGATTTAATAAAAAAAATCCTGATTTTCAATCAGAATTCCAGTTAATCCAACCAGACATTTTCTCAATGTTCTAAAACTACCTTCGAATGCAATATAGAATGCAAGTAACCTCTGCCTTATGACGATGGATAGGAGAAGAGTCAAGTTTTTTATCTGAAATAATTTAGAATTTCATAGTACTAACCGCGTCTAAAATTTCCGTTTCAGGTCTAAACGACCCGTTGCTATAGTCGAGGGTTAATGATGTACGTTATGTACTGTTATGTTTGTAGGGGTAAAATCTGTAATCTGGGTAGATATATATGCGCATATGGAATATATGGAATCCTATCATCGCTACAATCTTGGAAAAGTCAATCCTTCGATTCCGTGAGATAAACCAAGACGCAGCATTTTTTCACGGTCCCTTTTCTCAAGTGTAGGAAATATATGGCTTACACTATTGTTTCGCTCCAACCCAACGCGACGGCCCATTTATCGCATATAACTACCGCGCGATAACGGAGACTTGGGCGCGATTCACGGTAATGCCTGCGTCCACCCAGCGATAATAATTCATTGCTGTGTTGCGGTCTATATCCATCGCGCGCTTCCTCGTCGTAACTCTAACCCGAAAAGCGCGAAGAGATAGAAGGGAAGAGGATTGTCTCCGTGGCGCGGTCTCGAAGAAATTAAAACTTGCCTTGCGTCGGGGGAAGGTATCAAGGATCGTCCTAAGTTGTTGCACCGCCATCGAAGTTGCGACCAAAGACGCCACAGGGTTTGGCGCAGCGCGGTCTCTCTTCGGCCAAGTACGGGTCGAGGAATGGGATGATAAAAGAGGAAGGTGAGAGGAAGGGCCACGAGCGAGAGGGAGATGGAAGAAACCCCCGGAGGAATTTAACGCATGGATGAAGCCGTACGAAGAAAGACGTGTGTACCTGCACGCTACACGTGCACGCGTCTTCAACCTGTGTGTGCGACCTAAAGTAAATAAGTTCTCTCTGTCTTATTCATATCGGATCTAGGATACCTGTCTCTCTCTCTCTCTCTCTCTCTCTCTTGCACTCTCTTTCTCGCTTCTCTCGTGCCCCTTACACATACACGCGTATTCTTGTGCCCTAGGGGCAGGTTTTGAAACTTCTCTAAGCGGATTTCGTCTTGCTCGCTCGCCCACCCACTCGTCCGTCGAGAGGGGTGACGTATACGATCGTCAATCTTGCCCTGTGTAAAATTAGGCATTATTGTCCGCTACTCCGTATTGTATACCAATGCGCACAAGGAAACACCTATGACGGCACGCGAATGCATCCAGGTGCTTCCTTCCATGCAGAATGCGTCGCGTCATTAGGAAGATGCCAGCTGAACTTTTCACCGCTTTGCGTGTCGAAAGTGAAAGCTGGACGCGCGTTTCGCGGAAATTAGTATGTCTACCTCGACATTGTGATTGAACGTTCTCATTTTAAATAAGGATATTGATTTGGAGATTGTAAGGTATACACCTGAAATATAACGTTTTCAACAGAATTCTGAACAGTTTGTCACGAAAAATTCAAAGTAGCGAATTATTACGTAGATATACAATTAAGATACTAATTTATCTTAAAATGTAAAAAATGCGTCTCTTTTATTTATTTTTTTTTACGTATTATATATATGATTATTTGAAAATATGTTCAAAACTGTGAAACAATCTCAACTTTTGATTTAGAAACCGTTCAGAAAAGAAATTCAAATTTAATCTGTATCTGCGATAATTTGCGTTGGCATCTATAAATAATCTCTAGTATAGATATTTTGTGACAAGGAAATGATATCGCAGATTATATTGGAAAAGATTTAATTCTCCTTACATCTTCGTTTGGCACAACTCCTCTCAAGGGTGTACACCAGCTAAGGACTTAAATTATCACGAGTGTTACAATTGTTCCTTGTTACAATTGGCCGCGAACTCCCCTACCTGGAAGCACTTAATTTCCGTAAGTGAGATCTCTTGTGCGGAGGTCATTAGTCGTACTTGTGTTAAGTCTTCACAGTCTGTCGAGTGTTTATTAAGCCCGTAACGATAACTGGCCTGTTTACACTTTACAAACCTAAATCTTCCGGGTTTTCTAAAGCGAGAAACATATTTTCACTGTGCTTAACTACAGCTATGAAAATGACACTTAAGTTCTAAAGCGTCTTGTTTGAAATACAGGATGCAAATGCCACAAGGCGGGAACCTTACGGTAATTGATAAAGCACAAGGTTTAACAATTTTTTCTGTAATTTATAACCGAGACGTTATAGTAGCAATCGCGTAAATTGTACAAAGTACAATCGATTAAAAATTTTTGCTTCCAGTTTAAATAACTGTATTCGAGGATTAAAAAAGCAAACATAATGTTACAAAGTTTCATATCATTATTATAATTATTAAATACGTCATGCATAATTTCCAGTTTTTAAACATATAAATTAGTTAACTACTAATATGAATTAAATATTTAACGAGTTAAATAGAGAAATACATATGAAAACACATCGTATAACATGTATTTTTTATCTTTAATTCAGTGGGTTTGAAAATAATCTTTTTAATTGTATTAAAATATATCCGATATTAAATTTTTCTTTCTATAAATATTGAACGATTTCCTTCTATAGGTAAATATTAAATCATTAAAAGTATAATTGAAGATATATAATACTTATCGGATATAATAGCTCTTAAGTGTATAATAAAAAATTAGTAGATTTAAACTTTTAAATTTTTAGATACTCTTCAACGAAACCGTTCTTTTCGTGTATAATGATAAACGAGTGAGAGTCATTTATTTTATTGAAAGCACGCCGACGAAATATCGATGTGAACACGATAGGTAGCTTTTTTAGTCCTCGTATTTTCCGACCGCATACTCGCGCTCATTGGACTAGTTCGACCGTCCAAATCCTCGTACCTGATCCACAGATCGTGTAGATTAAACGTAGTCTTTAAAAAACTACTTCAATCGTTTCTACCAATCGGTTTTTGTTCATCACATTAAATTAACACTCTCTTTTATTCTCTATTAACTTTTAGTCGTTCTTACAATTAGTATCAGACATGTTCAGAAAAGAATTATTTTTTCCTTTTCTAACTGTTCTTACACTGTCATATAATGTCATCTATACTTGTTTAATATTACTATATTAGTATATAATAGAAGAAAATGGATACATTTTTTAGTAAATTTTTAATTAGTAAAAAGTCATTGTTATATAAATTTTCTTAACAAAAGGGTGTTAAAAATTCTCTCTTTAACAAAATCTCTTTATACAAAATAATAAATAATCCTCTAATAATAATTTTATTTAAATTTCCCTTGAGGAAAACGAAAAACACGCAAAGTTTATAGCAGAAAGTTTAATAGCTTGTAAGAGTAATTAGTAATACAGAGATGTGATCAACACATAATACGCGATTTTATAAAACTGTGATACACCATTACAGTCCTAAATAAAAAATTTAATCTTTATACGAAAAGAATGATTTTGTAAAAGTATTAAAAAATTTAGCTATAACAGATTGAAAATAATTTTGATGGATTTTGATCAAAATAGTTACGCGTGTAGGAATTTCAAGCATGATGAGCAATGTTACAAAAAGTTTCGACATTCTAGCAATCAGTTTGAGCGTTCTATTTAATTATTTTCATCCATCAAAATCAATTTTAAATCTATATCTAATTAAATTTTTAGAAGCTTCATCAAAATTGTCCTTTTCGTATAGAAACCGATGTATGAGTTGATACAAAATTCGATCAATTTAACAATATGACACGTGATATCGACAATTCAAATATTTATCACAGACGAATGAGAAGAATTCAATGTCAATAAAACCCACTAATGGCTCTGAAAAATGTAAAGATGGACTTTAACCTTTCTGATTAAAACCATCGATGATCTTAAAAACATATGAAACCTGAAATAGAAAAAAAATTTCTCTCCAGTATTCTCTTATATATATTTACTGTGATATATTTTTTAGTTTATTCTTTCCACGCAACGAACGGGAATACGAATCAGATGCATTGTACTATTTTTGTATATCGACGAACTTTGCGGAACAATTGCAGTTAAATTAAAGAGAATGATATCCGTAAGCCATAATCGGCCGTTCTCACGAGTTGGCTCTCTATCCAATCTCGCTTGCTTTAAACCAGGCGTAGTGGAAACGGTTTGAGTGCAGCGGACGGTTTTCGCATGGCGATTTCGAATAGAATTCAAAGGGAATTGGAGATTTTATGCGACACACGACGCGCGCCGAGACTTCCATATGCTATATTACCCGTCAAATCTTCGTGATATCGAAAAATTCCTCAGGAAATTTTTAAACCGTTTGAGCTTAAAAAATGACGTAAAAATTCTCTTAATGAACATCCGCGATGTGATGGAATATTTTTTGCGAAATTCACTCGCAAGGAAATATTCGCACACACACACACACACACACATATATATATATATATACACCCATATTATATAATTAAAAACGTTACAAATGTTTGCCACGACAAATATTAACTAAAGGTTAATACTTTTAAAAATGTCGATCACACACACAATTAGAGTCGTGCTCGAAAAATTGCACGGTCAATCGAGCGCACGATTCGCCGTCGATTGCAATTCTCGCGGAGCGTGGAATCGAACGAATGCACTTCGTTCTGGTGCGCAGGTAGAATGGGATTCGCGCGCGTTGCGCGTTGCGCGTTGCGCGTCCTGCCATTGCCATGGAGAGAATGCCTCAGCCGCCGCGTCCCACAACAGTTTGCGAAAATTACTGCTGTCATTTGCCGCCGGCTTTGTTCTTAGCCGCTGGTGTGCCGGTGCACGTCCGTGCGCGTCCCCGTGTGGGTGCACCAGCGTTGCGATGTACCCCAACGCCGTATGATGGATGACGCGAACCTTGGCGCAAGAATAATGGCAGCTTCGGGGGACTCGAAGCACTTCTGAATACGACGGAAAACTTTATTACCGTACCGCGACACGAATTCTCGTACAACTAACGACGACGACGACGACGATGTCGCACATGCGAATGTGTTAACGTTAACCGCAGCAGGGTCGGAGATAGACAATTTGCTTCTATTTTATTAACGACTGACCATCAAATTGTGCTAACTGCAAATTTAGGTATTACTAATTATAAATCAGTATATTCATGAGTGAGGTAAGGAGACTATAATATGGATAATAAATTATTGTTGGAAGAATGTGTATAATGTATATATATTTCAAAGTAAAACATGTTTATATTTTATAATGTATTTTATTGTATATTTACAATTATAGTTATACATATAACGCAATGACCTGCTCCACGGTAATAAAATGTTTTTGTTATTAATTGTTTAATTAAAATTTAATATTGGACAATGTTTCAAATGTTAAGTGTGGAATATCCTGCTATTAACAAAAAACAGTTATGTTGAATAAATTGTTTATGTTATTTTCAAAATAACAAGAACAACAGGTGGATATAGTATCTGATTTAACACTATAATCATTTCAGTTGAGGAGAGAAGTGAATAAATGGATTTCATTATTTTACGTTGTTAGCATATTTATTATCTATATATGTGTATAACGTGTATCGCGTACCAGCTCTCGAAATATGTAATCTTAATGTAGCATTATCCGGCTTTAAATGAATATTAAACGTTGCTGTTGGTCGAAAATGAAATAATGGAATTTGTTCACTCGATTTAGCGCAAATAATATCGTAATAAGCAAGGCAAAGAGCTTGTACGAATCAATTTTACAGCGAAAAATACGAACAAAAACCTAATCAATAACTATATTGAAAGAAACGGTAAACAAGTTTTGAAATTCTTCCATCATCGATATTCGAAGTATCGTGTACTCTTGTAAAATTATCTAAAATTAACCTCGAGATATGTCCGACGTAATTTTTTATATGTGGAATTAGATTTTCGTGGCAGAGTTTGAATGCTTTTTTTTTTTATCGTGGAAAAGATTAAAACCATCTGTGATGTATCGGACCATTTCTAACAAGTGTTATTTCTCCTTTGAGAAACATTATTTTATGTATGACATTAGTCTATGCATACATCTCCATATGCATGTGCGCTATATGGCTATATCATACATAAAAGTAGATTATGTACAAAGGAAGATGTGGAAATTAGCTCTTTCGCTACAGTGAAGATTAAAAGAAGAAGAAGAAATTATATTTTCTTTGAACATTACGTATATCATGTGAAATTATCATAATTGTTTTGCATGTAACTAATTTTTCTTTTAATTATCTTATTAATGTGTTTTTTAATTTTTATCTTTCTGTATATTTTATCAAGACAATATTACTAATAGATCTTTAGTAATAAAAAGTACTTGATGTCAGTAATAATTTTATAATATATTT
Source organism: Trachymyrmex cornetzi (assembly GCF_001594075.2). Taxonomy (NCBI): domain Eukaryota; kingdom Metazoa; phylum Arthropoda; class Insecta; order Hymenoptera; family Formicidae; genus Trachymyrmex; species Trachymyrmex cornetzi. The sequence goes on along the minus strand of NW_017299926.1, from coordinate 3,322,108 downwards.
AACTTTTTAATTGTAATTTTTTGCGATTTTATATGATAATAATTATTTCATGTATATATAACGTTCCTTGAATAAACAGTAAATATATAATAAAGGACACGTAAGGCCATTATTATCAATTTCAACGTTTTTTTTTGCTTCCATTACCGAATAATTATTATAAAAAATTCAGTTTTGTACAATTAACGTTACTAATAATTATCGTCATAATTATCTTATCTAAATGATTTTCTGTGTAATTTCAAATTTCCAACGTAGAGCCGCAACCAAATCCAGTTCAGTTCGTATCATTAATGAGAATGTGTGGTCGCATACCATCTAAACAATCCCAAGTATTGCGCTGTACTATCTTTGTTTTCCTTGGCAACATACGGTAGATTACGATATTCCTCGGCATGTCCAAACTGTGCAGCTGCCTTCGATAATGATGTAACAAAATTTCTGCATAGGTCCGGTGCGCGCAACGGGGGTCACGGTGCGTTGCACCCGCACGCACACGCGCCCGTACTTCCCTGTTACCTCGATAGTATTGTGAGCGAGTATCTGCTCGAAGCAATTTCCTATCTGCCTTCCTGTGCCCCTCTCTATCTCCCCCTCCTCCCCCCCCCCCCCCCTTTTTTCCGTTCCCCGTATGCGACCACCGATATCGTCCGTTAGTCCTGATCGGCTGTGTGTTTCGACTTAATTGCTTCTCGTGGAATATTATCATCGCCGTTACGAAATATGAACCTCCGGGTGTGCAATGAACTTTTCAATTTCATTAGAGCGAGGTATCTCGTTAGTATATTACATAATTAAATTTTTTTTCAAAGAATACGCGTGAAATGAAGACAGCGTCGATAAATTTTGGACTTTGAGGAGGGATTATAAATATATTCAGAGACGCGTGAATTTTATTCAAATAAATTGCAATATATTAATGTTAAATTTGATTAATTTATTTTGTACATATAACATAATATTTACTTATGTGGATAGTATTGTTCGAATAAAAGCTGACATTTTGTAACTTCGGATCTCTGTTCTGTACATTTAATTATTCGCAGTCTTCGTTTTAATCCATTGAAAACTGCAGAACTTTTTGATTAAAAGGGAGCTCCTCTATCAATTACAACAAAATTCTAAAAATAGGACGTCAACTTCGCAAAGGTGTTAAAGTTGAAGTGTAAGAGCATTGCGCGAGTTGCAAATTGCATTAGTGATTTGCAGACACAGTTCGGTTTAGCAGGGAGTACCGCGAATATGGCGCGAAAGAGGGAAAGCGTGTCAACGCCATGGGGAGCATTTTATCGATTTATCCATTATCCGTTGAGTGATCTAACACGACGTCCGTCCATTCGTTAGCGCGGCACAACCTTCGCGATTAATTCCGATATCTCGCCTGACAAAACCAGCTTCAATTAAAAGCTGTCGCTGGCGTTTTAGTTGCGCCACGCGGTTGCCTGAAAATTCTGTTACACGTACCCGTTACATACAGTTAGCAACTGTTCATGTACGGGGTTTCTGAAAAGTTTACAGACTGAAGAAATGTTAGAAAAGATTAACTAAATAAATCGTGAAAGAATATTGGACGTTTATGTTTTTTTCAGATAATTGTATTTGTAACGTTATCAATATTGTGATTTTATACGATGCAAATTTTTCTAAAATACGTTTCTTAAATACGAAAAACTTTGGAATTTTTCTTTTTCCTACGTTTTTATATTAAAGTATTTTTCATCTTACTTACTGTACAATGTTGTAGAAAAAATTCTTTAAATTAATTATTATTAAAATATTATTGTTTAATATAATCGGATATAGCGAAAAAATATTGATATCTATTATTCGTTAGCTATAGTTATATCAATTTTGATATTTTTTTCTTTTTATTTCTATCGTTTTTTTCCATTACTTTATTTTTACAAATACGATGAGATTGAAAAATAAAACTAAAAACTAACCAATAAAACTATAAAAACTACATTAATAATATTATTGAAAATATACAGGGTGTTTGGCGACTACC
>NW_017299926.1:3307253-3319733 GCF_001594075.2 Trachymyrmex cornetzi | reverse complement strand
CAAAATGGTACAGGACTTTTTGATTCAGTATAGGCTGTTCTACCCACGTATGACAAAAAATGCGGTAGTCGCCAAACACCCTGTATATAAATTGGGGAATATTCGATGTTTCACAATTTGCATCCCGCGAACATTTTTTTGCAACCCCATAATTTCTAATTCTTTGAAACAAATGAATGCACGCGTAATGGTAAAAGTGGTTGTATATCATTGTTGTAATTCAAAGCGGTGCGTGTTGCAAAGTCCAAATGTACCACTCATAACGCTGAATCTTTCATCTTCCGCACACGCGTACAATGGGTACGCGAAGCGCGCGAAACATTTTTATTTCTTTCTCGCGTGTCGTTTGCAGTCTCGCGCGCGTCGGCGCCAGAATCAGATTAGTAATTGCGAATCGCGGGGGTCGCTATCGGTACATACATCTATGCTAGGATCTATCAAGCGCGAAATTAAGAATTCACGGGGCATAGGAGCTCGAGGCGTGAAATAATTTAGCGTTATATCGATGCGTTACACTGGTGTTACGTCGCGCCATCAACGGTGCCGCACACGTATCTGAAAACAGGCGTGTTACATCGGTAATCGCGTATACAGCATTCGTACAGAACGCTCTCTCTCTCTCTCTCTCTCTCTCTCTCTCTCTCTCTCTCTCTCTCTCTCTCCCCCCTCCCTTTTATTATCTCTCTTTCTCCTCTCTCTATCTCTCTACCTATTCGACGGACGATCGATAAACTAGGCGGACAGAATCACCAAGTTCGCGCTATACTCCGTCCGTTCTGTGTGCGTGAAGCGAACTACGCGAAACCTAATGTTCCTCTTACGCGATTCGACCTGCCAACACTACATGGTATTTGTAACGAAGCGAGGAAGGGTTCTGCCACATACAACACTCGCATTTACAACCTTACCCCTATTCAGCTGGACCCTTCAGCGAACAGGAGTGAAAAAACAAATCGAAGTTACGAGCTATTTATAAGCTTCCTGTGAACTAGAAAATTTTGGTCTGTTTGGGCAGTTCCTTTTTTTTTTGTGGAAGTCTAAACATTTTCGTCTTTATTCGACCATAAAAAGATTTAGATAACTTTGGAGGCTTGTGAAAAAGTCTTAATTTTAAGGCACGTTTTTTTAGTTTCACATGATCTGAATGAAAACCAACAACTTTTCGTAGGCTAATAAAAATGGATATTGCTATACAAAATGTTGAAAATAATTCGTAATTCATGATTTAAAAGGTTTAATATAAGTAAAAAATATACTAAATTGAGTAAAAAATGCTTCATTAATATAATGGAAAAATACTTATTTTTATGAAAATTATAAACAATTTTTAATTATAGTATAAAAATGTCAAAATGGTTTATTTTTATTACATGCGTATTATATTACAATATTAATATATTACAGTGCTACTACATTACATTACATGCATATGAAAACGTACAAAGAATATTAAAAATTTCTATATTCTATGTTTTTTCAACAAATTTAATTGTCAGCCTTATATAGAAATATTAAAATAAATAAAGCGTATGTATGTGCTGTTGTATATAGAAATAGCCAGAGGCTCTTAGCAACAGCGAGATACGTGTATAAATATACATATTTATGAGTGCGTGTAAGTGCAAAATTAGGTAACGAGAATTAAAATGTCGAAAGCACGTATTGGCACGTGCCATTAGAATAACCATAAAAAAGTTGAAGAGCAAATAAATCAGTTCCGCAAAGATGACTGATCTGCACAGTCATTTAGGCTTAGCAAACCCATGGACCCGAGTTCATCATACTATACAGACAGCCACATACATATATACACATACATGCACATTACGAATGTAGTATGTGAATGAAAGTAGAAACAAAAAATAATCTAAACTAAGAAGGAAAAAACTAAAATAGATTAAAGTTTTAAATATTAAAATTTTTATTAAATCAAAAATATTATAAAAACTTAAAAATGAAATAAATTGAACATATCCTTTCAGTATATACATAAATATTGTTTTATAAACTGTGATGGTTAAAAAAATTATTATTTCTTATGAAAAGGAATAATATTCCATTTATTTTATTATATATCGCCACAAATAAAATATTTGATGCTAAAAATAAGCCATTTTTCTACAAAGTAGATATTCATATATTATACCTACATTCATATTTGACAAAGTACATTCATTAAGAAATTGCTTCATTAGAGAATTGCGCACATCATTGCATTTATGTAATATACATAGTTTTAGAATTGCTAGCAAAACATATTACTGAAAAAAATATACAATTTTAAATAATTATATAATCTTCCTATAGGAAGAAAATTATTTTAAATTTATTTTGAATTTTTTCTACTGATAATTTGCAGGGGTCTAAAATTTCACAACAAAAAGAAGCGTAAGGCCCAATCCTTTTTTCCTTAGAAGTCGAGTACCGCTAACCTACCTGTGTTAAAAAAAAAGAGTCCTAAAATACGAAAAATATGAGCTCTATTTTTAAAAACGTCTAAAAGAAATTTTTCTAACATTTTATGTGAGGTCTGCTGTAAATCAATCCCTGGTAATATATCAAATAAATACAATAAACCTTTTTAAAGTTCGAAAGCTTAGTTTAGCTAGCTTTACTGTACGGATTTCTTCCGAACGCTAAATGAATTTTTACAAGTTCACCCGAAAAGTAATATCAAAATATATCGAAAATAAATGATAAAAACTCTCCTTTAATTGAATATTAACTCTATAAGCGTTGAATAAAATTAGCTCATTCAGTTTATCTAAGATTAAGCAATTCAGGCTTCTTGATATGAGAGTAAGACAACAAGAGTAACGTCGTATAGAAATGTGCGTGTTGTATACTCCGAATTATCCATATTTGGTATTATCCTATTTGCGGATTATCTGTTCCATGTTATGGTAAATTGCTAATGACTAATGACGAAGATGAGAAATAACGTGCTCGGACAAAATGATTCATTATCGAGTCCCAGAGGTAAACGAAAATCGCAAATTATTTACGTGAACGTATTAAACGTTCACTCGTAAGCATCGCTGGGCGTGTATTTATGCATATCACGAATAAATTACAGTTATACAGTAATGTTTGTTTGTGCCTCAATAAAGTACGGTATGTGCTTTGGATTGCCCGCGTTTCTCGATTATCCGTGCCAACCCCATTCTCAATTGCCCTGAATAATGAAGAGCATAATGTACATATGTTTCTGCAATGTAAACAAATCATGTTTTTATTACATCCATCTGATTAAAATGTTTTATACACAGTTAAGTTCAAAAAATCGATACAATTAAATCCTGCTTCATAAATATCAGATTGTTTATTTGATATTTTCGGATTCTATCTCTCCATATTTTCTTTTCACTGCATTAGAAGCATAATCGAATCAATGATTTATTCCTTGATCTAAATTATGTATTATATTTTCTGTCGACAGGATATGATATTTTATTTCTGTTACATAAAATTTGCATAGATATATAAGAATATTCCTTTGGATAGAAGATAAATTTATTTCAGTACACTGAACAATAGTATATGTATAGAAAAGTTCGTAATAAATGAATAAATAGATGAATGTCATTCAAGATATGAAAACAATAAAAGAAGCAGATGTTCTTTCTGTATCATAAATAGCGTACGAAAAAATACATATGCTTTGATTTATTTCTTCATTATTTCTTATCAGTTTATCTAAATAATAGTCAATATTTCAGTGCTTATTGACGAACCTCTGCTCTAGCAAAGAAAAGGAAAAAAAAATCACGCGACAAAAATAGCACAAGATTCCCGTACAAACTTGTCCGTTCGGTAAAATTCTAAAAAACGTAATGTGTGCGTGTGTGGTGTGTGTACTTTTACACGTATGTGACATGTACGAGGAGGACTATCGAATAAACCTCTGCGAGAAATCCTTAGGGAGCACGGGGCCGTTATCAGTGTAAACTCGTACGGACTCGACCGTTCGAGGGAAGATCGTAGAAAAAGAGCGGTGGCGCAGGACCGTCAGAAAGGGGATGGTTTTTCTACGAGGGAAAAAACTAGAGTGACCGTAGCGCTCCGGGAATACACCCGGTTCGAAGATGTTCGCCGACGACGGTTAGAGAAACACGGTATATGAGAACTTTGCTACTTTCGGTAGCGCGCGCGCCAACCACAGTTCTATTCACTTTTCTCATTAAGCAAATCTCAGAAGGAGAAAACGAGCTCGCGAGTAGAACTTTCGGGTGATAAGCCCGGAGGAACGCGCGGAAGCTGCGCCTTCGTCTCCTTTACATCGAGTCGTTTAATTCCTTCCTTCGAAAGTCGGCGCTCTCCTATGCTCTTCTCTCCTTCCCCTCCCCCTTCTCTCACCACCCCCTCCTCTTGTCTTGTATTAACACGATGCTTTTAAACGTCGAAACAGGCCATCGTCGTCTTACTCGGGAATCTCTATATTACGTAGGCTCACCGCGTTACCTATGCCGCGACTTATAAATAAGAATGAACGTATTAGTATGCGTACGGTATAACGCAGTGGAATCAGCAATACCTTCTCCATGTATGCTTCTTATCGATTCGCTGTTCTCGGGTGTCGTTGAATTCAGAATTCCGCGTCGATCTCTTCACGCGCGCAGAAAACAGACTAGAGCGTAATTAAATGTGGAAATACAATATCTGTTTTTTACCTGCTTTCACGTTCATTAATATGAAAAAGAATGGAAATCATATATTTCCTATTTCTTCGTACTTTGTATGCATGTACGTAGAATATATTTCCTGGTAGAAATTTCATGCATTTTTTGAGCAGTTACTAGACAGTTATATTAACTTTGTAATATATTCAGTAACTCTAGTAACTGAAAAATAAAAATTACTTATAATTGGAATCACAATGAAGATGTAACGCTTTATCTGCTTATTGCACACACAAAAGATGTATAAAATCCAAACCTATTTACTGAACGAAAACAGGACAATAGATGTATTATACGCAGTATTTTAGAATTAATAATAATCTATTAATGCTAGACAATAATTAGAAAGGCAAATCGCACATATTTTTAGCAGAACTGTTTCAGCCAATGAATAAAATTCTATCAAATTTTTCTTCATTTTCTACGCAGTACACTGTTAAATATTGAACGAGCAGTGGTAAGCCAATCTCTTGAGTTAAATCACATTTCGTTATTCTTAACTTCCATGTACGTCAAAATGTAAATCAACTCATTTCCGTGGTTGCTTTCGAAGTAAACCATATCAACATAATGCACTTAGTAAATAATAAACTAAAAATTTGAGTCAAATTTAATATATTTCCTTAAATTAAATTATTTAATTCCATTGTTTTAGTTGAATTAATGATAAATTGAGTAAAAGCAGTGGCGATCTTTAGAAATGATTAAAAATCATTCTCAAATTAGGTTAATTATGAATGTATTGTTACAAACAGTAATACTAGGTAGCAACTAGATTGGACGTCTAAGAAAACTGTATATATTTCTATCAGGATTATGCATTAGTAGATTTATGAGAAAAAGTTTGTGCACGCATAAAATCTTCAAGACTTTAGAATTACATTCTGGAATATCAGAGCAAGGATTGTTCCGAAAGTGTTATAATTTTCAAGATTATGATCTCTGCAGCTTCTGGTAGGTTAGACCTCGTTTTTAAATCACGAATTTTCTCCTCGCTGACTTCTGCTTCTCGCAACTGTGACTTTTCGGTGCTTCGCACGTTTCGCTCGCGCGAAATCCCGTCACGAGCTTTGCGGTGAGCAAACCGAACGGTATCGATTTCAGTTTTACGTGGAACAGAGCGTATAGTGGCGCGGACGCCGGCCTCAATCGCGCTTCGGCCGATTTCAATCGAGTCGATCTGAACCACTGATTAAAACGATCGTAGGCATGCCGACTGGTCGGAGAGTATATGTATCGGTGGATTTGGATGTATCTCGACGAGCCAACTATCTCGTCAATGAGATAAAGCTCGAATGGATTAAAGGAAGAGCCGTCGTGCGAATGCAGTGCTATCCGGTGAGGTGGTGAGGCTGTAGGGGGGAACGGTAGGAAAAGGGAAGATAATAGGGGGAAAGGGGATGAGTGCAGGAATCCGACTCGCGAATGCGTTTATCTCGATCCGCCGAGGTCGCGTTACATGTTCGCCACTGAGAAGCATTTCATCAACGTCATTCGCCCCGCAGCCTTTCTCATCCCCCTTCTACCATTCTCTTTCCCACTTCCCTTCCGTTCCCTTTCGCCTTTTGTTTCCATTTCTTCTCCTACTTGTTCGTTATCTCGCTTTCACTCTTTCTCTCCGTTTTTCGTTTCGTATCTTTCTTTCTTCGCATCTCTCTGTTACCCCTCCTCCCTCCCCCCCCCCTCTCTCTCTCTCTATTTCTCTTGTTCTTTATTCGTATTCTCTTCCTTTATAGACCTTCTCTCTATACGATTTTGTTTCCCTTCCGCTGATCTCTTTTTGTTTTGACACAACGACGTACGGAGCGCGAATATTTCCTTGCTTCCTTTGCTCAGTGAGTTTGGTATCGGAGCGGACGTGTTTCGTTTAAACGAGAGACGGTAGGTAGAAACGACGATGCTGTCGACGAAGCTGTCTGTGGCGATTCGTCGTCGTCTCGAAAACGAACGTGGTACATCCTGCCGAGCGGACAAATGTGTGCGCTCCTAGGGTCTTCGGGTATCATAAATAATACTCATCGGTTTTTATAGCGAGCCATTATAACTCAACGACAAGTCATTGAACACAGAGAAACAATCGTCTCTTAACTCATTCTTTTAAATTATTATGACCGAAGAGAGTGGAGTTAACTCGACTGAATGTGACGACAATGCGATATTTTTAACGATTGAGACATTTTTAAATTCTTTTTTAATAATTTTAAAATTATATTATAAATTATATATTATTTATATTATGATTAAATTATAATATTATAAAAAGAGATGTATAATTTTTACATCTCTTTTTACATAATTAAAACAAAAATATAATTTTTAAATAATGTTAATTTAAAATTAATAGTATTTTAATCTGATATTTTTAGTGTTATAAAATTACATTAATTGAAAACAATTTAATAAATAATACTCTTTTTTTTTAGCGTTTTATTAAGGAAATTCATTTCAAATTCGTTTCAAATTAATCATAGAAATTGTAATTAAAACTATATCCGGTGATACCGAGACTCCTTATGTACGAAATTTGTATGCTTCGCGTGCTCTTGAGTTATGTTGCGATAAAATCGCACACATGGGCGCAATTTTTTCGGAAGTCGGCGAAAGAAATTTACTTGTGCCGGTGAATGCGCAACCGTTTTTTCTGCGATCTTTACTGGAGATAAATCCAGCTCACACGAGTTCCGCTTGTCTATCGGGAAGATGATCGCATTCAGCGTGGGCACAAGATGAGAGTCGGGCTGCCGCATTTAACGCTAAATGGGCGATGAGAATGTCGACTGATGAAGCATTTGCGTTTGGCGTTTTTTCGCACGGGTAAGGAGATTCGGCACGATTATACCTGAAAGAATTGTTGGAAAGCTGACACCCGTGTTGGACCTATTTTTCTACCCGCATACACGTTACTCTTTGTCCGAAGAAAGTGAGAACCAAAGTATATAATGCAAACATTCGCATTATATATTTTTACACAAAATAGTAATTGAAAGAAGTAATATTTATTATACATACACGGAGAAAATTTTATATTTAAAATTACTATAAAATGTGATAGTAGCTGCGGTCTTCATGTAAATTATAAGTTTAAATGCTATAGTTATTTTTTTTTAAACAATGATATAACGTAATTTTTACACTTTTTCATAGTAAAAATTTTTTATTACAAAAATATACCTAACAAATTTTATTTGCGTACCATAGTAAAAATTAACTGTTTTCATGTTAGAATATGGCTTAACGAAATAATTACTTTATTTATGTGATAAAAATTAGTAATACCATAGTAAAAGTTAAGTCGAAATCACATGTTGTGAGAGTCCATCGAAAATACAAGACATAGTAAAGTGTGATTTAAAATTGTATTAAAACTGAATATAAAATTTTCTCCGTGTATGGATTATACATTTCGATGTACATATTTTAACTAATTTATTATAATTCTTTCTTGTTTACGTATTTTTATCTAAATTATTAGCTGTTGTTAGTTAAATTATTATTAGCCAAATGGAGTGTATCAGTGATACACTTACGTTAACAGGAACTCTCGTTTATTTTATCTTCTAAACATATCAGAAGCATTACTGTTCTCTCCCGAATTGTTCTGTACAACACAAGACTATGCTTCGCGCATTAAAGCGAGTCTGTTTCCGGTGCTAACACTGAGAGCCTGTCCACGTGTATCGCGAAGCGTGTAATACAATCGCGATAATTTGCCGTGTAGTACAATTATTGCGGAATTAACCGCGTCTCAAGGGCGCGGCTTTGCTGACTTACGTTATGCGGCAGTGCGATTATTACGACATTAATTTCATTTTATGCTTCCTGTTGCAGGTCCAAAGGCGCGGAATAATTCGGAACAACGGCTCGCTTCTTGCTGAAAACAATCCTCCGTTATTAGACGACTGCAATAAGCGTAATCGCCGGCTCGAAAGTAACGTGAGTATCAAGTATACTAGATCGTCATCCTCTCTCTTGCTATATTCGCAGAATCTACACCGATCTCTCGACGATCGTTTTTGAAGCGTGTTTTCGTTCCACGCCACTTTCACGGAGAGAAAATTTCTCATGGAATTCTATTTTCCTCTTTTCTGTTATTGTTCCCTTTTACCTGGCCCGTTCAATGTTAGTTTTTCGCATTGACAGTGGGATGTAGAATACGGTATGCTTCGAGAAAGAGAACTTGAAATAGGATTATCCAGACTGACTTGCTTACCCAAGTAGTACGAGAGCGTTCAAACAGCGTCTTCTAAACTGTTCGTCTGATTTCTGTTGTCTTGATAGTCGGCATTATTTTGATGGGCGGTTTTACTTATATTACTATGCGCGCAAAGCTCATAATTATGATTTATACTCTTTCTCCGCTATCTACTCACCAAACATCCTGCAGTTTATACATAATAGCGCGAGTTGTAATATACCGTTGCGGTGAGATGGTACTCGAGACATTACTTCTGTGTCTATCATCTATCACGGTACGCTGCACACGAACCAATTAATCTTAATTGTACATTGGTATTGTACAGGAATGTGTTTGAGAAGGAACAATTATTTGTTCTGCTTTTCGCGAACAGAGTGCTATTATCTTTTTTTTTTTCTTTTTTCACGTAATACAAACTATTGCAAATATAATTCTGTATTTAAAGATATATGTACGTACAAAAATTGCGGCGACTGAGACGACTTCTGTTTCGATATCGAAATGCGCCAACCAAAGTTAAATTTTTCAAGCCACTTGTGCGAACGCGATTTGCCTCTCCATTGGCACAATTTTCGCAATACACTCCTGAATACTCGCCATCGTTTACGCCCGAACTGGTCGAGCTTTTCATCGAAACAGAATAGTAGTCGACATGAAAGGGCAAAAGAGACGGAAAGAGGGAAAAAGAAAGAATAAATGGAGAGTCTATATGTTATCGAACGAATACGTCGATGTGTCGAGGCGAAATCGACATTCCAACTACTACGCGTGAATTTTTATATACGCCAGACGGAAATTTGGGATAGTCACTCTTACGGAGGTTCCGGGAAAAATAAAAATTTCAATGACAAGCACGCGCTTTGCGAAATAAATCTTGCTTTGTTCTAAGAAAATTAAGGAAAAAACGAGGTACATGTTGTTTTGTTAGAACCGAAGGGCATAAAAGATTAAAGAGGAGGTAGTCTCATTACCAAGAAATTGCGCCGGAAGTTTGAAACTATCAGGTATCCGAACTGTTGCTAATGGCATGTGTTTCTAATCACTAGGAGTGTGCCGGGCAGTAGAAATTTTCGAGAGAAGAGATTCGACATTTGAGTCTCTTCGTGTCGGGGAATTGAATTTAATTGTAGTCCAGCTGGTAGTATCGCTCAGGATTATTTTCGATTACTCTGAATTTTCGAATGCGATATCTCGGCTTATTCGAATCTAGTATATCGATAGCAATCGTTTAAACTTCGCCATGTTTCCTGATTATTTTTTGTTTAACTTCGATATGAATTTCCATTTTACGTCAAGGTTACTCGTCCAGCATGGCCGATTATTGTTGGCTCTTTGTAGAACCGAATAGATAACCCAAAAGATAACCAGGCTCCTGACCTGTGTTCGTAAAGGGATAAAAATTTTAAACCGCATTTTCAGACCCGACGAGTTCGTCATGTACGTTAGTAATTGTCTTCGAGGCTTTAAGATGCCGTCGAAAAAATTAGGTAATTAAAATGGCTGCCTGTCGCTGCATCTCCCGCCGTACACACCCCGTTCGTTGCTGCACTCTCTCCTTGGTCCTTCGCTTCTTTGGTCGAGACGAGGTTTTTACTGCGCTGGATACTGCAACCGCTATGATATTGCATGCTGACGGAATTTTGATGCTGTACGTGCCGTATATGGGTATGGATATCCGCTAGTGCCTATTTCACGATTCTTGATCCTCAGCGAGATCACCCGAAACTTCGTACCGTCGAAAAACGTTGCCATAACGAATAGCAATACGTAAAAAAAAAAGATAAAATCATTTTTTTTTTTAAGTGGAATCATATAGATCCCATTGTATCGAAAATGGAGCAAAATTTATGATACATGCAGAAGGCTAGACTGTTTGGTAGTATTCAGCTTTGGGAGTATTCAGCTCGAGACGCTTTTGAACAAACAAACCTTTCTTCGGGTCAAACAGGGAAACCATTTTTCAAACAGAACTGTATTGACTGCCGAAACTCTTATGCTGCCCGCCTATAGCGTAGCTATTGTCAAAAATGCAATAGCTCGTCATTCATAAGTAGCAAAAAATATCAAGTTTAAATCTGTCTCGCGTATTTAGAATTAATTGTTTTTTTATGAATTATTCTACTAAACTTACATGCCTTAATTAAACATCTTATGCTTGACGCTTTTAAGTCTGCATGGCAAACTGTTGTTTCGAAGTTGTTAATCCTTAAACACGGGTATCAATGGGGATATTCAAATTATGCAACAAAGCCGTATAGTGTAAAATTAAGCTAGAACGTTTAACTAGATTTCACTTTAATATAACTTTTAACTTGTGAATTAATTATACAACGTTGTTATATATTTGAAAGAGTAATAAGAATATAGAATAGAAATAAATCCAAATTACATTAAAGCTTTATTAAGCAAAAAACGTTCCTTAATTAGATAAAGAATCCAGAACTTAAAGGATGATCGTAATTTTGAAATATTCTATATAAAACTCTCGGATTCTTATTTCTCTTTATCTGACATCGTCAGAAGACCGAAGAAACTTATTTTTGTTATCGCGAAATAAGAAACGTTGGTTTCTTCGTCATTATAGCTGCGATTAAGACAAGGAAATTACTTCAATTTGATATAAATGTTCGTGGAACGATGTTATCGTTAAGAATTTTGAAAGAATCGGACTTCATTAAGATAATTTTCTTTCAAAGATAATTTCTCCTTTTAAAATGTCGGATAAAGAAGCGTAAGAAGAGAAGATGAAACGTACATACAATGTTCCCGAAATTACCGTCACGGTTTTTGAGTGAAGTGAATAGTGATTTTGGACTCGAGAATCTCGAGATTAAAAATCTCGGGCAGTTCGCCGGGAGTGTCCGTGGTCCAGGCGAATGCCGGGATGCCGGTATCGAACGAAAACGTCGAGAAGGGAAGGGAGCGACGTATCGCCGACGGCGAGATCAAGAAAGAACGCGTCTCGTACTACCGCGATAACTGGCGTGATTCCAATGGACAAAGCGAGCAGGGTGGCAAGAAGGGCGAAATAGAGGCGCGGACACAACACCCGAAAACGAATCCAGCCATTCTCGAAATAGGCACCTGGAATGCCGGTCCTCGGCAAGAGCTATTCCTTCTATCAGACTTCGCGTTCCATGTCACCCGTTCTGTCTCTCTCCTTCTTTCTCGCTATGCTTGTAATCTGTCTCGATCCTTGACTGCGCATGCCATTATCCTCGGCTATCATTAACCCCCTCAACTGCTGTAGTCGAATTTGGATAACGCAACCGATTGGTGGACTCTAATAAAGAAATGATGCTATACTTATGTTAATGGATCGGCAAGCCACTTAGACCTCTTGACTCCGTAGCGATAAGAAAGACATGAATGCTCCGTAAAATTATAAAGAAATCAGAGATGCAGTTAGCGATTCCTCTTGCATTCTTCTCGAATGACTTATCAAATATTCACAATAAGGACAACTGCTTTGATCTTTCTATAATTGCTCAAAATTAAAGTTCGTTATCGCGCAATCATTTTTTAAACAAATTTCTTTTTTTATATATTAATATAAAATTATTTATTATCGACATATATATATATATATATATATATATATATAGA
>NW_017299926.1:3306991-3307204 GCF_001594075.2 Trachymyrmex cornetzi | reverse complement strand
CTATTGCACTTTATTAATACTAATAGAATCATGATCTGTTTAGCTAATTAAAGAAGTACAAACTCATAATTCGTAGGTTTGTGGCTTGTTTCTATATCAAATCAGCTAAAAACGAATACTACAAATGTGAAAATAAAATTCTTACGATTTTCTTTTGCAAATTGTGAGGTTTAAATAACAGTGACTATATTATTGATAATATTACGTCATTTT
>NW_017299926.1:3288371-3306846 GCF_001594075.2 Trachymyrmex cornetzi | reverse complement strand
TGCATCTTGCAGAACAGCATAAATATGCATATAATTCAATAAAAATGTTTTATAACGAAGCAAAATGATTCTGAAAAATCTTATATACATTCACTTATGGGTACTTTATACAGATAATTCTTGTAAAAGAAAAAGAATAGGAATACGTAACATTACTGCCTACTGTGTCAGTTTTGGAGCCCATTTTGTCAGACGCTCATTTTTGCATAACTTACGAAAAACTTAATTATTGCAAAATTGCTAACAGTATTATAAAAATTGCTTATACTATCTGATAGAAGATACTTTTTACTTTGTATTTATGTTTTTGAAGTTGTATTTTTACCTTTTGTTTGAGAAATATTGTCTAAAAATAAAGTGGTATGTCGGTATCGGTGACCTTCCTCTCTTTATATATAAATATTTATGTTTATATTAGGTGCACGCCTAATAAGCTCTCTTTTGGCATAAATTTCCGTGAAAGTCCTTAGAATATTATCTCACCTCCGTTTTTTTTAGATAGAAAAAATATCTGTGATGTAGTACTTGAAATTAAAAGGAGTTCCACCGTCAGCCTTCTATGTCGTTTCGCGTAATCATTTTCGCGCGCATCACTTTGTTCCTGGGAACAAGCAAATATCACGCGGCGGTACGATTGCACCTTTCCACCCACACCTCTCCCCACAGCTATGAAGTTGAAAAGACTATTCGTGCGATCTCGGAAGGCATACCGAGATAGAACGGAATGGCGGGCGATGGCAAAGGAGGCGAAGCAGTGGAGATGGAGGCCACCGAGAAAGATACCGATGGCATTTAGTAGCTTCGCTCGGAACGTTTTAGATAATGACTGGGTGGATTACTGGGTCTAGACGAGGAAAGGGGGGAAGGCCTTTTTTCCTCTCGTTCGATTCCGCCGCTGCCGTTGCTCGGGTGAATCGAAACAAGGAGTGGAAACTGGACGCCAGAAGATCGGAGAATGAAATAGCGAGAGCGAGAAAGAGTGAGAGACGTTGAAAGATCGACTGAAATGTAGGAAGAAACGAAGATGAAGGTGGTTAGTCGCCGTTCTGACGATAGCGAGCTTTCATTCCGAGGCATTATTCACATCGTTTGCCAGACAAACGAACGAGGTGGAAAATTCGCCGGAGCGAGAAACATTGCGTTTTCGAGTGCGTCGTCCAAAAAAGAGGAGTCCGCGATGTGTGTTGCCATCCCTTCGCCACCCCGTTCCAACTTCCAACGTATATAGTGACGGGTACTGTGCCCCGCGTCCCACCGCGCCGCCGGTTCGTTCGGTAGCCACGATTTTTGTCTCTCCTCCGTTTTTTGTTCGATGTTTCTCTATTTGAGCACCTTTTTCCGGTGGTCGCAACGACAGTACCGTATGTATATATATCGTTTGCGAATCTCGCGAAGAGAGGTGGTATCATCAATGCGGAAAGGAGTTGACCAACGAACACAGAGTGATTCACTAAAATTGGTATATTTAAATATCGGGGATTGAAAGTTAAACGAACTTTTTCAATCTCTGGTTTTCCACGGGTTTTTTCTCCCCCTTAAATGTAAAGTTCTAATTATTCTAATGAATGTTGTCGTATGGAAAAAGATTTAAAGCGATTTAAAGGAAGTGATTTAATGAAATGTTCTAATGAAGAACCGTTTAAGGAAACCTGAAGCCACAATTGTTCCGTTAGAGTGCCGCAATGAAGAAATATTTATAGAGAAATCTGAAGTTATAATCGTTTTAATGAATTGTGAAAATAAAACAATATTTGTTTTCTTAAAACATTCTCTTAAGTATAGATATGCTTCTCTATTGATAGAAATTTCATTTTGTAGAAGATATTGTTTTATTTGAAATTGAAAATAAAAATTAAATAATCAATTATTATCTGTTGGTATTACGATTACATTTCGAGGAAAGATAAGATAAAAAGTAATTAAGAAATCAATATATTATGAGCTCAAAAATTTAAAAACGAAATAATTAAAAAAGGATTATGAGCCAAGCAGGATTGTCGGATATTAAGTAATATTAATTATATAAATTTAAAGATTTTACTTATATAAATTTTTCAATATTTTATATCTGAAGTTCGTATAACGGGTATATTCAAAAGGGATATATACATAGATAACTTGATTCTAATCGGTCATTCTATATAACGAAGAATTTTGCAGGGAAGAAATGAAAAAAAAAATGCTGAGTGTGCAATAGTTCGAACTCTGCGAAAACTGGCTCTGCTACTGTTTTCTCTCTTTCTATTTCTTTTCGTTGAATGTGGTCGCGTATGTAATCGAAAAATATGAATTTGCGGACGATAACAAAAGAGCAGAATTGTTTTAGGAAAAATTGAATGCGGCGCAACGTTGTGCTCGAACACGTGCGAAAATTAGATTCGTGCGCTGGATTGTTTTATAACTTTCTTTTTTTTTTTTCAAGTGCGTTTTCATACAATAAATAGGAGATAGAAACAAAACGTAAATTAAAAGTAAGAATGTACAAAATGATTTTAAATCGATACTTTTGACAGAGATATAAGAGATTAACAAAATATGTAAATCCTCTTAATTTTTAATGTTTTATAATACTCGATTTATGCTTAAAATCTTATTAACTTCATGATGCTAAAATAATTTTTATTCTTTTTACAATTAATAAAGTGAAGAAAAGTGGCACGAAACCACGACACCAGCTGTTTTCAGTGATATTTAATATATTCAAAATTTTAAATTAATTAAACGTTTCGGCCATTATCTGGCTATCTTCAGTAATTCTACATTAATCACGCATTAGTACATAATTATGATACACATTCCGCAATCTTAAATCTATTCCAATAAAATTACAATTCTTCTCTTCATTGTTATTGAACGTCTATTCCGTAATTGATGGTTCTTTTTGTAGACTCTTTTTATAATTAGTTCATTTTTTGATAGAATTTATATTATGGATGATTTCCGAAAAAAAAAAAATATATGCACTTCTATAAAAATACTGTATCTTATAATCTAGAATCCCATATCATATAACATTTTAATAGCTTGGGTTGAAAATTAATTAAAAGATCCTGTTATCGAAATATCGAGGTCACAATAGGCTTTGTATCATCAGCAAGCCTCCAATTCGCCAAAATATACTATTAAATTATTGTACGTTTTATTGTATATGCACATTAACGCAAAAGAGAATATAATGCGTTTATGTAATACGAATAATATGATAATAAAATAGAATGTTTTTTTACTATTGTAGTAAAAAATTTTAAATGATAAAGTACAAAATTTATTGTTTATAATAATATTTAACGAGTCCTACATTTATTAATAATCTATTGCCAAAGTTATCACGGTATTATCATTTATCCAATCTTTTCAATTAGCTCGCGATCGAATCTAAAATCTCGATTACGAATATAAAATTTTCATGGGATTTATTTAAGGATTACATATTTCGAGCTAGAGTACCGAATTTATTTTTCATTTGTGCGAAATCGAATATAATCACTCGTATAGAATATTCATTCGTGCACAATTTTACTCATGCTATCTAATAAGATCAATGAGCTTTTCAACAAGGTAAAGCGAGAGGAGCCAATCACACAGGTTATAGATACGATGCTTTTAGAAAACGGACGTGAGAGGGATCATCACGATTATATTTGTATTGGAATTGAGAGAAATGCACACGCACGCCGGTGATCACTTCGGAATACCGATTACGTAAACTTGATAAAGCTGGTGTAGGGTGGCCAAACTCATTCGATGCTCACTTTGATGCTTTTTAAATACAGTACAGCGCAAGGTAATTAAAGGTTGCGAACGATGCTTTCGGAAAGAGGAATGGATGGTACGAACGAGAAATAGAAGTTAATCCCCAATGTGATGGTTTCCAAAGAGCCACCGAGTATCGCGTGAAAATGTTACCGGAGAGTGTCGGTCGTTGCTTCGAATTAAAGTTGCGAGCATGTAATAAATATTCACAGGTTTAAATGCGCGTTTTTGTTTAATGGAAATGAGGAGCTGAATGAAATTATTTAGGAAATATATAATTTCGCGTGCAATTACCATGCGAGAAAATAATAATTCGAGAGCATAACAATAAAGCGAATATTTCAATTAATATGTACATAATTTATGTAATATTGAAACAATACAAGACTTTGGCAGTTTTTATTTGCTATTTTATGAACGCCATTTGAAGCAAATTTTTCTGGGTTTGCTCGCTTGTTTGGTTTAGATTGGAACTTTACATAGTAAAAATTATATGGACAAAGAGATTTATTTATTAATTTTTACTGAATTTTTTGTTGAAAATTACAAAGTTTTAGCATCTCTATCAATTATTATTTTACATAATATTTTATTTTTTATATTTGATATTTTGATTTCTATTTCATTATATTTTAGTCCTACCTTCGTCAATTAGTTATAAATAATGAAAAAAAATTGTCCTATAAATGAAATATGTTGAAGATAATTGTCATTTTATTGTCATTTTACTAAAATAATTTTCTAACTAATCGAGAATAAGAAACCTGAATCTATAATATAATGCATAGATAATACTAAATGCGATTACGCATCTTATTTCTGCTTTCGATATAATGTACCCTGACGTTCACAACGTTGTGTATTGGATTTCCAATCGAAAGTGGCGATTGCAATTCGAGGTGACAGTTAAAGGCTTCTTATGTACGCTCAATACTCACCTGCAGTCAATACTTACCTTTCGTTTAGAATCGGGAATAGATAAACGATGTTTTTTAAATATACAAGCTTTCTAGATGGATGGTTAGTTCTTTGTAACAATGAAAATTAAAATGTTTATTTTCTTTAAACATTGAACTAAACATTTCTTCGGGATTTATTCTTTCTCAAATATACGTTGTGTTTAATTAAAAGCTTAAGATTAGTTCCAGATTTTTCCGTTTCAAACCATTAAGATTAAGAAAACAGGTCTTGTCACGTTCGAAGGAACGACAAATCATTGGAAAAAACAGATAAAAAAGAAGAGGTGTAAAGACAAAATAAGATATAAGAATGTAAAGTTTATATTACTTCAGAGAAAATAGCTACATTTTCCACAGATTACACAATTAAGTAGTTTAGATATTTCTCTGCACTGAAAGAAAAGATTGGTTGCTGCAGCATATTAGATGGTTAAATATGGTATAGCATTTTTAATTGGCTGTAGCAATCAATTAAAAATGCCATGCCATACTTTACCATCTAATTTGCTGCAGCAGCCAATTTTTTCTTTTAGTGTGCTTACGATCTTTTAGAATATATTTGATGGAATCCAACAAAAAATCATCTTCTACATTTATAATAAGAATTATTTTCTGTAAGGCAAATATTATTTCTGTATGACAATCCAAATTTTCCTGTATATTAATGATACGTAAAGTTTCTTATTTATTATATATTCATATTTCATATTTTTGTAATCAAATAATTTTCTTCATAAATTATCAAATCCGTGCGCTGAGCGAAACAAAAATATCATATTCTGCTACACTACATTGACCACGCGTTGAATCCTAGCACGTCAAATCTACCGTGTGCGTCGTATCTCGTAAAACTTTAAGCCCACCCAGCATTAAACCTGAAATGTCTGCGCGTTATTATACGAAATTAGCTCCGCGTGGCGATATTAGGCGGGAAATGCAGTTATAACTTTTGAGCGAGCAACGGCGCGCCCAGCATCGTCGTTGCGGCGGGCAATAATTTGCATACCGAAATTGCGACGCTGCGCGCGTGTTCGAAATCGCGTGTCGCCTCATCGCGTTGCGACATCGTAACCAATCGCATTTGTCAGCGTCAGTCATCACCCGAAGAGTCACTTTCTTCTTACGTTCCGCAAAGTTATCTCATTGAATCTTATCCGCTTGCGTTTCCATCTTTTTCGTAATGTACACGGATGAAAATCTACACTGTTTGCCTTTTCCGTACCGCAAATCTCATTATGATTTTTTTACGTATATAGACAGGTATTTTCAGTTAAAACAACTGCGAGATAATACGAACATTTGCTCGATGCTTTTCCGATCCTTTCTGCAAAATTTTTTTTATCTGTCATGCACCGCTTTTATCTATCATGAACTGTTTTTCCATTGGCAATAAAATTGGATAATAATGTATTTTTTGAAATACTCTCACACGCGTGTTAATAATGAAGGAATTCATGCGAGTACTCTGCAGCAAAAAAACGCTTGCTAGCTGAACTAATATTGGGATACAACGATCCTATTTCAATTTTCCTGAAAGGAAAAAATATCGAATTAGCTTTCTATCGTTGATGAATTACGAAATAACGTTCCAACAAAGATGCTCTGCATCTGATCGAGGCTAGGCATCGGCTGTTTATGGCAACACGTCGATTGTGGCGAAAGTCACGTCGCCATTTAAGTCTTTAGAAAGTGCGGACAGGATCGTTAGTGCGAAACGAAGACCATTTACAGTCTTAAGAGATATATCGCGATTACACTCGGGAATAGTACGGATACTTACCATTTTTTACCTTTTCCCACGGTGCAGTTAAAAGAGAGAGAGAGGGGGGGGGGAGAGGCTCAGTTCCTTTGTGTCCCTGGATGCTCGCAATCGAATCGTCGCCGCGTCGTGCTGTAATAATCGATTCTAACGGTAGGAATCGCTTGTGACGAAGAACCGAAGCGATCGCCTTGCCTCCGTCATTTCAATTTTTTTTTTTACTCGTTCGAATCGTGAGAAAAAGGTTGACGCCTTCGTAATAATGTCAAATGAATCTTTATAAGCTAAAGAATTAAAAGAGTTCGTTCTCCAATCTTAATGCAAATCGATGCTTCGCGTACGACGACAGCAAGAAGTTTGATGCTAGAGACGTGTTGCACGTCCAACTTCTTGTTGCTGTAAAAGTGGTATACAATATAGTTATGTATACATACACGTATGCACATATATGACATTTATATCGTTGCAGCAACTTTGATTACATTACACGTGCAGCAAAAATCTAATATCAAACTTGTTACTACGTCGAAATGGATACATGGATAACATAACTCAGATTTATATTTACCGTATAAGAGAGAAGAGTACAGTAATAAAAAACAAATTCAAGTTTTTGAGGTGCACGAGACAAACAATAAAACGTGCCAAATTTATCGATTCTGCAATCTCAATATTTTCATGAACGAGTAAAACGTATACGCTTTTACGAGACTGTACATTGTCGTAAAACTTTCTGTAAAATATAGAAAGAGTTCGATTTTTGCATGAGAAGATTTTGCACATTCGACCTGCTTATGACTACTTTCAAAAATTAGACTTCATTTGAGAAATGGCAAAAGTTACAACATTACCACACTCGTATATTAAAGACGTTAAAGGCAAACTTCCTCTTGTTTACATATTCTTTTCCAGGAGCAGTGACATATTTATAACGAGTTGTATGTTTCTTACTGTTCTTACGCTTTATCATAGACAGTGCACTGGCGTTGTACTTTCTGCATCCAGCCGTGTTCCTCGCCGCAAGAAAACTTGTCGTGGACGGCATTGTCAGACACGCTCATCTCTGTTCCTCCCCGGAGGATCATTGTTGAGCATCGAGCACGACGGTTTTTCAAAGATAAGGACGTACTTTTCCTACGGCTTATTCTACTGACATGTTCGAGTTTAATATTTCTTTAGTTTAGTTGGCTAAATGCGTAATTAAACTTAATATAAGGTTTACATCGTGACGACACTGATGAAATATCACGACTTGCGGTGCGAAATTCATCCGAGAAGGCCGAATACTTTACATTGTATATAGACGTACCTAATACTTAATATTATGTATTAATAAATAATATTTTTAATTCTTTTTTAGAAAAATGCAAAACTATAAAATATGTATTGTAATATATTATTGTATATTATTGTTTAACACATAAATATTTGAATATTTTAGTTTAAAAAATGCATTTATTTGTTTATATAATATTCTTTATTTCTATAAAAGCTTGAAATATGTATATTAATCAAATTGTGGCTTTGTTTGAAAAACAGAAATATTAATTTCATAATAGAATTCCAATTAAAGATAATATTTGTATTCCAAAATTAATTCAAGTTGTAAAATTATAAAGATGGTTTTAGTTGCATTCTATTATCAATTTAAAACAACAAAACTAAATTTTTTTATATTAAAAAAATTTTTATTATTACTCTTGTTCTCGTATATATTTTACAAAGATCTTTTCCATTAATATTTAAAAAAAAATCCTTTAATCTGAATTTTTTATAAATGATATTGAAGCATACATACATAAAAGAAGAATACATAGAATATTTCTATAGAGTCAAATAGAATATTTTTGTCTTCTTAGATTGATGACAGTTTATAGATATTATGCAACTTTATCCGCTTGTTGAGCTTTCGCACTCCAAGCATTCGTATATGTGAGCTGCATTTACGGCGATAATACGGTCGGATATGCGCCTTTCTTATCGGTCTCCCTCAACGTTTTCCGTATTCCAAAGTTGCAAGGTAAAGTTAGAAAAGTTTTTACGCGATCATACTTGTTACAAAAATCGAAGGAGATTTATAGGGTGCTTAGATTCGCTCAAACTTCGTTTGATCGATTCTAAGCACCATGTAAGCCTTTCACAATTTCTAGAAGTGTAGAATTCGGTTAATCTAACGATGAAATATATATTGTTATAAATGGGAATAAACGCGCGCGCGCATATAATAACGTAGATTTTCCGAGAAATTTATCTCTTTTAGAATTTTTTATATTATGAAATGTTAACTTTGTCCTAAAATATTAACAATCACAATTTTTTAACATTAATACACTGACTATAAATTACAAGATTTAATTTTGCATTGTACTGACAAAAACATTACGATTAATTCGTCAGTATTTTATTTGAGTTTTTATATCTCTTACATTTTAATAACGATGTGACCTGGATATATATATAATTATTCATTACATATAAATGATACTCTTTCTATTTCCTTCTATTTTATTCTATCTCTGTGTAAAATAACTTCAATTTAAATAAATTTTCTGGCCTTTCTAACGTTATAAATGATTTTCTGACGTACTCTTGTTTAGTGGTTTACATTCGCTTAATTACATTCGCCATTTAATGTATTCGTTCTTTGACAGTCTTGATATGAACCTAATTTAAACAATAATTACATTTCTATTGTCATTCTTGCTCGCGGAAATTTACCATAATTACTCGTCTTTCGGCGTCAACCTACATCGAGTTCCTTAATTTATTTTTGCACGACATTGTCTGAACTTGCTATTTCGCGTCGTATACATATACAAGGTATCACAGCTATGTTTTATCTTCTTTTTCTCTGTCATTTATAGAATTCTTTCTTTATTAAATTAGATAACTCTTGGATCAATCTTAATTAAATTTAATATAATAGCTCTATTTTTTAATGTATTAATTGTCCTTATTTAATTATATCTTTTTCTAAATAATTTATATATATAAAAGTAGAAATCTATTAAGGTTCAGTGTTATAAATTGTTTATCTTATCAAATTAATTAAACCAAGAATTATGCATGGGGGAACGTTTTCTTATTTACAAAAGTTTCAAGTATCTGGGTCTTTACTCCTGAAGATCCTTTCATATTTTTAATCATTTTTTATTTAAAAAGCCTACAGGTGTCATGACACTTATAGTTAAATAAGAAATATTTTTTTCGGAATATTGATAATACGTCTCGTAGTTAAAACAAAGTATTCTACATAAAGAGGCATGACGTATACGACGTATGCGGATAACAACTTATTTGTCATATGGGTTTGATCCTGTCGTTATACGAGAATACCGCAAGAAGAACCGTTCGCTCCGAGCGCGCCCCTACAATTATTCCTATTTACTTTTCATCTGTTTTAATGGCGAGCGAGATGTACGCTGATCTAATAGCTCATCTGCGGGCGGCGTTATTTCTGCCTGAGATGTCTGAGATAACTCGACATGCACACGCCTTTCTTCGAAACGCGAGAACATCTCATTGGTGTTGCATACTAGGAAATTTGCTCAATTTAGGACGGGTCCATTCTACTTGATCATATTTGGAAATTTAGTCCGAAGAAATTTATCTTTGAAATTTAAACTCTTGAATATATTTCTCGGCAAAATAAATATATTTACGTAGAAGAAAAATGAAAATATAATCGAGATAATTGGGAATAAAAAGTTAAATATAGAATATAGATGAATTACTTTTTACCTACAATATCGGTAAATTAATTATGTTTTTGCTCTTAAAACGATGAAATAACAGAATTGAAAGCATCTATTTTTAGATGTAGCTAAATAAAAACATTTTTTGCTTTATACTTTTATTATACTCTTAATGAAATATTTCCTATATTGAACAAACTTCATGCTTCGTCGGTAGTACGTATTTTCCCTATGCCTATTTGTATTTTATTCGAAACGCTATTGAACATTGTCGTTTTGTGCGTTGCACGTCGTTACGATGCTGCGTTCGCAGCAACCAACTTTGTCGGCAACGAAGAAACTTTTGTCGTTGACAGCATTGTCGAAATGCAACGAGCGTTGGAAGGTAGTCGTTGTCGCTGCTGATGCGACGTTGTCGCAAAAATAGTTTTACCGCGAGTATAAATCCACCAGCGAAGCACAACCGAGAAAGCGACTATTCCTGTAAGTCCAATTTGTGCCGGAGAACAACTAGAATCGACTTTCGTCTTTTATACGTATTTGGCGGTGAAAATAAAATTTGAAGCATAATCGTTTACGGCAAAGTAAAAATATTTTTCCTAAATAAATGAAGATAGCGTAAAAATATCTTACATATTATTGTTATTATATTCAATCATAAATTATTAGTTATTTATTATATCTTATTTAATTCTAATTATTAATTATACATATAATTGATAGTTTTAGCAATAATCATAATTATATATAATTAATATTATGATATTTTTTGCGTTAGTGAAATAAAAATATCTTAATAGACATGACAGACAGTTTTATGATATTACCACAAATTGGCAGATATCAGGTTTATAGGTACGAAAGATAGATAGTTCAGTAATTTCAATTCGGCGCTAATATTTTACATTGTTCCAGGAAGCTGCACTAGTCCTGCGTTATCGGATTACGTATCCCAAGTATAATAACAACGAATGAATATTGTAGATCAATCTTCTTCCCTCCTCTCTTCCCCTATATACATAATGCAGTTTATCCCCCCCACTGCCGTAATATACCTGATATTAATTATCTAAAACAACGGAGAGACACGCTATCACGATTCATCGTTAACGGGAGAATAAGCTCAGCTAAAGAAATTAAATCTTTATTGCGTTTTCCAATCGTAAATAAAGTTTTGCTCAAGTTTTGAACTGTATATACATAAATTATTTGTTGAATTATACAAAAGATGTGATCGAAACAATCATTTCTTCTGCAGTAAATCGAAAGCTTTAAAACAAATTTGAGTGATCTTTTTTTCTTTTAGCTTATCAAATTTTGTCTCGAAGACGTTCCCATTAGCATAGAAATACAATAAAAAAAAGATGAAAAAGAACCTTTTCAAAGATACTTCTGCTTATTTAATTACTTCGTTAATTACTATAAATGTAAGTGCAATCAAATTATTTAATTGAAAAGGCAAACAATAACTATTGGTTATTTCATTAAAGAGAAAACAATGGCACGATGTTAATCGATGATTATAGGTGGATTTTTCTTTAATTATTCTTCAGAGATGGATTTTTCATTTGATACGTGGAGCAATCGTAAGGGGAACATAGCGATCTTTTTGTATCTCGAATCATGATGGCAACGCCTCCGAAAATAGCTCACGAAGACAATGGCGTGGGGCAACCTTAAGATCCGTATGGCTCATAGAGCTGTCTGACAATGAATTTTATTGTCCGACCATGACGAGGGAACGCTTCCCCCTTATCTATTGCAGTTCTATTGTCTAATTTGCGTCCATTTGCAGCAGATTTTGAATCTGTAGATTTTATGATACATGTCTTCAAGAGACAGGCATGCAGGAAACTAATAAAAATAATTATACTTTTAATGATCAGTATTACTTCTCTCTCTTGCGATCATATGTACTTATGATTGTTATAATTACTTATTATTGTTATAATTACAAGCACATAAAATTGTAATTATTTACACCCTCTGCAAAAAAGTACCTGTATCATAAATATGAGTAATAAAATTTAATTGGTTATGAAGATAGTTATATGTATGCTTGGTAAAGATATGAAGAATTATATGATAATATTTATATTAAAATTGGCATCAAGCCAATTTCTTAATGAGGTTTTTAAAGTCTTCTTATGACTTTTATTACATATGATTTCATGACTTTTATTTTTTCTTAATTATTTTAAGCTTCTATTTTGTTTTTATAATTGCTTCTATTTTGTTTTTAAAGTTGGTTTAATAAGTGAAAATCAAGTTTTTAATATACTATGTCGTATCAACTTACGTTTTAATTGAAGGACTTAGATAAAATTTATTTTGAGACATAGCCTGTTTTGTTTCTCGTAGTTCAATAATTGATTCTTAAAAGAAGGTCAGAAAATATCTTACTGTCACAGTTTAACTAATTTACTTAATCATTTCAATTAATTTTTGTTTAAAAAGCACTCTAATAATTATTAATTAGTTATATTTATTTTTGTAACCAATAAGTCAATTTTCTAATTGTTTTATAACCTATCTATTCTTATTTGATTTTAATATAAGTATGTCACTCGAAAGAAAAATATTTAGTTTAATAATTATACAATTTTAGATGTGGATTTGAATAATTAAATAAATTAGTAGGTATAGAATTAAAATTATTATATTCTTTAGCAAAAAAAAAGCTGAAAAATTAAATCTTATTAGCTTTTATCTTTTGCATCCGTGTCTTAAAGATTTATGATTTTTATTGTTAAATAATTCTCTGTACGATAAAATTGTCGCTGAAAGGAATTCGACGCCAAATTTGATATGGTTTTAGTTTGTTACTCTTTTTATACATATTTTTCAATTTTACATATAAATATAATGCAAGAAAATATTGCATTACTATTTCCATACAAAATGTTTCTCATATTTTTCAAGGTACAATGTACCAAATGTTAGTCGCTGAAATTTTGTGGCGGACTATTAAATAAAGATACGAATGACAAATCCCGACGACGGAAAGAGACGTCGTCGGTTGAGTTGAATCCCGGGATGACTCTTATTTAAAATTTATCCATGGAACGGAAGGGAGGAACTATTTTTGTGCGAAAACGCGCGACGAAGATGTGTTTGAGAGTAACACACTTCCACCGGGAAAGAACGACAGGTGACAGTCTTAAGACAATTTGAAACAGTGCCACATCTGGTTCTACTTTTCTAGAGGTTCTTCCGGAACAACTTACGTTGCATATGTAGATGTCCGCCGGCTAGCGTGCTCGGTTTGGTATCTTACGCATCCAGGACTAAATGTAAGAAGCAGAGCAACGGTCTTTTGTTATTTTGCTGGCTTATAATATTATATAAATATATACATGTATACATATATACGTATATATATGTATACATATACATTTTGTATATACATATATTTATATGCATAGATGTATGTAGATATACATATATGCATGTATGTATATTAAAACAATTTTCTTTCGGCCTTCATTTTGACGCTTGAAATTTGATGACATTTATATGAAAATTAGAGTAAAGAAACAAGAATACAAAAACAAAGAAAACGATATTATTCTCAGGCAAATAAGAAAATTTCTATATCGAAGTTTGCCAATTTCTGAATGCGAATCGTGTAGTCGTTATATTGATGAAGCACGAAATTGTTTTCCACGAGAGATGCTCAAAACTACGAGGCGTATCTTTCTTAAGCTGCTTATTACTAATTCAGTATTTTATTTTTACTTTTACAAGAATTTAATATAAAATAACGCACTTTACGAAAAATACTATAGAAAATTTTATTTTATTAGTAATGTATTTTTTTAAAAAAATTACGCCCACAAGTCTAGATAAAAGATCCATTACCTCAGAAATGATGACAGATGCGGTAAAATGCCACAGGACTATTTCGATTCCTCTCGACAAGACTTACGAGAAAAGTCTTGCGTATCGAAGTCGTATCTATCACCGTTATCGAGAAAATAATCTCGATGTCTAGACATGAGTGTCGGTTTTTTACCAGAGTGTATAAATATAGTTTTATGTAAAAATATAGTTTAAAAATATAGTTTTATTTTTACATAATATATAAAAATAAAACTATGTTTAAATTTTAACTGCGATTAAAGTTATTTAACACTTCTCTAATATTTTTCATTTTTATTTTACGACAAATGGAGAGACATTAATTTTTCGTGCATCAAGTTAATGAATTATTTTTCATGATGATTGAAGTCATAGGGCTGCTCGTACTAATTTAAAATTCTCTAATTACTAATTTAAAATTGAAACTTTGCGATACGCACGATTTAAGGTAATCAACGTACTTGTCACAGACATAGTTTTTATGTTCAACCGTTTTACGGTAATGTACTAATGCAGCAGCACGTTTAGATTTATAGCATGAAGTCGTGCCGCAAGTGCAATGTTCATCGATCTCGCAATTCATTACCGCAAGCAATCAATCTGTATAATTTGCACGCGCCACTGTGAACACAGTATTACTTCCAATAGATTTGGCCGGTAATCGCACATGATTCACTCGTTTGTTTAACCGAAAGAACACAGCCGCGAAATCAACGGCCGTTATTCCATTTTATTATACGAACTACAGAAGCGATTAGTTGAGCGCACCGATGACATTTATCGCTGTTTGCCAGAATTATCAAATATCTGCAGCGACAATCATTTCATATTACACTACGGACTTTTATATAAACGGTGGAGTCCCTATACTTCAAACCAAGCGTTTATTCCGAATCAAAAAGTTTCCATAGCTTTTAATTATTGAGCCGAGCCGGGCATGATTCAAATTTTTTCCGGTTCTCCTCTCAATTTTTACTTGTTCTGTTATTCCTTTTGATGGGACAAGGCTTTTTCGAGCTATTGTCTCTTAGTCGAACGATGAATAAGTAATATAGTCAGTAATGTTTCAGTAAAGCTGAAAAAACGGATACCATCGGTTTAAAAAAATGGAATATTGAAAAATAGGAGACTATAGTGGATATTGGAATATCGAATATCGTACCGTCTAAAAACTAAATTAAAACGGCAACAAATATTGGCATTCCTTCTGTATCGATAGTGACAAATTACTAGGCTTTTTTACTTATAAATTTTACTGTTTATGAATGATACATAGTATTAATAATATCATACAAAATATTTTTAGTAAGAAACGATTTGATAGATATATGTACCTAATCATAGATCTATTTTATAGATCCGATAATGTTTAATTGTGATAACGAGAGAAGTTTAAAGTATTATTCGGATAACTAAGTTAGTTTTGTTTTGTACGGTATCTGAGCAATTTTTTTATCGTTATTCTTTGCAAATCAGTCGGCTAATTCAATTGTAAGAGGTGAACTCTTAAGTTTGAAAATTGCATCCATTACACCTAGCATATGTCTGGAATGTCCGAGTAGCTGGTGTTTTCCTCGTTAGAAACTGGTAATGTGCAGATCATACGCTGGGTGACAGCCGGTGTCTGCGGCAGATGAAAAAGAAATATCACGTTTCAAGCTGTACGATACGAGCGTTTGGATTTACATCGCGCGTACGTTGCAATAAAAAGGCATAGTCCTGTCGAGATTCCGAGAAAATATTAATGCACTGGGAGAGACACACGGTCGTATACAACATAAGTCACGCGCTTCTTGCCGCCAACTGTTATTTATAGTCGGCCCGTACGGATGTGCAATTTTTCAAAGTTTTCGAACTTTTGCGCGGCGCGCGCGAATCGGGACGTAGGAAATTTTTCGTCTGAAAATGCCAGAGTTGACTAGTACTTTATTGAGATTTTCTTTAAGTTTTCGTTTCGCGATGCTGTGTATCTTTGTTACTGTTTATGAAAAGAGAATATCAAGAGAGGGAAAGACAGTGAAAGAATAAAAAAAGATTATTCTTGATGTCAGTCAAGTTTATGTTTTTAACGCATAATACGCCATATATTCTAAAATAAATATTATATGTATCATTCGATTGTCTGTTTAAGACGTTGATTGCTAATATAATTTTTTCTAAATGTAACATACAAATGTAATACATAAGTGTTGCGATTTTTTAAAATAATAATTCATTAAGTTGACAAGGCACTTAAACCAACTGGAGGATCAGAAATGCTCGAAATTTTTGATGATTTTTTATAACGAACTGAATAAATGTGATAAATCGAATGTGAAATTGTGAATGATATTTATAAATTATATAAAGAGTGAAAAAATGGCTTTTTATTTTGACAAATACTTATACAAATATATATATATACACACTAGGGACAATCCCGTTAAAATATTTCATTTCGAGATATTAATTTTTTCATTGTGAATAGCTTTGTTTTTAAAAAAAATTGAACTTTTTAATAAAAGCTGCAATAACAGCTGCTATTTTGTTAATTTTTATTTAATTTATTTTATAGAGGTTTATTCTCTTGAAAATATTTCTAGTTAAAATTCGCCATGATCGGGTCACCAAGAGCTAAGATATTATTGCCAAACCTCGAAACAGAGTATATTGACAAAAAATACATTTTTTTATATACCTACTTTTATTTTTTATGTTGCATAAACATCACTGAAAATTTCACTTTTAAACATTTATTCAATTTATCATAAAAACTCAAAAATTTTGAACAATCCGATCCTCCCATCAGTCTCTTTAATTATAGAAAGAAAAGTATTTTATAAGTAAACTAAAAGTGTGAGGTCTGTCGAGACTTCCGAGTCTCTCTTAAAGAAGAATAAAAAAAAATCGTCGTTAATTTTATTCGACGGTCTCTCGTCGCGAATCTTACAGAGGGTACAAATTCCGTGGCTGGTCGCTTCTCCTCCAGTGGATGATGATTAGAATAAGGATCCAGCATTAACTTTCTCAACTTGTCGAGTATCGTCGTCTTAATGAAATTCTCCGTCTGCTAGAAGTGGGGAGAGTGACTTTGTTCGCGTCTTTATCGCGAAAACGACCGAGCGCGGAGCTGCGAGCTCGCCGTTTAGAGAAGCTCATATCATCGTGCGGTCCAGATACGCTGTCGGAGATCGTTACGCCGGGAGCGGAGAGCCGGTTGCAACGGGCGTTGTAACCAGGGTAAAGAGAACGCTCGTTCGCGGCGCGGTAATCTATCTTGCCCCGAGCGTGTTTCCGTAAAAGTGGTTTAACGATAAACAGATATATAGTCAAGCTCGTGCCTAATAAAGCAAACGCGGCGCGAGAATACCGTAGCCAGTGTGCGGAACGATATCTTCGAAACTGACATCGCGCAATCTCTACGCTCGGCTGAATTGTCCTCGATTTGTCAACTACAAAGGAGAGATTTCTCTCTCCTCTCCTGTTACTAATCTCTTAAATACCGACGCTATTTCTTAAGCGCTTTATTACATCGAATAAACGCCGCTAATTCGTAGTTGAAACAGTCATAGATAATGCGATGGCGATGTTGAAAGAATAAGAACAGGAGTACAAATTGTATAACGCATAATGTATAATCCATAAGAGAATCAATCAAAATCTTTTATTTCGTGGAAAAAAAGAAAGATTTTGGTTCATTTTTTATGCGTTATACGTTATAGGGTAACTCCGGTATATACGCCGCACCTATTAAAAACTTAATTTATTATTTACTATGTTTAAAGTAAACGAGCTATATCAATAAAAACTTTATGCTGTCTACTATTATAAAAAAAAATATTAAAAATCTGAAATATTTATATTTCGTATTAAAAAATGAACTTTTTTAAATCCTTGCATTTTTGCCGTGTATCCCATAGGGGTAGGCTATATGGCTACTCATAGGGGGAGGGAGGAGGAGGTGGTATGTATGGCTCATAAAAAATTTACAAATGCATATAAATAAGACGTAAAATGACACAATAACTTATAAAATGCGTTTATAAAATTTTATTAAGGAATAAGAATGATAAATATGTATATATGAAGTAATAAATAATAATTACAATCTTCCCAGTGTACTAAGTAGTACATCTGGGAAGATTGTAATTATTATTTCATGTAATGCGTCTATTGTATTTAGTGCACTGAATTCAATCTGCACACTTTGTATGCTTTGGGCATAAATCCCGCCTGTTAAAAATGCCATATATCCCGCAGGTGGGATATACAAGACAACAAACTAAACAAAGAATACGAAAGCAAAGCACTTGTATTTTGCTACACAACATGCTTTACTATTCTACTACACGTATGTATCACGAAATAACCACTAAATCTTTTACACGCCCTACAGTAATCATTTTATGTAGATTATAATTTATGATGGCGTTACTTATTACAGTGACAAATCGATTCAACTCACAATA
>NW_017299926.1:3266504-3288308 GCF_001594075.2 Trachymyrmex cornetzi | reverse complement strand
CTAGGACAGAGCAACGAATGGGGAAACCGGGAAAGGACTAAAAATAGTGGAATACGAATACCTACGTTTATAATGCTTTAGTTCTAGTAGTATTATGTTTCAGCACTTAAGCCTATCACACATGAAGTGCATAAACCTGGAACTACAATAGGTGTTTTAAGCCTAAGGGCCCAGACACAAGCTTTTACATAACGCATAATACATAGTGCATAATGGAATCAACCAATCGAAATTCTTCTTTTCCATGGAATGAGAGGAAAGGAAAGCTTCTGATTAGTTGATTCGCTTATGCACTATGCGTTATGCGTTATGCAAAAGCTTGTGTCTGGGCCCTAAGATTTGCGGATCATCTGTTTTTTGTTTTTAAATAATTCACAAAACGCACGTCCGTATTGAGGTATCAGACTCTATCGTTAAAATTGTATGTTCCACTTGACGTTTGCAACGCTCGCAAGCATCATTTCAGCTTTGTTGCTTATCAAATGTTAGACAAGAATGAAATGATGCGCAATGTTGCAGATATACCAAGTGGAACACACGTATAGTCGAGAGTTCATTGTACTGCTGCAAAATTCTTTATAACGAAAGTATACTTGGTTGCAAATTTCACAATTGAAATACAGATGGGATGGAGTAAATACAAAACAGATTTTGGCAGAGTTCTTTCATTTTACGGGTATTTTGCAAATCTGTTAACGGTTGCCTTTCAGACTAAAGCGACGCATGTAGCACCGCACATAGTACTCTCGATGGAGAGGACCGGCCGCGATGGCAAGCTGCGTCGATCGCGGGATTACCACCTTCGAAAAATGCGCGCTTTGGAAACGGCGGCAGTAAGCCGTGCACAAGCGGATAAAAACTGCGCACGTGTGATGTTGCATATTGACAGCATCACTGCCGATACGTAACGTCGTTTTCGACTTCGCGCGTGAATTCACGCGAATTTTTCGCGATCAAATCATCTTCGACATCTATCGCTCTCTGAGCACGTATCGACATCTCTCGGGAGAAATTCACGTTATTTCTCTCTGCTGGTGATGTTTAGATAAAACTTACACTTTGAAAGAAATATTTTTTACAATATTTTAATTTCCTTAAGAAAATTACCATAAAAATATCAAGCCTTAGAATGGCGGTTAATTGAAGGGGAAGAGGAATGACAAATTGTAGAGGATATAGTCGCGATTTTTTTATGGAATTTTAATTTAATATAAATAGTTGACTAGGTATAGATTTAATTGGAATACGCCGGGCAGTTGCTCTTTGATTCGTTTTCTTGCTCAAACCTTAAAAATATCTCTAAGGTAGAATCATAACTTCCTACGTATGGTTTTCTTTAAAATCTTTTGTTCTCTGGAAAATAAAAAGTATTGTTCAGATCTTCGAAAGTTTTAAAGTTCATTATTTTTACATTCTTCTATCTTACAAGAATATAATTAATGTAAATTTAACATAATATATTAGTAAAAAATAAAATATAATATATATACTATAGTAATAAAAAACTATAATTATAAAATTAAAATTTTGTTTGAACCTCATCTATCAACTTGTGTATTTTAAACTACCTGCCTACTTAAATGTTCAAGAAAGTACAACAGAAATTAAGTCCCTCTTTTCCTCTTCATCAACAGAACTTATGAAAACCTTTTCAAAGTACAATCTTCTCCATGAGCCACGAAATTCATCGTCGCAAAATCGCCGGAATATCGGGAATGTGGTAACCCTGCGAAAAAACAAATCGTGCGTTATGTCGGTTAGGAGTTGGGAGGGGTCGCATAAAGAGTGGTTCAACAGGTTGAGAAATAGGGGAGGAAACTTCCACCGTGATCACCTTTGGCGAAATTCAAAGTTTGACATGAAAAGAAAAAAGATTTTTCACCGACTCCTTCGACTCTCCGACCCTATCAACCTTGCTCTTCGCCGCAAAACCCTTTCCCAGTTTCGAACAGCTGGGCACCCTCGTGAGCGGCCGCTACTTATTTCCAACCCCTTCTGACAGCTTGCTCGTAATATCGCTAATACCCATTATATCAAACTCTAAATTTTCCGTCTTTGTCTTTCTCTATTACGATGACTGGAACACTGTAAAGCGCTCGTTAAGTGCGATTGCACAAAGCCAATTCGAAATGCTACTTCAATCAAAAGTCGTCACAGCAACTGTCGCGTGGCGGTTGATTAAAGAGAAAGGGGAATGACAGACTGCAGGGGAAACAGTCGCAATTTTTTGATAGAATTTTCGTACAAACAGTCGACTAGGCATAGATCTAATTGAAATGTGTCGCGTCAGTTGCTCTTTGGTTCGTTCTTACCTGTCAGAAAACTTGCTGATGATACACGTGACATACGAAATGACTGACGTAAATGGACAATTTTGTAACATATTTATCGCTGAATATTCGCGAACCATATTATGTCCAATTATTATATTAAATGCAAGAAATGTCATGTAAAAAGCATTTTATTTAATTTGATTTCCCTAGTAACGTTTGATATATATTTCATTTTTTGGAAAACTATTTCCCTGAATTTTAATAACAATTTTGTATTAAATTGTACCAGCTGCGTCAATATACGGGGTTTCCCAAAATTCGTGTATTCGGAGTACAGAACATGATATCTTATGCTAAAACAAACAACTTTTTCCTTTAGCAAAATTGCATCCGATAAATAATTTTTGCGCTTATTTGTTAACTTTAACTTGCAAAAACTACTTATCGGACGTAATTTTGCCAAAGAAAAAAAGTTGTTTTTTGTGGTAAAACGAACAACTTTTTCCCGTAGTAAAATTATATTCGATAAATATATTTTTGCATTTACTCGTATAATTTCAACCTGCTCTCCTGCAAAAACTACTTGTCAGACGCAATTTTGTTAAAGGAAAAAGTTGTTTGTTTTAGCATAAAGTATCATGTTCTGCACTCCGAATGCGCGAATTTTGGAAAACCCTGTATATACATATATATACATAAAATGCTGAAGGATTAAGTGGCAATTTTAAAACAGCATATTAGGCTATTCTTGTCGATAATAGTCTAAATCGAATGTTGAAAACTTTTTTACATACGTATATCTACTTGTAACTCCTGCCTTATGCAAATTCAGTGTTCCAGAGTTTGATTTATACTTCTTTTAAAATAAATGGTTCATATTATTCTTGCCTGAACGAAAATCAATAAGAATGATAAAATACAGATCTGCACCCGGAATAAAAGAATTTCCTTTATCTTTCCACGCGTCGATTAATCTCGAATACACATAATTAATTCAAAGTTCATTATAGTCGTCAGTCGACAGCAATTAATTATTGATGATCAATTATTGGCGACAGTTACTTTATTTTTCGGAGTGAAAATCAAGTATTTACCGTAAAAGCGTTTCACGGTGATTCTTTAAATTTTATTGTTCACGGATGATTATATTTCTATCTTGAAAAACTATTTTAATTTATATTTATTATTTTCATTCTGTAACATTTAATATTACTTTTTTACAACTATGACTAAATGATTATAAATTGCACGATTGAATTAGCTTTTTTATACCATCGGTAATTCGAGGACGAAATTTTTTACGTCGAGCATGTAAAAGCGAGAAATCCGAGGAATGTTCTCGCGCTGTATTTAGATTATATATGGAGTTTTCCGATTTATCGTGCGGCATTTGCGTATTTATCAGTTGGCTCGTATAATTTACGCAATTGCCTCTGTCGGTGGAAAAAATCAGCCTATGGACGAAACGATTTTATCAGATATCCATTGTTTTATTCGCCCGTGGAGAGCGCAGCAATTTCGCTACCACGCGGGGGAACACAAAGTTAACTTCGCAAACTCCGCTTTTATCGAAATTCACGTGCATCCGTCGGCTTAAAGCATTAGATTCCAATAATATTGAAATCATCCGTGCGAAGTACCTTGGAATATCGATGCGCCAATTTTACATCGAACGAGTGTTCGCAGTTCTTTTATTCTTGAACAATCGCAATATTAAGCAATTTATAAATTTTATCAATATCTTTGACTTCTAAGATCAAGAACCTTCTGTAGTGAAAATTAATATAACCTTTAATAAGAATTTGTTTTTTATCAGTGAAAAATAAAAAATAAAAGTGGAACATGATAGAATTGTAAATATTTTATAAAATAGAACGGAGAAATAATTTTAAAAAATATGAGATTTCTAATAAAAAAATTTACACAAATATGAAAAAACAGATTTAGTTTTTCAAGTGTATGTAACGTTTTTCTAAATTATATTTATAACAAAAAAGAATATACGTTTTATATTTTTATTACAATATTATATATTTAATATCTCTTTATTAATTATAAAAGTAATATATATATATTCCTGAATCGAAACATTTTGAAAATTCTTTCCGAGGCCACAAGTCTTCTTGTAGTAACAGTTACGCCAAATAAAATTTCGTTTCAAAGATACGAATGTCTTGCGAATTTTTCGCTATGTAGCATGTAAGATAAAACTGGTTTGGAGTTTCAGTATTTTTGCTTTCTGCTCGAGTTGAAACCTTATAAAATTTTCAAAAGGATATTCGAATTCTTTATTGTGTACTAAAATTTACTTAAATATATTTATCTTTATATAGATATGTTTCTCAAATGGATAATTTGGACAGCATGCACACATATTATAAAATGATCAATTTCAGTTAAACTTAAAGAATCTCGTACTTTATACGAAGACATAATATCTATAGACTCTTAATCTTTAATCGTTCTTATCATATCGTGCGGATGTAATTCGCCGGAAGTGGCGAATGACGTGCAGCACCGCCAAAAGGGATATCAATAAAATATCCATTACAAGAG
The DNA here is from genome assembly GCF_001594075.2 of Trachymyrmex cornetzi. Taxonomy (NCBI): domain Eukaryota; kingdom Metazoa; phylum Arthropoda; class Insecta; order Hymenoptera; family Formicidae; genus Trachymyrmex; species Trachymyrmex cornetzi. The sequence continues at coordinate 3,283,479 of NW_017299926.1, read as the reverse complement.
CAATTTAAAGCTCAAACAGCCACGCATCTCTCGCCATCCAACAACAAAATCCAATCTTGTGCTCGTGTCGTAATGATTATATCGTCGTAATACCGGGTGTCTTCGAACGGTGGTTCTTATCTGAGTGCTGCAATTCGATACGACGCTCACGGAACAATATCATCGAGAGCAAATTTATAGATCGTGGGAAAGGTATGTGCAAACGCGCCGGATGAGACGAGCGAGAGAGAGAGAGAGAGAAAGAAAAAGAGGGGGGAGGCCGAAAAGACACACAGACTGCGATAGGGGTGATAAGGAAGAAGAGAGGTAGGAAGAAACGCGCTATGGCTGGTGGCAATGTGCCAACGATCGATTGCAAGTACACAGAACGCGCGCCGCGTGCTTTATACGCTTGTACACCGAGCAGAGAGAAGGAAAGAAAGAGAGGCAGAGAGAGAGAAAGAGAGAGAGGGAGACAGTAACTCGTAGCCGATGCACCCATGTTCTCGTATACATACGCGACGAGCGATATACGCGAGAGGGTTAATAAAACCTTGTTGCATACACACACACAACGCACATACACACGCACATTTTCTCTATCTATCTATCACTCTCCTCTCTCTCTCTCTCTCTCTCTCTCCCTCTCTCCTCTCTCTTTCTCGCGTATGCATCCCGGAACTAAAGCAAACGCGGCACACGTCACTTGCACTGTGAGAAGAGCACGAAGCGAATCGCCGTATCGACAGCCCGGAAGAGATCTCGGGGTCGGCTCGTCGTGGGTCGTCTTCACAAGCAATGATGTCCGTCGCGATTCGACTCGCGGAAAGACTCGGTCATTGCACACGTATGACTCTCCGCAAGACTCCGATTCTTGAATACTCCGAAACTTGCGAGAGGTATTAATTTGAATAAATACGCGGAATTAGAATTGGAGAGATTCAGAGCATCGGGTGTATGTAACAATATTAAAACGCTCTGCACGTTGGCGTGGCTTGAAAAATATGATGGAAAAAGCGAAATGTCAGATTTTAGATGATAAGCGAGTTTGCAACAAAAATTTTTTTTTTACCCCACCGTTATTTATTACGTTATCTGTAGGAAGCATCGTTTTGTTATGAGCAACAGTTTATCTGATACGCGAGATAGCTTTATACGGATCATAGTGGAAAATGTTTCTTTAAAGTTCTGAGAGCTTACAATACGCTGCGCAAGAATATCGGAAATATGCGATGCACGTAGTAGTAAAGAATTTATGTAGATGCGCGACGCATTTTCTCTTTTTCTCTCCTTTTCCCTTCTGTCTTCTCTTTTCCCATGAGCGTACGTTTGCCTATGTGTACCGTAGCTTATATTATTTGTGTACATGGTATCTCATAAAGGTTGTCACAAGTCACGTGGCTTCCGTATTGTACCAATTTCCTAGGCTTGGTAAATGTTGCTGCCGCAAAAGGAATATTTATACAGAAGAATTTGGCAGACGCTGATTCTACGTTCGAACTTTCTTTCGTATCTTCTCTCACGTCTTCTTTTTCTTATAAAAAAAAGAATTGTAATTTTTCACAATATCCTATATCTTGGTTTTTCTCCGAACCGAATTAAAATTTATTGATCATAATTTCACATTTATTTATTCGGTAATAGAATTACACGCGATACATAGCTTGCATAGTCTTCGTGTAAGCTACGGGAACCATCTTTTGACGGATAATCTATGTTAACAACGCGCAATCTATATAGAATGTTCGTGGTTTCCTATGGTATGGTTTCCCCCTCCCTCCCTCACGATTTCGTAAAGTAAAGAGGAATAATGCAAAAGCCCCGTACTCAAAAGAATTATAAATTAAATTTATAATCAGGTGATCGAAGTTATTTTGAAATCAATTTAATAAGCGCGCTTAATCGTATTACTGCTAATGATGATTATCATTAACGGCGAATATCACACAACGTAGATTTCTGCTTTTTAATTTTATTATATATAATTGTACATTACACGTTGCTAACACGGGACAATCTAAAATAATGCGATGAAACGAAATACTAAATTAACAAATTTCTCTCGGGCGCATTAGCATTAGCTTCGTATTTCGGGCTAGTCGCGCAAACGCGAACGTAGCGGATAAAATTTACCGCCGACGTTTTGCCGTGATGTATATTTGCATAATTTAAGGAACGTTGCTTAGGTACTTAAGCAGGTGTAACGCGAGTATCTTTTGTAACGCGATACTTCTACTAGTGAATTTGCGTTATCCGCCCCCCCCCCGCCATTAATTTTATACAATGACGGTGACTGACAACAATAGACTCCTTGATAAATTTAAGTTGACTTTTTTTTTTTAATAAATTTAATAAAATACTACTGTTGAAGTCGCGATTTTTCCTGGCTTTTAATATTAAATATATCTTATATATTTAATAAAAATGAGTTAAATTACATGAAATTAATTCGCTAATGGGACAAAAACGATTCTGTAATTTCATGAAGATTGAATTGCTATATAGAAAATACGGATATATAATACTTTATACGCGGATAAAAAGCGATCACATAAAAGAATCATATGTAATCGCGATACGAGCGCGAATGGTGCTTTAATAAAATTCGATTCGGCTGAAGTTGAAAACTTAAGCAAATATGGGAATACTCATAGCGAAAGCCCATCAGCAATGCCCATTATTTGCTCTCTGCCATTTGATGCTTCGAAATTGCAGTTCTCACGGGAATTCAATATATTCGAGTCTATTTGCGAATTATTAAAATAATTTTGGAGGTAAGCGTCTTCGATTACATTTTCACTCTCTCTGCTCTTTTTTTTTTCAATGTTTACATACATATCTGCGTATATCACTTGATTTTGCGATGTTTATATCAAATAAATTATATTAATTGTATTAATATATTAATATAATTAATTATATTAATTATATTACGTCTGGGAAATTACGTAGCTCCAGCACACGATAATATTTTATTTGTTACACCTTTAAAAATGCCAAGTCGCATAAAATTCCTAAAATTTCAATTGCTAATAACGCGGAAGATATTCCTGCTCTCCGAGTTTTGTCAAGAGAAAGTTCACTTGAAATTGATCGAAGAAGTAGGCAAAAGGGAATGCGGAGAACCCAGAGACGCCCTATGAAGGAGCCGTGCGAGTGGAAACGCGATCGGTCGAGAGAAACCGTCGACCGAATTCGTCGCGAAGTGCTTTTATTGCGCTTTTTATTGCGCGTTCGATCGAGCTTTCGCAGATAGCACTTCGGTTTCTTAAATCCTTGGTACGAGAGAACGTCGCGCAGGTATTCCCGGCGTGATCTTTCCGTCCTTCGTCCTTCGGCTTTCCGTCCGTCCGTCCGTCCTATCGGCATCTCGGAGAGAGAGGTAGGAATTTCAGCCGATCATCCATATCGGTGCGTTACGATCTTGTTAGCGGTAGAATGGACCCTCGCTTAAAAAGGCGAACGTATTATAAGCCGTCGAAACGTCCAGCTGTGGTGCGGATAGCTACTTCTCTTCCTCAAACAATTTTTTTTACACGGGCATAAATATGTTGAATAATCAGTCGTCGGTCGTTTTGGGTATTAAAGAAACCGTTTCCTGTATTTACAGAAGCCTTAACGACGTCTCGGCCAATCCAAAAGCGGCTTTTTTTTACGAAGGACAACGTCGATTACGACATTCCTGCTGTCGTGTACATTTAAAACATTGTTCGATAATCGCCGTTAAAGTTACGCGCCGCGCGTTTATATATTTCAACTTTGTTATAATCCGGACCGGAGCGATATTTCTGTTTCCTTTGCCTTTCTTTGGTCCTTCCTCCCTTTGACCATGTCTCATTACCGAAATCGATACGAAGGTACCATCAAGCTGCGTGCAGTAACGGCGAGCCGGCTCCATAAAACCGCGTCGGGTAATTAAATTTTACTGTGTACGCATTATCTGGATAATGTTCCCCCTCGATTCTGCTTTTTAAAATCGCTGCCCGCTTCCTGTTTGAACGCCGTACGGCGTACTGCGAAGACGAAATCGTGATTTGCGAAAAAAAATTACGCTAAAGTTTCGAAGCTGGGGAATCGATTTATCCGGACGGACACGTGGAACGCGAACGTAAAAAAAAAAGAGATACCTGGCCGTTATTAATTATTTACGTAGCTAAACTTTGCCGCGGGTCCTTCGGTTCTCGCAAACCTACGCTTTCTCTTAATTGCATATCCTTTTTTACATTTCCCGTATTTAAAATGAAATATTCGTTTGTTTTGATTGCTGGAATTGAAATACACTGTACAGCGTTGTTATTAAAGGAACGCGAGCTTTTTTAGTTGCAAATTTTTGTGCTGTTGTAAAACGACATGTGCATTATAAATTTGTCCAAAGAAAGAAGAGAGATTGTTAAACAAAGTAACACCACAATGTACAACTTTCCAAGGAGATCTTAAAATGATACAGGCTGTTTATATTTCTTGACGTTTTCAATGAGAAGTAGACAAGGTCTGTGGAGATACTCGACAATGATAGCTTTTGAAAACAATGTATATCATTTTTAGATAACCGTTAATTTGAAGTTGATTTAACGAACGATTCTATTCTCAGACGGATTTCTGTTCACTAAATGTTAAGAGATTTGCGATCTCTGAATCGATTCGCTAAAAATAAATTTTTTTTTTTTTAAATTACTTCAAATAACAATCTTTGTTTTAAAAAATCACTAATTCTTTAAAAAGAAATCAGTTTAAAATAATCCCTTTTAGTTAGAAAAATAAATTTTTTGCAAAATAGATTAATTTAAAATCATTGTCGTTTGGGAAAATCGATCTTTTGAATATTGGAACATCCCTATTAGTTGCCCATAAATTCCTCTTACAATTAGTTTTCTGCACGCAAGTGTTTTGATAAGCGTTCCACTTTGCAATATAATAAGTCGATGGGAGCAGTTCTCTTGATAAGTTTATTAGCCACAATTAATAAGATATCATTTCTGACATTTATAATCTATCTCTATCATTAAAAGCGATAATAGATAGTTTGTGTAAATATCATCAATATCTTTTCTATTTTCGTCTCATAAATGTTGTAGGTTCTTAAAATTTGCATATATTATAAAACACAATTTATTTTTTCAATAAACAAAAGAAGATTTAAATAAAAGTTTTCTACGATTATTAATGAAAATTAATAATACTATTTTCTCTGACGTTTTTATAATCTGAATAATAGAGGCGTCATTATCGATAGTTCTTGAATGCAGAAAAGCAAGTAAAGAAAAATACTTGAGAGAGATGATGGTTATGCATTATAATTACTGCAATTCAAATTGTTGAATAGTCGAACTTATTGCAGCATAAAATAACGGCTTATAAATGTAATCGTCCATTAACCGAGCTGCTTTTATAAACGCGAAAATTGTTGTTTTAGCTTGAGTCTACGGAGACTCTACCTAGGTATTAGAAGGATATAAAATTACTACATGCGATCCGCAGTGCTTGGTATAGCAAGAAGTTTAATGGGACTCATACAAAATTCACTTTAACGACATTTAATAATGAAAGACGATTGTTTTAGCAGTAGTTTTTCATATCAGTACGTGTCACGGTGTTGTAATTATTCGAATATACTTCGAAAGAAAGAAATATTTTATGGTACACATAAATATGCGTATACTTTGCTAAAAAAGAAAAAAAGAAATTCATTTCTCGATTATTACATGGTTATTACATGGTTTCGAATTTTTTACGAACTAGGACGTGTCGGAGTATCAAATAATGTGTCCGCATACATTTTATTTGATTCGTACAAATGAAAAGAGATTCGGAACGCAGAGAAAACGCAACATATTTCTATACAATCAGGCAGAATAATTTCGATTTTACTAGAATTATACACTACGCGCGAACATGACTAATGTAAAGTTCTAAAATTGTCACGTACCGACTATACTATCGTCATCGGCAAAACCTTTGCCGCTGCACTGTAATGCAAGCCGTGAGACTACCGTAAATATAGACTGCCCCGCATGACTAATTACTTTAATAAATATTTTCTGTGCACACTAATTTGCATTGAGACGAGTTTAATTAGGGAATATTTTTCAGTCACGCGCACCATAATACCGTTTATTTGCTCGGGTATACGTTCTGTATACAGAGTGCAGAGTATACAAAGCGGGGATGTTAAATTAAAATGAATAACAGTACTTTCAATATCGAGATGTTTCTCCATCTGAATAGATTTTTAATTAATAAGAAATTAATTGGAATTTCAGATATACAGAGAAGTAAACTGTGCGACATTAAACGAGCATAAAAATTATATTTATTAATTAATGTTTTTCTGATGGGCATTGGTTCGAAAAAAATTTATTACAACTATTAATTACTAAAAGGTTATTGTGAATCAAAAATATTTTTGTTAAAAAGAGGAACCTGTAATTGAAAAAAATATACACAGTAATCCTAAAATATTTCACTTGACATTAAAACTAAAGCAAGAGTGTAATTTATTTGTACACTTTTAGTCTTTAGAAATAAATCGTCTATTTCCGTTATGTTTTTATTATTATAACTTTAAATAAACTTGTTAAGATTTAACGAAATTCTAATTTTGTTTGACGTTATTTAACGTTGCTTTAATCTCAAGGATTAATTTAACGTTATAATAGGACGCATGTTGTCGACTGTAAGTTTTTGAAGGTAGGAAATAGTGGGACAGCGTGTTTAATAATTAACAAAATTGGGAGAGGTTTCACCTGCGGGCCACTTCATCGTCGAGTCCCAGGGGTTTTCCTCACCTTCTCCTCGAGTAATGCTCCCCGCGAGACGCCAGCATAAAGGCAGATAGTCCCGCCTTAGTGCTTTTAATAATTAATACGGTGCACGGGTTTGGGTTACTTATCAAATACGTTGGAACTCGGCCCAGTTATATAGTTCACATTTTATCGTAAGTCAGCTTAAATTTACGATCGTGATATCGTTCAAACCTTAGATTAAATGATACCTGCATAGATGATCGATAAGTATAATCTCAGTGCATTGAAGAATTACAATCTATTAATTACAAGAAATCTATCTGTGGATTTAACAAGATTTTTAATTATTGTTTATTTATTATATTAATTCAAATAATTTTATTTATTTTTATATGTATCTTTGTATTAAAAAAATTTTTTAATGAGATATGTCTGACTGTTAATATGTTGCATTATTAATCCCGTCGTTACTTTTGTTATTTCGGTTGCGAAGCAAAATTAATTTTTCTAAATCTTAACTTTTTCAATGATTTTAGGCATTTATGTAATATAACTTGATGATATTCGTACAAGATTTACATATCGAATCTATCAAATTTATATTTCCTCTAACCCCCTCATTTTTTTAATTACAAAGATACATGTCCTTTATTATTCAACTTCATATGCGAAGCTCGTCAAAATCAGAATCGATTATGAACCTTTCCTTGTAAGACTTCAGCGAATAGATTACCGTCCTCTTTCCATAGAGGAAGAAATAAGGGGGCTAATGAGGGATAACTACACGTCATGCGACTCGAGGCTGCACTCAATGATCGTATCGGGAAGCGTGCACTTCTAGGGTTAAGAGAGAACTTAATTCAAACGCGATGTAAAATATCATACCTTCTCTAATCAGCTTGCTGAATCGTTAAATTGTTAAAGAAAAAATTTTACATTATGAGATAAGAACATAGACGGTAATGAAAAGAACACATTTTTTAGCCTGTAACTATAAACTTTGGGGCGTTTGGCAGTTGTTCGCGCTTTCCTTTTGACATCGAGGATTGAAGGACCAAAGTACTGTGATATTGCGCAACCGTTCGAACGATTTTTTCCTTCAACGCGAGAAAGGTACTCGACGGAAATTGGAAAACTTGACACCTGTAGGTTGGAGCGCTGTTCAATCGACTTCGTGGTATGTTAATAGATCCCGGAGGTCTCGCGCTCATATAAGAGGATAATCTCGCGTGAAAGTGAACGAGTAATCCAGTACCATTACCATCGCGAAAGAGCATCGCGCGGCTGAATTCCTCGCGTGACTTTGCGGACGGTTGCGATGTAACTCCGTGACACACTCGAATTATACACGCGCGTGCGATACGCAATCACTAACCATTAGAGAGCATGCAGCAGTTATCCGGACGAGATAATCGAATCGAGAAACATGTGTCAAGCTTTTCACCGAGAAAGATATAGGATACAAACGAATTGTACACGAGATATTTGGTGTAGAGATTGTAGTCTATTTTTCAATCCATTTCAATTTGTAAATATTTTATCTGCAATATATTTTTTCTCCCAAAATGGTAATTGAAATATTTGTAAAAATATTTGAGGTAAAATTTGATGGATGATATCTCGTACATTTTTATATTCTTTTGGAACAATTTTCCTTCTGCGATATATACGTACAATTTTTTATAATATAACGAACTCGTTCATGAATATTATTAATACAAATATCATTAATGCGGCAAGGAGAAATTTTTCTAATAAAAAAAAGATCGAATCTAAATTTCAATATATAACAACATAATTTTATTTTGAGAATTATTCATATTTATTACATTCGTGTAACAAACCGGTAATTTCTCCTTGTTTGGCTATGCCGCCTGCACAGGAACAGTTGATAATGAATTCGACTCAGGGGTTGTTGGGAATTGAAAACAGATCGAACATGATCACATTTCACTTAGCGCTACCAATATCCTCGTAACGACCGGATTGCATTGGACTTCCGATTTTTTCAGCACTTTTACATTATCCCGTTTATTAAACCGTCTATCGAATTTCGATGTAAAAATTTTGTGAAATAAGATATAAAATAAAATTATCATTATAATTAGAATGTATTGTATTCTTAGAATCATAATTAATATCATATTGATATCCTTCGCACGAATTCCAAAAGTACAACGATTTTGAGAATACACAATTCTAAGTATAATGATAATTTTACTTTATCTTATTTCACAATATGATGATAATTGTGGCATTCCTATCAGGCATAGAAAGCCACAGGCTTGTTTCCACCAATGTAAGAATAATTTTAATCTCGGTTCAATTTACTCTTTATCTTTTTCTAATTCTAAGAATTAGGGAAAGATAAGCAGTAACTTAAACCGCGAAATTAAAGTTAATCTTACATCGGTAGAACTGCGCTTTAGTCAATATATTTTCAAGGGTATCGCAATAAACCGAGATTTTTATGATTTTATAAATAGAAATTTGAGCTTATTTAATTTGAGTTTTTATCTTTCGATTTGCCAAAAATGCTGTAACAAAATCATATAATATCTATTATTGATATTTATTGTATAATATATTGTTGTTATGGGCGAAGTTCCTGTCGATGGTTGCAGCAAATATATTTTGAAATCGTTTAGTCGAAATTAATATGCGTTGAACAAATATTTCTCTTTCCAGCAATTCTGTCCCCTGAAACACTGTGACCTTTAGTGATGTATCACGAATTCGAAAATATTTTTACGGACTACTCTACAATACATTATACAGGCTTTAACCGATTTTATTCAATAAAATTGTATAAAAAATCATCAAAATAAAAAAAATTATATGTACTAAATAGGTTATATATTGCGTATGCAATAATTAAAGAAAGTGATAGAAATAAAATTTATTGTAGTATAAAAAGACTATAATTTTAGGTTGTTTACTAAACATTATATTCGATCTAAAAAAGTGTATACTGTTTTTTATAGAACAGATGGATATAGTATTAAATCACAGTTGCAAATTTAAGATTACGGATATTCTTCTACTTATGACGGGATTACGTTCTGAGATTTCAATCATAATAATTTAAATTTCTTCTTCTGCTCAAAGGATTTCAGTTTCAAAGACTTTAAATTTATTGTTTATTTTTCTTTTTTAGTAATGTTCGTATTACTGACCATTTTGAACATAATTAATTACAAAGTTATGTGAAAAAGTAAGCTAATGCTCGTTTGTATCAATGTAGATTAACTTTAATCTCGGTTCAACTTAACTCTTTATCTCTTTTTAATTCTTAGCGCATACCAATCGTAAGTCTGAAAATCTGTAAGTGGAAGTAGTCGTAAGTAGAGGGATACCTGTATTTTAAATTTTAATTAAAAACACATTTTCTTAAGAGAGTCACAAAAAGTAAAAGGAATTTGAAAGAACACATGATACTGAATAGAAAAATGCATCAGCAGGGAATTGACTCTTTTACGTATTTAAGAAATTTAAGAGAAACGCGGGTAGGTACGTCAAAAATTTTAAAATTACAAAAATAGTCAATGCTCACCAATCCCAAATGTAAACACTTCCGTTAGGTCTTCGTGCACCTCATTTAGTTATGGTTCCACACCCTGTCTACCCCTTTGTGCCACCATCCACTGACGGTAGTTAGTCACGAATAGCTAGGTAGATTTACCTAGATATTATATCATACGGAAGCATGTGAACGTACGCGGCCCCTTAACATGCCAATCCCGAGATTCGTATAATTAATTAGACTAAGCCGAGGAAACATGAAGTTATGTGAACTTAGTATGTTAACTAACAACTTATATCAACATTTACCTGTTTCCTTGTCTACGATCCATCATTCGTAGAACTTAGAAAAGGCAGAATCTCCTAAATTCGAGTAAACAGTACCATTTTGCTACTTAAATACATTTGAAAATTGTACTTTGTTAAAAAAAAATTCTTTATTTCCTCTCTTTTATATATCATTAGTAAGTACGCTAAATGTATAACATACATTTTTACTAGAAAGAACTCTTTGTTTCCTCTCTTTTATATATTATCAGTACGTTAAATATATAACATACATTTTTACTAGAAAATTGGAAATAGAAGATTAATTAATAGAAACTAATTAATACGGAAGCTGTTAGTCGTACCTTATTTTGTCGTACATTCTCCACATGCAAAGAAAGTACGAAAATCATGGTAATCGAAAGTATCACCGTTCAGAGCATTTGTATTCACATAGGACGATAGAATAGTAACAAGCTCAACAAGGTCGATAGCACGATGACAAAAATTACCTGCTCGGTCGCGTAAATGCGTTTGAGCCTTAACAAACGATATTATTAGCTGCATTGATTTGGTTTAATCAACTCCTATCGAGCAAATCGCCCGCAGGGTTTGTGTATTGGTGCAGTATCGGCGAATGGGATCACGCGATTCGATGGATCGGGAACAAACGTAAAAGGGTGAAAGGACACAGATGTGCAAACCAACCAACCAATTAACTAACCAACGAACGTCACGTGTTTGCTGAATAAAATAAACTGGCCGCGAAAACGCTGTTAATGATAAGTCGCGGCGCGTTTAGGAATGAAGGCGCAATGTTAAAATCAGTGAGATCGTTAACTGGATAGTAGCAGTGAATTGTTTAAAGCGAAGATCGAAAAACAGTATTGTAGAATGTCCGTCATATATTCTTTCGACTGCGGATTCTTATTATTAGATTATTGGCAGTGCAAAATGACAGATCGGTGTTGATCACATATTATTGAAAAAAAAAAAAAATTATTGATAGATCGTTGTCAGCTTTAATACTTTAATATTTCAGTAAATTGCTCATTAAAAATATAAAGCTTTTTTAATAAATTTATGAGATCGATTCTAGTTTCGTTATTGATTAAAACGTTTGCCGTCCACTTGGTGGAGAATCGATCTGATGCTTAATTCACAGACTATTATCGTGACATGCGGATCGCAAACATGTATCAGCATAATGCCCTTTTACCGCGAACGATTTCAACGATCTATGTCACGAATCTTGTAATTATCGAAGCGACCGAGTAGTATATATCGATATGAGATTTATGCGCTAAACTGGTATAATCTGTGACTACATGAAAATATTATATGATTATCATCGTTTCATCAATCTGCGAATTATTTTATGATTTTATGAACAGACTACGCCTTTACAAAGGTACCAAAGTCTCAGCAGATGTCTTTTCAGATTTCAAACAGAAAAATTGTTTGCAATAAATAATAGTAAATTATAGAATAATGATAAAATATAAAAAATTGTATTTTATACATAAAGTGAGATAATTTAATTTATCTCTTACTATATATAATCCTTCGATTTTAATGAGTTTTCTAATAGATTTATATATACTCTACATGATACTAAAAACTTAATAAAAATTATATTTAGCTTGTATATTAATAATTATTACATCTTTATGTTGGATTAAAATTAAGGAAATATGAACTTTAATAAAATTTAATTTGCAATAGGCGTTAATACGTGACATTTCAAAGTTTCTATAAGAAAATTGAATTTAATAATGTTCTGAATTCTAAATTTCCGATGATATATTTTCAAATATGCGAGGCAAGTAACTCTACTAATAAAGTCGTATGGGGTTATTTATGATTTTATGATACATGATTGATTTATTTTTACAATCTTCCATAGATGTCAAACGTTATCCACTTTTGCTCGACAGAATCTTGATAGCGGCAGTATTTGAAAATCAGGTTACACGTAAGGTAGCATGCAACGAATATTTTAAGATACGACCGACCTTAAAATATTCGTTGAAAAAGAGACAAATAGCTTCTGAATTAACTACATATATCTACTGTAGCAGTTTTTGTCAGCCTGGAAAGAGTATACGCATTCCATCGTGACACCTCATCTAACACTCAAAGCATACATCTATATTTTATCATACTTGATTTTGACGTGGATGTACTTTTTGCTGTCTATAAAGTGTCACGAGATATTTCTGATCGCCTATGAATCATAATATCGACTATATGGATTCAGTCCCCCGTGACCGTTCTGATCTCAGTATTGGATTATATCATCGTTGAACAACTTTATATACGATAATAACTCTTAATCATATGTAAGCTACTATTTTTACCACGAGACCTTCTACAATACGGCACGAGACACTCTTGGCTATTTACGAAACAAAATAAACAATAAGTTTGTTTTTATTGCTGTGCTAATTGCATTAGAAATTTTCTTCTTACTTTCGCTAAATATATAATCTGTTTTATTTTAAGCACGCGAAAGAAAGATTTTGCTGAAGCACCTAGAAATTTAACTAGATACAGATTTAAAAGTAATTTTGTTGGATTAAATAATTATGCAGAACGCTCAAATTGGTTGCTAGACTGTCAAAACTTTTTACAGTATGTATTTTCGGATTTATATCCAACTAAATTTTCAGATACTTTCAGCAAAACCGTTCTTTCTGTATGCAAACGCAAAACAAAAAGTGTGTACTAGTTTAGTTACAAAAAACAAAATGACAAAATAAGTTTAAAAGGTTATCGTTAACCGATTCAATTTACTGTATGCAACATTTTTGTTCAATTCATCTCAAGTTAGCGCAGTAAAAATGTGCCATTACTATTTAGTTTAACATTCTCTTTTTATTGTAATGGCATTCAGGATGAATCTCATAATATCGTAATATTATGAGATAATCACTTGATCATTAGTCATTACGGCTTACTGGCGTGATAATTCAACCAATCAACGTTTACATCTATCTGTTTAGATTTGTTTCAGTGATTAACATTGTATTGTCTATTCAGAATATTCAGAATCTGTCTATCTCGCTACGAATTTTATGTATTGTACATCACGCGTTTATCTACGATTACTAACGGCGAATGATTGAAAAATCGAATCTCTCGCGGTCGGAAGAGATGTCCTCGTTATTAAGTTTCATTTCGCGGAACGAGATATTGGACGATAGCCGGGGGAAGAAATCAATGGTCACTCCTTTACCTTCGTCATGACTGACTCATCCATGCGTCTGTCTTACCTGGTCGAATCAATTTCCTGGCCGTATCGTGAAGGGTCGGGGCGATCGTTTTGTAAGACTTCCTTCGTTGTCTAAGATATCGCAGAAATTTATACCTTGCCACCCAGATCGTTTTACGATCAATTACCGAGAGCGAATTATTAGCCGGTGGCAGCGGTGGCCAATACTGGAATTAATTAACTTAGTAACGATAAATAGTAGTATTTATGAATAACTCAATTATGTCTAGCGCGAACTTGCTCGTTTACATATTTCTGCAGGCTAATAATATTAATAACGCGTAAATTAATGATGTGTAACGGATATTGTGCATTTGTGGTGTACATTTATTTTTATCCGTTTATATTATACGATTAATTGATGCATGATGAAATGTGTTATGTTATCAGAATCGGGAATGTAAACAACCGCTTAAATTTATCTATGACTTGCCGCAAACGAAATACTTAAATCTATTCTCCTCTCTCTCTCTCTCTTTCCTTTTTCCTTATTTACGTTTTTTTCTTACTAAAAACTTACTATAAAAAAATTTTAAGAACATTAAATTTTATCAAAAGTCAAGGAATTTTCAATAATTTAATTTTATATAAAAGATTGTAAATCTTCCTATAATTTAAAGATTTTTTGCAAGTTTGTTCTATATTAAGTGTTTTATTGAGCAACTAAGTTATTGATATTCGATTGAAATTCTTAACAGTTACGCTTTGGAATATTTACTTTAAATTCTGGCATGCAAAAGTAATCGATAAAGAAGAAATAGAATTAATAAAGAAATATTAAGATTCGAGGAATTTGAGAAACTGAAAATTTATTTAAAAAATAAATCTAGTTAACAAATTTCGATAGAATAAATAAATAATTGTTGAAATGAAACCGAGTTTTGCACGTTCTTGAAAATAGTACATAAGAATTCTAATGTAATTGATATTTGAAATTAATCGTGGGAGAAAATCTAAAATCATTAATTTTTTTAATTCTTTTAATTTGGAAATTGTATTTTCCTAAACAAATTCAATTTTTTTGTATTGTATACACATAAAAAATGTATGTAAAATCCAGTAATTAATAAATAAAAATTTCTAAAGTTTTTTAAAACAAAGTCTTTGTTTATTTTAAATTAAATTCGTATGTATGTATATTAAAAATGTTATTGTGTTCTAAGTTACTTCTTTAAATTAACGACAGATATTTTTTGTAGGTATCCGGCACTCTCACGAAAGAATCGTAAAGGAGAAACGGATGATTGCAACGAGCTGCCAATTAAAGAAATGGATACGGTAATTACAAAGCCGCGTCGGCGACTAGGAATACGGGCCAATTCGGCGCGTTAAATGCTCCCCCGGCGATTCACGTTCCAGCCGGGGCTCTCGCGGATCTGGGATGGCCTTCTGGGAGCAAAAGCGGCAAGAGCAGCAGCAACAGCAACAGCAGCAGCAGCAACAGCGATATCGGATCAAACTCAGTTAACAAGCCCGTGTCGTCGCTGTATCGGTCGCGCAAGTAGATAGATTTTAAATCGAGTCAACTGTGGGACAACGGTAACAAAGTTAACGCGGCAAAATAATCCAGGGGCGATTGGTTCGCGTATTCCGTATATAATGAAAGCACATGAGACGAGACGGTAGTGGACCCCGAGGATGGTGGATGCTGCGAGGAAGAAATTGAATTCTGTTTTTACACGCCGCCTAATCGCTCGACACATCGCAGTGTCAAGGGAGATTCTGTTTAATGTAGAACACTGAAAAATGTAGATACAAGTATAGTTACAAAGAAGACACTATTAACCCCATCCTATTCCATCGAAACCTTTCGTGTGTATCGACAGTATCCACGATCGATCAGCGAAAGTACAGGCTATAAAATATAACGCTACGCCGTCGAAGAGAAACGTACCGGATGTCGCAAGGAAAAGGAATGACACGGTGAGAGGACCTAGAGACAACCAATCTCAGGAATGTGACGTGTGGCAGAATTCCGTGTGAGGAAATCAGTATCTTCGAACGGAAATCGTGGAACGAAAGAAAAGGAGGAACGTACGGAATAACAGATCGACGTACGCGCGGGATCGAACAAAGACTCGTCCCAACAAGTGTCCTTACGGATTCAAAAGTTTCCTGCCCGACGTCATCTTCGTCGCGAAGCGGCGTTGACTGTGTTATGGAATGAATCGATGCCCGGACGGGGCATCTAAGTGTCCACGATCATCATCTTCAATACGAGCATCATGACCCCGATAATGCGGCTGCTCTTCCTATCCGCTCTACTGGCCATACAATCCTGCTCGACCGTCTGCTCAGCGAGCAGCGATGGTAAACCTAATGGCCCGATCTTTAATCTAGATCACACTGTTCTGGAAAAGAACTTAGCGGCAATCTTCAACAAGGTGGCACATAGTTCCGCGACCACGAAGCGCAGCGTACCAGCATACGATGCACAAGTGTCGGCTAGCACAACGTTGTCGACGGTACCATCGCCGTTAACCACCAGTACGATTACCAGTACAACCACCGCTAGCCCGTCGATACCCGCTATTAAGTATCCGGCGGCGCCACGGGCCACGGCATCGCCCGTCTTTCGGGATCTGCCGTCGTACGCGCCGCCTTCCAGGGCACTCTTCACGCCACCCCTACCACCGGAGTACCTGCATCCATTCGCCGATAAACCCACACTGCGAGGTACCAACTCGGACGTGCATACCAACAACAGGAGACCGGTACCGCCACCGAGCTTGACGCCGGCGCACGAGCGGATACCCATCCGACCGCCGGATCTACCTCAGAGTCCTTCTCAAATACCAGAGAGGCATCATTCTCATACGAGGATCAAACCGGCAAATGTGCCCGACAGCAGAGAGCAGAGGCCGATGGAATCTGGTGAGGCCGATCGAAAGAATGGCACGAACGATCCTTCGTTCGTGACTCTTCATTACCCCAGTATTTCTAGGATTTTATCTGGCAGCAACGGCAGGAAACAGGATATTCCCGATATACTGTTAAAGCCTTTAGCTACGAAAAGTCCGTTGCTGCCGAATATTCCTCCTGTCCCAACGACCGATAAAACTACGTCGCCGCCAAGCACCATGACGTCGAAAGCGCCCGGCAGTACCGTGGATCCTTCGAAGATCGCTGTCACGCAGCCGACGATCTTCAACCTACCAAATACTGGCCGACAGGACGACGACGGCTATCA
>NW_017299926.1:3245412-3266463 GCF_001594075.2 Trachymyrmex cornetzi | reverse complement strand
CCGTATCCGCAAGCGCAACCGCCGGCGCCAACGCCAAAGCGACCAGCAAGCGTCGACGATGACGACGATGACGACCATTTGATACCACACGTCGACACGCATCCACTTGAATCTACGTGGCGGATCGCCTGGTCGCTACACGTGTACGTCGCGGCGATTATGTTTACGCTCATGGCCTTGTATTCGATCTACAAGATCGTGCGTTTCAACGAGGCAACGAATCTACTCACGCAATCGTACTTCTTAGCCGTTCATCTACTGTTGACCACAATCTGCACTCTGAGGTGCTTTCACCTCTTTTACGACGCTTACAATCTCGGACATTCGCTGCCGGAGTCATTGTCTAGAGTGCTAATGTACCTGCCGGCACCACTCTTGTCTACGGCATTTGCCACTTTAATGTTGTACCTTGCTCGGTGCTCGGAAGCACCATCGCTTAACAACAACATCCTCTCGCCTATTACGCTTGTATTTTCATCCACGGTGCACATTATACTGTGCGTATCCCTGCACGTGTCCGCGCACATGCTCGGCTATCAGGACGAGGCGAGAATTCTGCCGCTCATCTGTCAGTGCATTTACATCATCGTCTGCATCACTCTAGGTCTATGCTACATGTACGTGTACCGCGTGGTGCGTTCGCAGATTCATATAGCCAGCAATAAAGCAGCCGGCGCAAATCATATGATGGGCGCCGATCCTACTACGGTGGCTCTCAGCACTGCCATCACCACCACTATTGCCACCGCTCTGTTGTTCATCCTCATGGGTCTCGTGCAGCTCTACGGCGTATTCGGTGTTCAGGAACGTCCGCAACAATTTCCGTGGCTCTGGTGGGGCTGGCAGTTCTCCGTCAGATTACTAGAGCTATCCGTTTGTGGTCTCCTAGCCTGGGTTGCCAGCCTATCTCAATATCCGTTGCGCGAGAAACAGATGCAGCAACACTCGGCACACTCGGGCTTCGCTTTGTTCCCCTGCGGCAGTTCCACCTCTACGGAAAACATGGATGACGTACTCTACCCCGCCATATGTAGTACCAACCAAGCGATTCAAAATTATACCATGAGAACAGGAAAACAAGTCTATGACGATAGTTTTCCACTAAATACTTTGCCCGAGCATTTGAACATATCAGGTAAAAAAATTGTAACATCTCATATTTCTCATTAACAATCTATTTATAATTGAATGTTTAAAATTTACTTCTCATTATCAATCTAAAAAAAAAAGAGAATGATATTATATTAATTATTGGACTGTTTTTTTTTTCAATATAACTGTTAATTAATTTGCAGTAACTAATGATTATTTGTTGCACAGGTACCTTTGAGAGACATTCCATCCGCAAGTCAGGTACAATGGGCCACTTTCCTCACGAAGGTCGGGGTTCCTTAAGTCGCCATGGAAACGGTATACAAACTCTAAGGAACTCAGAGACTCGCGGGAGGCATACGCCTGTACAAGGCCTACACGAACAAGCTCCAACCAGCGGCTCGACGATGCTAGTCGCCGAGGACGGCTTCGTTAGGTTCCGGAGTCTTGGTGCGGAGGAAGATGAGCTGTCCGATACGCAAAGCATGGTCGGCACTCACGGCAGGGGAAGTTCGCTCGCTGGTAGTGTTAGATATAACGCGAGGCATCCCACAGTACAGCATCAGCACCCCCATCAGCACCAACACACGCTGCAACACTCGCATCCGAGTCAACATCAAACCCACCACCAACTTTACAACAACACATAAAGGCTGTGCCAACGCGATGACTAGAACGTGATTCTTGTTGACTCGGTAGGTAACGAAAAATAAACTTTTAATCGTTTATTATTTTATTAATGAGAAATATGTAAAAAATAAAATGCTAGTAAATGCATAAATAAGATGCTAATATCACAATATTAGCAAAGAATTTTTTATAATAAATAAATTTTGGGATAGATATAAATAATAAAATTTTAAATTATTTTTTTTAGCTTTATGAGTGATGTAATATAATTGGTGTTCTTTTGTTGCAGACGTAACGATTGTCGTCGATGAAACAGGATATATCGACACTCGCGAGAATCGTCGCCCTCGCAAACTTCGGTCTAAACTAATTTTATCTCGTACTCTATGTAAGATATGTCCTGTGTATAGACAACCTAATTGCCATTCCTGCTCTCCCGCTTTGCATCGACGTCCGAGCCAAGCCTCTGCCGTACGATATCTATACATATTTATTTTGATCCTCGATAAGCAAGTAAAAGTATACGGCGAACTCGTTTGGGGTTCCTCTACCTATATGTGGGTAGTTCAGGGTATATTGAAACTTGATCTTATATTAGGCACTTGGTACTTATTAAGATTCATGTGATTGAAAAAAAATAAAGAAATAATGTGTCTCACTGAAGTATATAGGAAAATGCTTCTCTCTCGGTTTTATGTTCACTGTTAGTACCGAACACGGCTGTGGAACGTATTGGAGGAACAAATGATTTTAAATTAGTTCTAATGCCACATAAGGAATTCCGATGTATTTTAGCAAACATACTGCTATTTATTCGATGCCACCTTATAGAAGACTTCGGCGTTATATTGTCCCAGCAGTTTTTATAACATTCATTATTTTACATAGTCGTACATACGTTAAAAAGCATTTCAATGACCACCTTTCAATTGGTACTTGTTCTTCTTTGAATTTACTATTGTGACGGAAATTCGACATAAAGTCAGCTTTGCGATCAGCAGGAAGTATATTTTTTACAAAAAAAATTGTACGCGAGGTCCAAACACTCAACTGGGGAAAACAATTACGATTCTCATTCAGGTATTCCGAGATTAGGATATGATTGTGTCAAGCTGAAAGCGATGTTTGTACAGTCGATGATAATTTATCACTCAGTCCAATTGTACGATTTAGTTAGCGGCTAAGATTAGATTAAGAAAATTGCGGGTTACGTTAAGTTTAGCCATTAAGTTAGGCAAGACGCGACTAATGTCAACAGGTTTACATTTAATAAATCGAAGGAGAATAAGGAAGACGTCAAAAAAAATACTATTACCGATTTAGAATAGATGACATAAGTGCGATTTAATGTCACACACACACAGGCCAGCATTTTATTTTATTTCTCAGATTCTAAGGTACAAAATAGTACTTTTTACCTTTCACTTCGTATATCGATAGGTCGCAATGTATATGTTTATATATGGACATTGTAAATAAGGTATACTGGCTCGTCGTGAGTGAATCTACTGTTATGATTGGATCCAATTGGGGTTGGGTTCGAGATATTGGAATTTATACATTTCTTGGTTGTATAAAAAAAGATGCAAGACTTGTATTTTAATTTATGTCAGAAGCTGTATTTATTATGTGAAACATTCCACAACAAGTGATCAGTGTGTGCGCGATCGATTTGTGTGGGATTTTATTGCAATTATAAATTTACCTAGGCGCTAAATGAAACGGAACAAATGTAAATAAAAGCTTTTTTGCGAAGTCTTACGTTTGTCTTACTTTCGAATGCGATTTTAGTCATTCTAGATGCAGCAAATGTACGTAAAACATACTTCTGATTTTTACATTTTTATAAAAAAATGAATTTTAGTTTGAATATACCTTCACAGGTTATTGTGTTCACATTATTAATTTATATCGGGATAGCATAATTTAGATAAATTTTACAAGACTGCAGTCAGAGTTTATAATTTGACATGCATTACACAAAAATGTTCCCAAATTTAGGTTTCCTATAAACAAATTTTATATTGTAATATATAAATATATAATGTGTTAGTATTATGTATGCATATTTAAATGTTTTTGTTTTTTATTGTACCATTTCTTTCCATTTTCATTCTCCATTTCGTTTAAATTCCTCATAGAAAAATATCATGCATGTTATTTTATTTTCAAAGAATATTTATTAATATTATATTTTATATATTGATAAATATGTTTTATATTTTATATACGATGTCTACATAAGAACGAATAACAACATCACATTGATTTCTTTCGAAATCTATTAATATTTGATTTTGGTAAGTATATTTTATGAAAATATATAACTCCTTATTTTAATGACAAAAATTTGATTAACGATGTTAAATAGAAGTATTAAACATATTAATACACATTAAAGTATCTACTAATTAAGGCTTCTGAATAGTCACCACAACCATATTGAATCAGAAGCGAGAAATGACACGTTAATTTTTATTACATGCCATTTATAAATAAAGACAATTTGAATAAAAGAAAATGACGAGAAAATAACGCATGCGCATTAAATAAAAGCACTTAATGCGCCTCATTTTTTACATCATAAATGAATCATTTGAATCATTATGTCATGATTCAATATGGTTGTGATAACTACTCAAGAGCCTTATTAATTAGATACTTTGTGGACTTTATACCAGGAAGCTTACAATGTTTTTGAGAACGCAGAAATGTAGTGCACTTATACTTAATTTTTCGTATCTTTATCAAACTCTGATAAAGCAAGATAAGTTATATAAAGCAAAGCAGTCTCGTCATTGATTTAGTGTTTGCTCATAATTCATTAATTCATTGACTTGTAATAATCCTTCGCGTATTACTATAAATAGATAGTGTAATATTTAACGTATAAAATATTAGTAAATTGTATCAATTAATTATAATAACAAAAAAAAGAATGAGTTTAAATAAAAAGTGTGTTACATTAAGTGAAGTGAACAACAAGTTCACAGACGATGTGCTAATAAATATCCTCTCCAAAATATGCAACGGAAAAGACGTGCAATTGACAGATTGGAGTTTTAACGAGGGATCTGCTAAAGGTGATAATTATTTGTCAAATATCTACAAGGGCAAAGTGAATGGCATTATAAATGGCGATCCAAAGCAACATGTACAAGCAAATATTGTCGTAAAGTCAATGCCAAACAATCCTGGAACACGAAAGACTCTCAGATGTGTAGACTTCTTCAGTAACGAAATCGCTTTTTATACGCAGGTAAGATTAGACATTTATATTTCTTTTTCTGAGACTTGTACATCTTCGTTTGAAAAAAATTATATTTATTTGTGTAATCAAATAAACCATTCTCTAATTATTTTACAGATTATATCCAAATTTGAAAACTTCCTAGCAGAAAAAGGACAAACCGATCTATTATGCATACCACGCCATATAGCCTCCTCCACAGATAGTGAAAATGGTTTTCTAATTTTAGAAGATGCTTCTTGCTTAGGATTTCGGGCCGTCTCACGACATAACTGCCTAGATTGGGCAGAATGTTTAGGTGTCTTGAAGACATTGTCCAAATTTCACGCAATCTCATTTGCGTACAAAGATCAAAAAAAGGAAGAGTTTGCAGAAATGACAAATTCTTTAAAAGAAACCTTCTTCGGCCATGAACACTGGGACTGGTACAAAGGATTTCATGTAAGTAATAGCGAAATGATAGCATTAGTTTTCTTTCTGGAATAAAAGGATCTTTTTCCAGGAAAAGATACAAGTTCTAATTAAACAAGCATTAGCTACCGAATATCCCAACAGCAAAGCTGAGAAACAATACAATTCTTACAAATTTGGTGCTCTCTTTAACAAGTGTACAGAACTATGTGATAGAAGAGATGCTCCTACATCTATCGTAGTGGAGGGTGATTGTTGGGGTCCAAATTTTTTAATCCGCGACATTGGAAGAAATCAAAAGCAAGCATTGATGCTCGACTTTCAGCTTGCACGTTGCGCAAGTCCTGTCACAGACCTATCGTTTCTAATTTATGCTTGCACTCTGAAGTCATTTCGTGATCAATATTTTGATGAGATATTAAAAACGTATCACTCCGAGTTGAGCAATGCCATTAAATTACTCGGGTCTGATCCAGAGAAACTTTATCCATGGGATTTATTCATGAAAGAGGTAAAAAGAGATCGTTTTATGATAATTTTTCTCAGGAGAGACAATACTATAACCAATGTGTAATTAATTTCAGGTGAAGGAGCAATTTGTGTTTGGTGTGTTTGCTTCGCTTGAAGCTATTCCATTATGCCTGCTAGATTTATCCGAATCATTTACTATAGACGCTGCTGTTGAGGGTGATGAAGCAATAGATATTAGTGATGCGATATCATTTTCTTATCTTACAACAAGCGGAAGGCAAAGACTAGCGGATGTTATAGTTCACGCTGTTGAAAAAGGATACATATAACACAAAGAAAGCTTTACTATAAGATGATCTGCTGTAAAATATAATTAAAACAATTAACAAGCGTATTATTTGATATAATTTAATATAAAAAACCAGCCAACATATCGAAGATTGCTTACAACGGATGGCATTATACCTAGAGTTTATGGATTGACTAAAATACGTAAGGACAGCTACCTATTGAGAGTGATTGTATCTTGTATTAATAATTCACTATATTATCTTTCTCTTTTCTTACACAATATAATTAATGACAGCTAGCATACTAAAAGCTTCTAGATAAAAGATAGTTTCCATTTAAAAATATAAATAAACCGTGGTTCTAATAAAAACAAACAATTCTTTGTCTAAAAGGCATATACCACGAACACCAAATAACAGTGGCGATTATTTTAAATCCTTTATTAAATACATGGAATCTTACATATAACGACTTCCCTCTCCACTTGTTTATGATTTATATAAGTTGGAAATGTACGTGGAGATGTTAGTATGTCGCCACAATTTGAATGATACGGAAAGTTATCCGCGTTGACGTTACGAACTGGATTATGAGATAGTGTAACACAAATGCGTTTAAGATGATAACAGTCTTAATTGTTTCATGTGTACTAATAATGGTGTTGTTATTAGAATCAGGAAGTTTGCGTTCTATTATCGATTTTATGGAGAGCCTTGATGTATTGTGAAAAAATGCTGGTAATGTTAAATTAACATAATCGCACAGGTATGTGATAAGGAAATAATTGAATTTTAAGTAAGTTTTTGACTATCAAAGATTAATAATTTGATAGAATCTGGTAACTCTGTGTGATGCAACAAGGATTTTTTGATGTGACAAATGAGACTAGCAAAGTATGAAGCATAAGGGACGAAAAGAATTTATGACTTCCGTTTTTAGGAGAAAAGGAAAAAAAAATTTTTTTATGTAATGATAGACGTTAAAAATGATATGACTAGAAGTTATTTATAAGTAAGATCGACGGCTTAACCAAATTGTAAAATTATGTTGCGTAGGATAGGAACATGCTAATTAATTTATAATAGAACTGTTAATACTGAAGATGGTCCGATTGAGACCGAAACGTTTATTTTCAATTCCATGTATTTAATAAAGGATTTAAAATAATCGCCACTGTTATCTGGTGTTCGTGATATATGCCTTTTAGACAAAGAATTGTCAGTTTCCATTTAGTAGATAAATTAAGTGGCACACGTTTTGATTCTCAATATGTTTTGGCTTCGTTAGATATAGTATCTCTTTTTATTAATATTCCTGTTGATCTAGCATTGAATAGCATCGATAAGAGATGGGATCACATTTCAGCGAAGATAGACATTTCTAAAAACGAATTTATTATTGTAGTTAACTTTATTTTATATTCAACCTTTTTTGCTTTTAACAGTAAAACTGATAAACAAGTTTTTGGTACTCCAATGGGTTCACCGTTATCACCAATAATTGCCGATATTGTAATACAAGATCTAGAAGAAATAGCAATTAATAAATTATTAATACAACTATTGTTTTATTTTATATGTGTTGATGATGTCATTCTTACACTCCCATCTGATACTAACAATGATACACTGAATACTTTCAATTCTTTTCATACAAGATTACAATTTACTATAGAAGTTGGTAAAAATAACAGATTGAGTTTTCTTGACACTATGCTCATCATAGATAATCAAAGAATTATTTTTGACACCTTTCATAAAAAGACATTTTCAGAAAAGTTCCTTAATTTCCATTCAAACCATCCTCTCTGCCACAAAAAAGGCACAATCATTAGTTTTATAGACAAAATTATTCTCTTATCACATCCTCGGTTTCAACAAAAAAATTTGATAGACGCTGTTCATATTTTCCTAAATAATTGTTATCCTCTTTCTTTTATCTTCTCTATAATTAAACAAAGATTAAAATTCCATATACATAATAAACACAATACACGTAATGTACAGACGGTGCCTCAACACCTGAAATTGTACGAGTATTGGGACACATTAGCGTACTCTGAATGTCTCTAATACTCGTACAATTTCAAGTGTTAAGACATACCTGTCACCATCTGTACACGTTAAAGATAAATATTTCACAATTCCTTACGTCATATCTATTTCCTTCCTATTTCCAGTATATTTCATTGCAAACTAGCCTTTTCTATCCGTAACACCTTAAGAAGTTTTATTAGAAGAGGAAAAGACAGGTTAGAGCTACTATCTAATCAGTAATATATAAGATTTCTTATGACGATTGTAAAGCTATATTGGTCAGACTAAAAGAAAATTGAGTACGAGATTACACGAACATATCTCCGATATTAAGAAAAAGACTGGTACTCTTACTCATAACCGATCATCGTATCAATTTTGACCACAATTTCAGATGGAACAAAGTGAAAATTTTGGATAGGGAATCTCCGTACAACAAAAGATTGGTGAAATGATTCATATTAAAAGACAGAAACAAGGTCTTAATAAACAAACTTAATAACAAACTGAATCGTTGCCAGAATCTTACTTACAGATTATACAATCTCTCTCTCCTTCTCATCTACTTTCTTTTTCTTTTTACTTCCCCTCTCCTTCTTCCCTCTATTATTTTTTCCCCTTCTTATGTTCTCTTTTCTTTCTATTTTACCACGTCACCTTTTTGCTTTGAATGTCGATTTTATATTATCTCTGAACATCGAAGAGATATGACTATTTTCACTCTCATCGCATTATCTATAAGAATAGACGACTTTAAATATATATTGCGATACACATTTATAAGGTATTTATTCTCATTTAATTTAGCTGCTACTAAATTATTTTAAAGAAATATTATATTTAATTATACATCTCACAACTTTAATTCCTATTAATGTTTCTTAGGATATATTTTATTTACATTATATTTCTTATTTATTTTTATTACCTGTTTTTAGTATATATTTCTTATTATAATTATTACTTATTTCTATTACTTATCTCTACATTATATTTGTACTTTTTAACAAAATAAATAATTATGCGTTCTATATACATAACCAGAAGAATACAATGTTACCGATACCAACATTCTAATTACAATATTTACTGCAAAACTGAGCGAAATTATTGATGATGTTAATACTGCAAGAGAGAAAGCAAAGTATAATTTTTATATATTTCTTCATAATTTCTTTTTGTAATAGTTTCACCGTTACTGTTGTTGACATCGATAATGATTCAATGGGGATCGAAACGTTTGTTTTTTGTTTTCTTTGTCATCGCCGGCAAATTAAAGTTTATATTTTAACTAATGTTATTTATGATATATTTATTTACTAACGTTTCAATTTTTAATTTATAACGATAAGGCTTTGGCTCGTAGCCCTTTCCTTTTTATCTTTTTAATTTTCTGAGCCTTATTACTATTATAATTCAATATAAATTTTTTTCCTATAAGACACAATATTCTTCGAATGTTATATAATCTTAAAAAGGGAATAATATTCATTCAATATTCTAGGAATATTGTGTGCTTATGGTATTATGATACACTAACTAATCTTTATTATTTAAATAAATAAAATATTTTTAATTTCCTTGAAGAGATTCTTATTAAAACACAAATATGTATTATTTGACATAATTCAATATAAGTTTTCTTATGACACATAAATAGCAATCATCTATAAATAAATGAAATATTTTTAATTTCTCTAAAAAAATTTGTATACAGGAGAAGAATCTTTTTAAATTATTAATTATTCCTCTTTTCACAATAATTATTTTGATTAAAAATATATTTTCTTTAGACTACACTTAATATTTTTATATTTCTGTAACGTTATATCAACTATAAAGAAAATGATAATTGGATCATGTTGCTCCCATGCAACTTTATCAGAAACAATGTTTACGTAACATATTTTTTTACAACTTCTTATTATTCTTTTTCTTTGCCAAGACAAAGTCTTGCAAATTTCCAAGTTTTCTGGAACGCTATACAATTTCCATAGTGTAACATATTACGATATAGGCGATATATGCATACATTCCGTGACTTATCAAAATTCGAAGCACATCCTTATCAGTATGTATAACCATAATCACAAGAAAATTTGCAATATCATAGCGGAAGAAAAGTCAATAAAAGTTAGATTGCTGGTGTATAAATATTTATACATCATTAATGGTTTCGATAATGACTATATATATAGAAACATTTAATCCAACTTTCCACCTAGAAAAACAAAATGATAAAAAAAGAGTACGGTTTTTGCGATCGATAACACGCTCTATTTCTCATCAGCTGTTCTATAAAATGAAATTTTCTATCGGAGAATCTTCTCATTTCTTCCAGCAATGCGTAAGGTTATGTTTCGCGCAGTTCGCGATGCAAATCGATGATAGAAAGTAGAAACATGCGCACGATCTACAGTCGACTACAGTGTTCAGAATGTCGACGGAGAAAGACTGGCAGTTCACAGAGTTCAGTCACATATCCTCTTGTGGCCTCTTGCCGCTGTTTGTACCATTTAATTCGTCCCTTCCACGCGAGCCCGGTTGATTTAATAAATCTCAGCAAGATCCTGCTTTACAATGGAAAATTCCGTCATAGTCTAACGTCATAGTTTTATACGTGGCACTCTGGCAGATCGACGCGCGAGGAATGCAAGGTTTACTCATGTCACGTGCGATTATAGTATCAACAATCTAGACGTCTTTTTTATTACGATTGATTACATTTACGTGAAAAACGACCGAGGTAAACATTTCTTTTCCCCCCTCTCTCCTTCGACGAGAAGAACTGGATCATAGAGAAGAGACTTATGTATATGTAAGTGAGCGTATAAATTAATCATGCTGTAAAAAATTGTACTGCAGAAAAGTTAAAGACTACAAAATAACAAGATGCTTATGTGAATGAATTACAGACCGTTGTTATCAGGGAAAGAAAAGATCGAGCTATCAGAGAGATACTTGAAAATTACTATAAATCACGTCCAACGAGATAACAATTGCATTATAAATATAAGTACAACGGCTTCAATTTCTTGATATTTCAATGTTGCTCACCCATTTGTTACATTTTTTTTAATGAGAAATATCTATTATAAAAGATTTAAATTGCACGCATCGGTATAAACGTTCCGTTAAAATACCCTTTAAATTAACATAAGTATTAATTTCAAATAATATCGCAGTATTTAAAGCTAGTATTTAATATTCCCGATCAGATTTCAGTATTTCGAAAGTATTGTCGAGTTTCGTAAATCAATTTATTAATAAATACTAAAGTAGAAGAAATCACGATCAACATGAGTCAAAGTAAAAACCGTGTTAATTTGAGCGACGTGAGTGACAAGTTCACGGAAGAGGTGCTAGCAGACGTTCTCCGTAAAGTATGTGACGGGAAGAAGGTGCAGTTGACAGACTGGAATTTTGGCGAGGGATTTGCTAAGGGTGATAGCTACCTGTCGACTGTTAACAAGGTTATCCTGTATGGTGTTGTGGATGGGCAACAAGTGCAAGTTAATTTCGTCGTAAAATCAATTCCCAAAAATGTTGGCAGGAGGAAGACTTTCAGGAGCGAAGATTTTTTCGGTAACGAAATCATGTTCTATACAAAGGTGAGACTATATGAAACTTTCTCTTTATGTAATTAGAAATACATGTATCTTTTAAAAAATGGATTAGTTATATATAATCAAGTAATAATACAGATATAAAACATTTACAAATTTTACAAAACAATTTTATAGATTGTCCCTAAGGTTGAAAAATTCTTAGCAGAGAGAGGACAGAGCAATCTGCTGCGCATACCACGTTATTTGGCTTCTTACATGGATGGTGAAAATGATTTTATAGTCTTAGAAGATGTCTCTCCCCTAGGATTTGGACCTGCCTCCAGGCAAAGCTGCCTCGACTGGGCGGAATGTACAGTGATCTTAGAAACTTTGGCGAAATTTCACGCAATTTCATTTGCATACAGAGATCAAAGAAAAGAAGAATTCATAGAAATAACAAGCTGTTTAAAAGAAACCTACTTTGGTAATCATAATTGGAACTGGTACCAAAGATTTCATGTAAGTAATTACGCGTTGTATTTTTTCTATATAATTCTTACTAAAGTATACCTTCTGTTACAGAAAAAGCTAGTTGATATAGCAAAACATGCGTTAATGATGGAATATCCTAACAGTAAAGCTGAAAAGCAATTTAATTCCTATGAATTCGGTACACTCTACGACAAGTGTACAGAATTATGTGAAGGAGATGCCCCGACGTTTGTTATAGCCGCGGGTGACTGTTGGGCCCCGAACTTTTTAGTCCGAGACATTGGGCAAAATAAAAAAGAAGCACTAATGCTGGATTTTCAGCTTGCACGTTGCGCTAGTCCTGTTACAGATCTATCGTTTATAGTTTATTCTTGCACTCAGAAGCCATTTCGAGATGAGTATTATGATGATATATTGAAAGTTTATCACTCCGAATTAAGCAGTGCCATTAAATCTCTTGGATCTGAACCAGAAAAGATTTATCCGTGGGATTTATTTATGAAAGATGTAAAGTATCTATTTTACGTTCGAAATTTTAAACGGGAATTATATAGATACTAATACTCGATATTAATTGCAGGTAAAGAAAAATTTCATATTTGGATTAGTGTTCGCTCTGGAATCTATCCCATTTTGTCTATTGGACCCATCACAATCATTCGATTTAGATGCTATTATCAAGGGCAACGAGTCAGTAGATATTGCTGATGTATGGACATTATATAATATTAAAACATCAAGTGGAAGACAAAGATTAGCAGACGTAATTGTTCACGCGGTTGAAAATGGTTATTTATGAAAAAAGATATTACTTATATATAATTCATCTTTTTGCATTATAGAAGATTATACAGCATGACTATCATTTTAATACAATAATGCATATTATATATGTTACATATATTATGCATTATATCTATAATATATGTTATATACCGATACTATTGTAGCAGCAATATACTAATACTATATAGTATTGGTATACCTACTGCTAAAGTATTATTGCAATATATAGTATTATTGATATATATATATACACAATTACCCCAATATATTTAATTATTAATAAAATTTCACTGTCACATATTTATTTTTTTTTCAATAGATATATATATCTCAGAATTATATTTATATACATATGTGCAATTAAATTTTATGTGGCGTGCGCAATTTTTATTTAAAATGTGTAGAATTAAATAAAATATAGACAATATCCATGTCTTTTTATATAATTTTAATTACAACAACGTAGATTAATTAAAATATAATCTGTATAAGAGTAGAGAGATATAGTCACCCCTTAACTTTTCTTCTTATACGATACATATCTAAACTTTTGTGTTATCACATAGTAATATTAACAGGGTGGAGAGTATTGGTAGAAATTTTTGTATTTTTTCTTTTTTTGCTTGTTTTTTTACGAAAAGTACATCTATTGCTGATAAGCATAGTACGTTAATGATAAGTGCATCACAGATGCATATTTGATGGTAATAATCTTGCTGCGCAAAGCAAATAACTTTTAAGACATTAAAAATGTCTTAATCTGTCTCGCAATTGATAGTCTTCGTGCACCTACATCACGAGATCGCGGGTAAAATTAGTTGGATGTTATGAAAAATCACATTATGTCGAGAATATTACACGGATGACATATATAATAGCGCAACAGTGTTTTTCACTAAGAGACACGTCTATGTGTTTTGATGTTGAGTATTGATTGTCACAACGTTACTCGCATCAAAAACAGTTGTGTCTTCATCATCTTCCTCATCCAGTGGCAGCGGTCGCATCTCGACGTCTTGCCTGTGCGTGAGGACACCGTATTTTCGAACCAACTGGGCGCGTGTCTTACTTAATCTGCCGATAAGAACAACACTCATTAAATTATTAATCATACCAGATAAGTATCTACATTCTAAATTCTTTGGAGTGGAATCTCTTCTAAAGAAAATTAAACCAGTCTTGAAAAAGAGTGACTCAATTTTCAATCAAAGAATTGGAAAGAATACGGGCGTTAAGAGTCAGGCGTAGAAGACGTCGCGCAAATAATACACTTATGAAGCTTGAAACTTCTTTATTTAACAAACGCGCTTACATGTTTCGGCTCATTTTTGAGCCTTCCTCAGAGCAAACACAAACTAACATATATAAAGTAAAAGTTATCCTGTCATGATGAGCTTCCCTACATCGTGAATTTAAATGCCACGACGTCTTCTGCGCCTGACTCCTAACGCCCGTATTCTTTCCAATTCTTTGATTTATAAGGAGTCTTGGTTAGTTTGATTTGTTATACGAATTAATTTTCAATTTTTTAAAGTGAGACTTCACTCTATAGAAATTCACTCTGAGGTCCAATTCCACAACTCATGGTTGTCAACCTCGGTCAACCGAAGTTTAATTTATTCATCTCTTTCCAATTCTAAGAATTAAAAAAAGATGAGGAATAAATTGAACCTTTATTAAGAGTTAACTGTGAGTTGTGGAACTGGGCCTACAAGTTTTAAAGAGTATGTAACACATTGTTCATGCTCAGTATTGTTATCTGTTTAAACGTACCTTAAACTACGGAACATAATGTAGGCCATGACAAGGATGCTTAGTCCCACGAAGACTAAGAAACCACGTATAAGAGCACCAGTGTTGAAGGATGTTTTTCCTTCATTGGACTGTTTTATCAAAGTGTCATAGTTAATAACAATAGGAACATAATAAAAAATCAAGACAAAAATATAATTCAGTTATATAATATATGCAGTCTGTAAAATTCTGTTTGTAGATTTAAATTTACATATGATATTCCTAAAAAATATTTTACCAAAAATTTTAGCAATATAAATTATAATAATGAAGTGTATGAAGCTCACAAATATATTCATTTAACATAAAACAAATATCACTACTAATATCTGCTAATATTAGTCTATTAATATGGATAAAAAGTATAGATATATATATATATATATATATATATATATGTATTAATATTTAATTAATATGTCAATATGTACCAACAATTAATATGTGTTCCATCATTAATATTTATGGTTATTAACATTAACGCTACAATTATGCACTAGAATTAGAATCGATTGCTTTAGTATAATCAAGATATAAATTATTCTGAAGTTTTTTCTGTAAGCACCGATAAATTACAGTAAATGATACAAGAATTATTCCAGTTCACAGTAAGCTAATAATTAATTTTTTCTACTTTTGACCTGCTAGTGTCAAATCAGTAAGAGTCCTCTTTTACTGCATATATAGCGAACGCTTTTTATTTTACAGAAATTATATAAATACATGAGAAGACAAAAATACAGAATACACTTTTCTTCTTAAAGCATCGCATAGAAAAATTTTATTCTAGTTTTTTTTTTCATGCGAGATTGTTATCTTCCTGTATGTATGTATCATGCATTATGAGATAATCCAGGTTATTCAATTTATATTAAAAATAATAAAATTGTATATAGTTGTGCCATATACGAGAACGAGGATGTAGCTTGAATTTAACGAAGATACGAACCTCACTGGACGTGTCCACGGTGTGCGCAGTTTTATTCGCGACGGCGACGTCTGACGGCTTCGAGGTTATGTCGTGCGTCTTGTCGTCAGCCGCCGGTTTCTTCGCGTCAACGGGAGACCCGGCCGCGTTCCTTTGACTGTCCTTATCGCCAAGCTTCTCGTTCGTTTCCACATTATCGATAGGAACTGCCTTCCCGTCCACATTCGTTGACGATGCGTTCCTCTTCTCCCGGAAAATCCCGTCGCAGACTGCCGTCTGCGCCAACAGGAAGATCAACAGGAACATGAAGAACTTGAGCTTCTGGATCTTCGACCGCGTCATCGTGCCGTGTCATTTAAACGGCGCGGCGGCGGCGGCGGCGGCGGCGGCAGCGCGGTGACTATAGATTTCTTCCTCGCGGTTTACAACACGACAGTCCGATGTTCTAACGCGTTCTCCATGTTGCTCGCCCGTCCGGCGCGCACAATTAGACGTCCGTCCTCCTCGTCACGCTTCCTCCCGGACCAGCTGTTTTGCGACGCGATACGTCCTTCGGAGTTCGGACAGTTCCGTGTCGTCCTCGCGCGCGCGACACCCCGCACACGCACATGTCGCGGAGTCGCGTGCGTTAATCGCGCTCCATTTAGCGTTAAAGGCTATAAAAGGCGTTTAAAAACTCGTCCAGACTTGCGACCGTGAATACGCGCGCATGTATATGCGTGTACGTGCGCGCGTCAACGTCTCGAATGATAGCGACCGAGATATCGATCGAATTATAAAACCAGCAGCACATGTATGTTTTCCTGCTTGATATTGCTTACATTTTATTTAATAAATTATTTAAAATTATGCATTCTGTATGGTGTAATTTTAATAACGAATCTTTTTATTATTGTAACTCAAGATAGTAGTTTTACTTGAAAAATATTCTTATTGATACTCTTATTCCAATCCAAGTAATGGCAGCTTTAATATTATATTCTTCGTCAAAAATTATTACTCCTCGAAAAAAATTGTTGTACCAAATTAAAAAGTAAAATGTAAAATCCAAGTAGTACTATATATCTTTGTTGTTTACTTAACTCTAATTATGTGTCATTTGTATAAAAGATGTGATATTAACAACTGGCGCCAAGTTAAATCCCATATCAACCATATCTAATAAAATAAAGAATATAATCCAAGTGGTATTATCTTTAACTTTTGTACAATGAAACCTAAGTATACAATTTGTATATATTCCTATTAAAGGAATCTTTCTATTCCGATTCAAATGATTTTAATTCTTTGTATATGAAATTTTTATATCACAATTCGTTCAAAGACATTTTCCCTTCTAACTAAAGTAGTATGTTATTTAATTCTCCTCCAAAACATTATTCAAAAACGTTATGGCAAAATTGCGTTACCTTGTCCATTCAAGTGTTACTATAAAAAATTAAAAAAGTAAACACTTGACGCTACTATAGATCACAGTATAACATAGTACTAAAAATATGAATGTAATATTTAGAACAAGAAAAATAAGAAATATTCCCATAAGAGTAAAATATTGCCGGTAAAAAATTTTTTATGTATGAATAAATATATATAAATATACATAAATATTTATATAAACATGTATAATCATGTATGAAATATGTTCAAACATATTCATACCTCCCTCTTTCTTTTGTAAAATTACTTTTTAGTAATGGACCTTCTACAATAAGCAATTTGTCATAAATCAGAAGTCAAAAGTTAAAAATTTTGATCAATCACAGTCGTCAATTTTTAACTCATAATACAAACAATAATAGTAACGTGAAAACAAAAAATAATTAAAAGGATAATTTTCGCATTGTTCGTTTTAGAAAAAAATAAGTTTGGGAAAAATTGCTCATATACAATTATACATAATTTTATATATAATTATACGTAAGTAATTTTTTTTCATTTCTTTAAACTTGATTTTTTCTAAAACAAATAATATGAAAATTATCTTTTCTATTATTTTTAATATTTTCACATTGCTATTATTATTTCTATTACATTAAAAAGTAATTTTACAAAAGAAAGAGATATATGACGTATGACACATTTCATATATGACTATGGTAAATATGTAGTTTAGGAAAGCCCCACCCATGACCTTGACCTTGACATATGTTGTCAAGGTCATGATCCTGAGTGACCTTGATAAAGTTTTAACCGTCCGATATCACTCGTTAAAAAGTTATAAACAAAATAAATAAAATATAAAATGAAAATATAAAATAAAAATTATAAAATAAAATTATAAAATAAAAAAATTAAATGAAAATTTTGATTCCTATCCCACTTCCCTCTCTGTTTGGGGACGCACGACTTTCATCTAAAACGACCACGCTGCGATTGACACGTTGCGATTGACACGTTGCGATTGACCACGTTGCGATTGACCACGAGTAGAGTTCTAGATATCAGAGAGGCGACAGGTGAGAAAATGGTCTGATTGGCTCGCTAAATCACGTGATTCGGCGCCATTTTCTTTCATACTACGGTACTGTAATGTTAGGTTGATGTAGCTCCAGAATATAATTTTACTTGTTAATAGGTTATAATTAATACGTCATTTGGACGTCACTGTAATAATAAATAACAGCTTAATTTTTTGCTGAATAATTGTTAATATGGTATCAAATAAATATCAAAATGGCAGTCAAGATCACCGTCATGGTATGGGACGTTTTGCAGTCATATAGTCGTCATTTTGCCATCATTTTGATTCTTTTTGACGTCATATTCCTAGTCAATTTGATGTCACATTGACATCACCTTGACTAAGTAGTTTTCACTGCGTACCATAGTTTTCGAGAAATCTTAATGCATTTTTAAAAATAAGACACCCTGTATAAGACATTATATACTATAAAGACGTCTTAAAATTCATGAGACATATTTGGCACTATCTGAAAGACATTTATATGACATTTTAAGATGTTTTATATCCCGATTTATAACGTCTTATAGACATTATCTTCAAGATAATTGCTTCAGACATTTGCTAAAAAATAAAAATAAAAATTGCTGATACCAAAACGCGTTGACATGAGGAAGAATACAAAGCAAAAACTAGAATTTTTTTACCTGATAAATTATAAGACATTATATACTATAAAGACGTCTTAAAATTCATGAGACATATTTGGCACTATCTGAAAGACATTTATATGACATTTTAAGATGTTTTATATCCCGATTTATAACGTCTTATAGACATTATCTTCAAGATAATTGCTTCAGACATTTGCTAAAAAATAAAAATAAAAATTGCTGATACCAAAACGCGTTGACATGAGGAAGAATACAAAGCAAAAACTAGAATTTTTTACCTGATAAATCGATATATTAATAATATCATACTCACACAGAAATAAAAGTGTTATTTCTTCCACCATGCTTACATATTTTCAATAACGATCTGTCAAAATATATATCAGATTTGTTATCTACTAGTAAAGTAGAGTAAGTATTAAATTATTGATATATTGTTTTATCAGATAACTTCAGTTTCTGTCTCATATCTTTCCTCTCGTCAACGCGTTTCCAGATAGTCTCGCATATAATTGTGTAGTTGCACAACACTAATAATATAATACAAAATATTAGAATGCTAGATTAATTGACATCCAATATTTTTATAGGTTACGTACTTATATAATTTTCTCCCAAAATTAAAACGTTCTATTTTTTTATGTAAATATGATCTCGATTTTGTGAACGATTTCTTTATATTAAACGATGTATCGAACACCGCAAAGAGATTTTAATTTCGAATTCTCTTTCCGTGTCTATCGCATATAAGATATTTATATATTTTATAAAATATGTCAGATAAGGAGAGAGAGAGAGAGAGATATTAATGTATTTATATAAAAAAATTGTAAATCATCTGAAATTCTGAAACGCTTCATTTCTGCTTTTTTTACTCTCTTTGCGCATAAACAATCGACACGAGTTTACTCTTTCGTTCCAAGAATACATATTTATATTTGTGGAATAACGTTGACACACGTGGAGTAGATGACCAATTCACCAATGAAGGCGAGGCAATTTGACGCGTGGTATACGTGCCTGTGTATGCTGCAAATACGCATAATTCGCGGGATTCAGTGCGGGATTTAAATTTATCCCCCGGCCCCAAACTGAAGCTGCGAATCAAGCTTTCATCAAATACTAATATATAATTTTTATATATAGAGATAGATAACTTTAATCTCGGTTTACCCTTAATCTTTTTTTACTTCTCAAAATTAAAAAAGTATGTTTAATTGCTCTTACTAGAAAGCAGATTTTTTTAATGTCTGCTACACACTATGCCAACAAAATAATAACAGAATTAGATGTACCTAATACTGTTGATAGACTGCTAGAAAAAACGTAACAGAATCTGCAAGCGTCAGATAATGTCGGCAGGATCTGCTCAGTTTCTGCCAACAATTTGCCTTCAAAACTTAAATTAAAATTAGATTTCTTCATATTAAAAAATAATAAAGGTTAAAAAAGGGCGATTAGGAATCGGCGCTGTAATAAGTGCGCAAAAATTGATGTCATAATATCTTCTTAAAATTATTCCGTTTCTTTATATTCCTCGAACGTTTCGGCTAACTTCTGTGGTTACCCTCCTACACCAAGATTCCATACAAGTTTGAAGGCTGGATGGTCACCGACGTATATATTTTGACCTTAAAATTAGTGATTTAAAATTAGAATCGAACCAATATTATACCTTACAGGAATCTGATGTGGCGAATCACCTCAGGAGCACGTCGACACAAACTTCAGTCATTACACAGTAAAAATTCGCAAACAAAAGTTATTTGTACATAATTATAATTTTTCAACGAGACGATATACTTACCGATGTCTCTAGTACAGTGTCTCTCTTTGTACTGACTATGAAATATGTTTATAATTTCGCTTAAGATAATCCGTGGTCGGTCAAATAACAAAAATATGACGGACAAAGTAACTCCGTGTCCTTGTTTAAATTAATTCCGTTCGTTTGATGTTTATTAATTTGTCTTCATATTATATCGACAGACTATATGTGCCTTCAACAAGCGACACAAATGACACGGTGTGACACAATGGATCATTATATCCTTGTTGTTTGTCATTGTTAAACAAAGATGACATGATCACTGTGTCGCACTATGTCGCTTGTTGGAAGGCACACGATGTTAACAGAACACAAGCCTAGCGCGGACGCAATTGATGGCAGACTGTCGTCATTTTCTGCTCGAATCTGCTTATCTTTTTCATGAATTTTGCTGATATATATATATATATATATATATA
>NW_017299926.1:3243227-3243495 GCF_001594075.2 Trachymyrmex cornetzi | reverse complement strand
ATAATATTTGGGATATTACTTTCACTGAAGCTTAAAGTAACAAATACTATCGAAATTAAAGAGAAAATACTTAACAGAACTTTAATTTTATCAAAATATTACAAAGTATGCATTGGCCATCTTATCTGATTTTTAGGGAAAGGATGGCCATGATACTAAGAAAAATAACCATAGTATTTATAAATAAATTGTGAAAATAAAAGTATTAATTATAGGTCACATTGCAATTTACGTACCTTTATTGTGTATGTAATGTTGATTATGGCAG
>NW_017299926.1:3228449-3243053 GCF_001594075.2 Trachymyrmex cornetzi | reverse complement strand
TCTCATTTTAAGATCAACAAATTTTTGGAGATTTCAAGCAATGCAAATAGATAGCTTATATTTCTCTCTTATCGTTACACAAATTTTAACATCAAACTCTAATGGAATTAAGGTTGAAATTGGATTCAATTTTGCTTTTCTGTCTTGGAAGGTTCCTATAATACATAATATATTCTTATCTTTTTCATGAATTTTGCAGACAACCGGCAATTATTTTCCTCCGTCTTTCTACTTTTTTCCTCAGCCCATTTCTCAGACTCTGGTTTTTTTAATCGCTGATACGCTTTCTCGCGAATTTCCTTGCAAGTGGAAATTGACATTGACCCGTGGGTGAATCGCACGCGAATCCAGCCCTGTTACGTGTATACATATACATTCACATCCATGCGTGCGATACGGTCGGACGCGCGGTCGGTGAGAGACGGAGAGACAGAGAAAAGCCAGGACTGGCAGGAGTGCCAGGAGAGGCCGCGGCAGTTGAGGTAGTTGTTGGAGCTGGTTGGGGCCGTTGGGGGCGTTGGGGCAAGCGCACGAGCACCGAGCACAACTCCACGGCCTCTACCCCTCTACGGGAGTGAGTTCGCGTTTGCTTTGCGAGGAAGTCGCGATCGCGAGTTCGGTGCGTGCACACATCGGCTCGCGTACATATAATATATGTATATATACATGCCCGTCTCGGCTGTGAACGGCGCGCCCGCGGCTGCGATCGCCGACGGGTCGAACGGCGTAGCAACGGATGGCTCGCGATTCTGGCCGATCGGCTGGCTGAACATGATGCGCGCTTGCGACGACACGTCCGATGTACGATTGGAGAAGTTCCGAGCGGCGACAAGCGGCGCCGTCGCGACGGCGTCGGGGAATGGGGACGCGAACACGACGAAGGAGATGGCGACGTCGAGGAAGTGCGATGGACAGCTGTCTATGCTGTGCGCGACGAACAGCTGTTCGTCCTGCAAGCCTGCATGTCGTACGTCAGAAATGGAGCAAGAGGACCACGGCCCGTCCTGGGACAACCTGCCCACCGTTATCTTGCAGGAGATATTCTCATATTTGTCGCACGAGACCAGAATAAGAGCCTCTCAGGTATATAGAATATGAGAGAGAGAGAGAGAGAGAGAGAGAGAGTGTGTGCGTGCGTGCGTGCGCGTGTATGTTGTCTGTATATGTGAGCCTTGCCTCTTGTTTTTCTTTTCTTCACGATCGTTTGCGCTGTAAACTGACCTGACATTGTGTGTGGCCGATAAAGCTGTCGCGTCATTTGCAAGAATATTTCTTGTGCGACGGAATGTATACTAATGAGAATCCGCTATCTGCTTCTCGTCTGATATACGCTTGCTCAACCGTTATTTGCATGGGTAAAAGTTTACGAACATTATCATATATATATATATGTATTATATGTGCGAAGAGAAAGGGAATCGTTACTCTTTATATATAACTCTTTTCTGCATTATTGTATCGAGCAACAAAATGGTATATTGGATATATTGATACTGAAATGCCAACGATCATTTATAGCGATAAACCTTGTCAACATGATAGAGATTAGATCTTTAGTGATATGAAAAATTGTCAAATTAACACACATAATGTTTCTGTAAATAAAATTTTATACCGTGTAGTAAAAATGATTGTTGGAAAGTTCTATGTGTTATCTTTATTATATCAATATGCTTATTTTTTATTTATAATCAATAGGCTTATTTTTTTTAGCTAGACTTGCATGGTCCATTTTTTCTGGTTTATTCCAATATAGAGAGAAAAGGAAAAAGATGAATCATGTAAAAAATTCAGCTAAAAAGAAAAAAAAAACAAATTTATGCTTAATATTAATATAAAATTTGTTCATTGGACCTGTTCAATTTTCATAGGTGTGCAAAAATTGGAGATACACCTTGTTCCACCCAAACTTCTGGAAAAAAATCACTTTTGTGTTCAGAGATCAGGACAGTGTTTTGTGGGCTCGGTTCGTAAGACTTATCATCTGTTTGCAGATTCATTAAGTGTTGCACGGTACACATAGCATGTTTGTTATAGATTCTTGGCAAATAGTTTTGCTCTGAGCGTACATGAAGCTACGATTCGTTGGGCTAAATCTAGATCTAGAAAGATCAATTGCACAGGAGAAACGTATAGGCTTTTGAAGAAATTAAGTCACAATAGACAATTGAGAAAATTGTGCTTGGAATTCTATAGTAATACTAGTGATTCTCCTTTTGACAACGAGAATGACAGGTATTAATCTTAGTTAGTATACAAATCAACTTTCTTGTTACATTTAATAAATAAATAATAAAGTTGGATTTTGTTTGTATTTTAGTAATTACAAGAGTTCTTCATCATTAGAAAGATGTGTGATAAATATTATTGAGACTTCTAATTGTTTGGAAGTCCTAAGTCTAGGGTGCAGGGAAGAGTTGATTATGAATTTATCTGCAATTGTGGAACCTCTCCGTCTTCATCACTCCAAACATTTAACACACCTCAGTCTGGCATCTATCAAGGACGATCCTGACTATTATGACTTCTTTGAATTTGATAACACTATTTTTAATTCGTTTATCAGATTGTCTATCTTAACTTTAGATTATGAGTATGTCAGTGATGCTTTGTTGGAAGCGTTAGATAATGGATGTATGCAGAGACTTGTGATTCATATACATGGCTGGAAACCGGATTATCCAGGAACAACAAATATGGCTTGGAAAATATTTGTTCAAAAAAAGTGAGTTACTGTAATTGTCACACTATAGTCATTGAAAATTATTTTGATCGTTTACAAGAATAGGTAATAGTTAAAAAAGGACGTACCTAAATATTTATTTATTTGCAGCCCACATTGTGAGTTAAGGCTCAATCTTATACATTCTTATGCCGGCGTCAAGGTTTTGGATACTGACATATTATGTCCTGCTATGCCACTGACACACTTACAAGTTCTATTCTGTGAAAACATTAATATCAGTGCGTTACATCGATTATCAATGTGGTATTCACATACGTTGCAATCATTGACATGGGTAGATTCGATAGATTACAAGCAGAGTATACCATCTACATTTGATCCAAACGATCCACATGGGTAAGAAAGTTCTATATACTTTGACTTAATATGTTCTCTGATAGAGTTTAATTTGTATATAATTCCATTATAGTCCAGATCCTTTGGTGTTAGTGGCATGGAAGTGTAATAAACTTATAAAGATGATGTTCCTGGGTCATAAATATTATCAAGAGAATCTATTGGCCATCGCGCGTCTAAGAGGCAACACTCTTAAATCGTTGGTATTTGCAAAAAGTGATATCACATCTGAAGTTGAATTGTGGTTCGAAGCTGAAAATATCAGACGTGTGAGTATACAAAAAAAACTTTGACAAATGTCTTCTATATTTTTTCTGCCTTCTATATTTTCTATCTTCTATGTAAGAAATTAAACGTTACATTTGTACAATTAAGAAACTAACGATTGTGAAACCGAATAATCTTAAAAATATTAAATGTTTTAACATTTAGGAAATTCGGGATATAATGGGTCCACATTGGAGGCCCTTGAGTGACTCAGATTTGCCAAAAGTGATATTAGATCCTTTCAATGGCGATAGTAGAGAAGTGATTGAACCGTTGGTTCTCAGTGATCAGAAATAATTCTCGACAGACGCCAAGGAAAATCTCTATCCAGTGTGATTGTCCAAAAACCATCTCCAGGCCACTAACATTCTCAGAAGTAATGTTATCAAATTACATCTTTTATTCTTCTACAAGATTTTTTTAACGAGGGTGAAACATCGAACAGCGAATATGCACTATAAGTTCGAAATCTCGTCAATAGCGTTATCGTTTTCCGAGTTGGGAATTCTGGGTGCAATGTGTAAGAGATACAGAGAGATAAACGCACACATAACTTTCTCCTCGTTTACAATTCTATCGGTTATTATATATAATGAATGTGATAAATTGTAGTCAAACTAGATCTACTTTTGACTTGTTGATGATATATCTGATGCAAATTACAACACATTTGCAAACGATGAGATAATCTCTTCAACTAAGAGACGATCTCTCCAGTGATTTATATGCACTATAGTTTTCTTTTTATGGAAAACCATGAGTTGCGCTTTGATGTTAACAAAGCGATGTTAGGAGTGTGATTACGAACGTACATTACCACATTAAGTGCGATATGTAAATGTATATCGTCCCTCTCGCCTATTAAGTCGATATTGCCAGAAGAAGCCAGAATACATTTTATATAACTACATTTATTATTCTGGTCAAAGAGAGCGGCACATTAGAACGACGTAGCTGAGAACAAGATCGCAATGTAAGAAGACTGTCGTGAATCTTGTAAGAGATGTACCACGCAAAGCGGAGCTGGAGCAAGGATACGAACGACTTGTCCAGCAGAAAAAGAAAAAGTGTGCAACACGTAGGAGAGAGAAAAAGAAAGAGAGTGAGAGAGAGGTTCGGATCTCGTGATCTTCCACTGGAAAGAATAACAAAATTCCACAAACGTATGTAAGTAGAAATGCGTTTAACAACATATTTTTCCAATTCTCTGGGAAGTTAGGTGATAGCGAGCGCCAAGAGCATGACGTGCGAGAGTAAATATCTAGTAAAAGACTTCGCGAAGAGTTCGTCGAAATGAGCGGCGCGGATCATAAAGAGCATAAAGAGTCTTGAAGACAAAGAGAAAGTAGAAAGAGAGCACGAAGTCAATACAGCGATCCGAGGTTATTTTTAATACCAAGACCAATCGGACGCTTTTGTACAAATGTTAACATAGCGCGGTCCGCTCGACGAAGTACGTAGAACGCAGTTGCGAGCGAAAACGAAACGAAAAAGATCGCTTGATATATATCCACCACCTGTCTATGTATAACTTTCGATAGGTGATAATGAGTAGCGATCGAACAAGTAACGCAAATATATGTATAACCGTCTATACTCATCGTGCTCTTAGCGACCGCTGATGACGAACATACACGAATGTAGGTGTATCTGTAAAATCGGAGTTATTAACCGCTAATCGTATATGTATGTATATGTATGTATAACTGTATTATCTATCGAACTTTAAACACGTCAACATCCGGACGCAGCGCGCATCTATTTCTGTCGTGCGATTAACAGTGACGATTCTGAGAGCGTGTTTAAAAGAGAGAAAGGAAGCGAGAGAAGAAAAGAGTGAGAGAGAGAGAGAGAGAGAGAGAGCGCTATTCGTAACAAAGATAAAATACCAAAATGTAACCGTATATGCCGTATATACACACAGTTTACTATTCCGAGAGGTTCTTTACTTTTTTCGAGCCCTTGTATAATTATATTACATTATCGTGTATCGTAACTTATAGTCACACGTGTATTAATATTGGTTTTTATATGTGGTTTCTGTACATATATCTCTCCATGCGTTCGAGACACTGGATACACGCGCGAACGACGCGGAGATGCGTGCGGAAAAAAAATATACAAGAGGAAGAAGGGAGAGATAAGGGAAGCACAAAAGGAGGGAGGATATAAAAATACGAGGTGGAGAAAAAGCGTTTCTTTTCGACGTACGACCAGCTGTTATACAAGATGAACGGGCCTTAATATGTACCTGAGTCGCGGATAAGGGTAAATTCACTGAGAAAATCTGTCACGCGACATCCACCATAGAGAGATAACCAGATTAAACACCTTAGAAACGGCTGTCGTCCTCGTGAATATGCGGTACGCCATGTGCACACGCGCCCACGTTCGCCAGGACTATGGCCATCAACTTA
Organism: Trachymyrmex cornetzi; assembly: GCF_001594075.2. NCBI lineage: Eukaryota > Metazoa > Arthropoda > Insecta > Hymenoptera > Formicidae > Trachymyrmex > Trachymyrmex cornetzi. The sequence goes on along the minus strand of NW_017299926.1, from coordinate 3,237,287 downwards.
AGGTATATCACGCTCGTGCCCTTTCATTTCGTATTCCGCGCGTGTATATTTTTACATCAGATGAAAGAAAGGGAAGAAGTCTAACGCGAAACGAGAGGAGCCGACCGAGGGGTTTCCAAAAGTCGTAAAGATTAATTACCGTACGAATGCGAGTGTAATCGACTAAAAACTCGTCCGCTGACCGCCGATACTACGCGGACGGAACAAAGACTTTACCAAGTAATTTTACGTTTCTTCTCGTTTTTCTTTCAAACGAACGGAAATTTCGCGTGAAGAAGAAAAGAAAGAAAAACTATATTCGGGGACGCGGTGTCCAGCGTGTGAGTGTGATAAATGAGCGCGAGAGAGAGAGAGAGAGAGAGAGAAAGTGAGAGTAAAATGTGAGAATAAATAAAAACCATGCGACAATTATGCGAGAACAAATTTAATAGCGTACGAATAAAGGGAGAACGATAAGAAAATTATTCGAGAGCGCGGAGCGTGATGATATCGCACGTTTTGAATAACAAGATATCCGCGATTCGTAGAAACAATTCAAGTGATATGATAGTACCATCTCTGCGAGTCCTCTGTAATAAAGTAATATCATGTGTAGAAAGGCGGTCGTGCAGCCGCTCGACGCGGGCACAACGCAATTATGTAATCACGTGTCGCTAGCATGATAACGACAAAACCACAAGCATAAGACTGAACCTGCCGAAGGAGGTGTATACAAGTCGAGCGGGTTGCACGTTGCCGCCACGCGTTGCCATATTCATAAGAGGAGGCAGAACGCGGAAAGCACATCCGGTCGAAAAAAAAAAGAAAAAGAAGAAAAATTGTCGCCGTTCCGAATTGAACGCGGTAACCGTCTTTCCTCACGGTATTTTCTCCACTGCGCTTTAGACGCGGCTTTCCTTCCACGTTGCTTTCCACCTCGGCCTGGTCTAAATCGCTTCGCCGTTGCGATCGAGCGGATGCGAACGTATTTATGAATATGCGCGTCGCGAAAGCGAAATAAATAACAAAGGGATGGTGCACAAGCTAGCGTTTAGATCGGAATAAGCCCTGAGAGAGCTCACTCGACGGCGGTTCTCGTACAGAAGCCGATATTATAAACTAAACCCTTAAAGCAGCCTGCCAAGAATCAAAATACTGTAAAATATCAAACGAACGCTAGCCAGTACAGAATGCTAAGATCTATTTTTTAAGAAGCGAATGTATATTTTTGTACTAAGGCAGGCCTTAGCGTGTGATCGTGTCTTCTTGCACATAAATGGCGAGGCGAGAGCTGTGATTGTAATGTGTTGGCTATACAAAGCACAGGGAGGGACAGGAAGATAGAGAAATCAACACGGGAAATGTATGTTGAAAGCGTAATCATGCATAGTATTCGAACAACACGGGGGAAACACGATACTAGGATCCCTGATTGATTGTTACCGAGTGAGCTGTAGGCATAGGCAGGGCGTTATAAAATCGAGAATAAAACATCTGTGATAAAGTAGAAAATCTTACAAGCGTGTTCGAGAGTGGATGAAGATCGGCGAGTGTCGGTAGAAAGTAGGGGAAATAAAATCAGGAGAAAAGGAAAAAAAGAGAGGGCTGTGGAGGACCGGAAGTCCACGCGCGGGCGTTGATAAAACTTGTACGCGCAAGATCAGCGATTTCTTCGAGACTTAAAAGGGAGTCCAGTCGGACCCTGACGCTCCGAAGAAGAGTTTGTCGTGCATACGATCGATTAGTAGCAGCAGATCGAAAGAATAATGAGAGTGAAAGAGAGTGAGAGTGAAAGAGAGAGAGAGAGAGAGAGAGAGAGAGAGAGATTGTCTTTCGACAAGATAGCCCGGTCTAACTAGCAGACGACGACGACAACGACCCGATCAGCTCAATCGCGCGCTTTACGTGGGTTTGCACGTTTATTTTTCTTTTTTTCTTCTCGGCCAGAGCTGGAGCGATCAGGTGTGCGCGTCCCGCGGAGGAGCCGTGGTATTCTTATCGGAAGTCTGGTATACAGCGTAGTGTATATTTCCCGCATGATTCTCGTCGTTTAAAGACGTACACAAGTACCATGGCTCTAAAGCGGAATCATGGCCAGCGCGAAAAGTTTTTTCTTGTTGCTCCGTCTACGACATTCCACGATGAGAAGCGAGGATCGGGGACACGCGCGACCGCTCCGTCGACTTCAAAACGAACAACGTTGGTCTTCTCGACTCACCCCAGCTAGAGAATCTTTACGCTGCAGCGGCTAGCGTTCCTCCTTCGATTATAATCAGCCGCTGATGGCGAAGCGCGCGCGCATTTAGATAAATTATGATAAAGAAAGAGAGAAAAGGGAAGAAAGAGCGTTAAGTTATCGTCGACTGAAAGCAAGATCGCACAAGATTATCGGGGTATAGCCGGAGTATGTATATGTATGTATATAGTTTGATTTTGACACGGACACGCGACATGTAGACGCATTTTGTTGAACCCGCGCGAACGAAACAGTCGCCGTCGGGTCAGTCGGCGGCCACGAGTAGTATTATAAGTTCCTAAAAAGAAATACTTTACACAGTTTAAGCGATAGAACGAAGAGAGGGCCGGCATACGAATACACACACCCGTGCACGAACAAGGAAGGGAGCATTCAGTTCGACGTAGATTTGTTCACTCGCTCGTTCGTTCATTCGTTGATTCGTTTTCGGCACTTTCCAATACTTTCGGACATGGCACGAGTAACGTCGTCATAATTTAATCAAGTACGAGTACATGTAATGATGTAATCCATTCCAGTCGACGGGAATGAGCGTGATGTAGTGTCGCGAGGAAGATCGGACAGGCAGTGCGTATCGTCGAGAAAAAAAAAATCGGATCCGGGAGAAGCCGCCAAGTATTGCATATAGTATATCGATCGGAAGCAGATTTGATCTTGTACGAGTTGTGCGTGTCTTGTTTTGATAATTGCCAAGAGCGTGTTCGATAGACTATTAACTTAATTCCCAAAAACGACGATCTTGTTAATTCTAAGAGGCACAAACGAACTTAGTGTAACTATGTCTATATAAGTTTCCGTGGATCGTCTTCGATTAGGTCGACCGATCTTATCTGAACTGAAAATGCGACTTGCGTTATTTTCGAAACACACGGCTCGTACGTTTCCGATTGACTTGTACCTGTCGTCGCGACGTCTGCGATCATCGCGTTCCGTTCGTAACAAATGATCTTAGCCCATTAGGACGGGAACAGGATCGCCAGACACGCGCATTCCTCTATCGATATCACACGTAAGAGTTACACAAACAGCGTTAGATGTAAGCAACGAGTTATGTAAGCGAGAACAGAAGTTTGCACCGTCGCGCAATCAAGCCTGAAGGTTTCCGGAATCTTTCACAAAGGGCTTTTACGGTCCCACGTATATATTTTGTCGCTATATATAATATTCGTTTATAGTTACGAACGGATCTTACAATGTCCTAGTTGTAGCGTGCGCGAGGATATAATGCCATCGAGCATGGGGTGGTCATTCGAATGCACATCCGTCCCGAATGCATGGGACTTTTAGCTCTCTATCGCCCAAGTTGTCTCTCTTAGTATTCAGAGGAAAGCATGTCGCACAATAAATTAAAATAAATCTGTGCTTTTGGAAACGTAAAGCTTGGAAACGATTTCCCATATTGGAACTTGAAGTTAAAATTATTAATTTATTAAGAAAGGAACACGAAGAAAGGAGATAATAATAAAACAGTGACGTGGCATAGGGCAATAGAGAGTTAAATCGAAAAGAAAGCGTAGCGTGTAATGGTGAATGATTCAGAGCATCGAAGCACAGTATCACGTTCATCATTGCAATTTGTATTGCGTGATGCATGATCCGCGAGAGATCGAAGAATTGTGCGCGACGAGAGAAGATAGTCTCTCGCGTATTATTTGAAAGGGTATTAAACCAAGCAAGAGCGATGTAAAAGAATTTGTACGACGATAATCTTCGTTAGATACGCCGTCATCGAAGTGAATTCTTGAACACTCGCCTGCGATAAAAACTGACTGAGAAACGTGCTAAATCGATTCTGGTCGTTAATGCAATTTCCAAGTGTATATTTCAGATTTGAAGCGTTTTAAAACAAAAAGTGGCATTCGGGCGTTGTGCAGTATATATATTGGCGTTGTTATATAATACTGTCGGTATAAAATTTGGTTTATCGCTGTAAGAATCTTTTTCAGTAAGAATTTCACTTTTAGCACGGAAATGTCAGTTTTAGCTTCTCAGCGCAGGGAACGTACAATCTATCCAAGAGGGTAGAAACCACTTAGTACTCAAATATTGCTGACCACAGAATCTCGCCGAGTTCAACCGATGAATAATTACAGTCATATATGTAAAGATATCAGTCACTTTTGAAATTCGTCGATTAAATTGTCTTAAACGGGTGTCTTCCCGGACTTCAATTTTTCAAAGTGGCACCGCGGTATTAAACGGTTGAATAAGAACGGGACTCTATTAAGCGTAACAAAAAAAAAAAGCAATTGAGGAAAAGCGATCGTTGCTTTGCGAATGTTGTTCCCCATCGGTGGAACATAGTTGAAACGACGCGAAATCACGGCGACGCGGCCAAGCGGACCAAGGTATACCTGTAATTACTTCTTGTCGACTCTGTAGCATTTAGTTTCGTTAAGTATTAGCATCGTCGGCAGCTGATGCCGATTGTACACATTGTGATGAAGAATTGCGCGAAAGTCACGCGCTCGCTCTCCGTGACGGTGACTGCGTGCTCGCCGCGATTTAGCGTCGCTTTCACATTTTCCTGTCTGCAAAAGCGGCGCTTCGTCGATGCGTCTCGACATGTTATTCGTTACACCTGGCGTCGTTTGATCAACAACGCCGAAGGAACAAAAAATCGCGATCGGTGCTAATTAATCGACATGTTATCAAACGTAAACGTGTTGCGTCGCATGTTTCTCGTATATGTGATATGCGTTGCACATATGCAGATGTAATAAGGGACGTCGAGGAAAGGGGATGTATTAGCGAAGGGCTTTTGGAGTCTTGGAGCATTCTGGCAATCGGCTTTTCCTTGGCGATGTAACGAAATATTGTGTCCAATTATAATTGCGAAGTTCCATCGCGAATAAATCTTCTCTACGGATTAAGTTCTCAATATATCGAATCGTCGCTCGAAAGGAAAAGTCGCTTCCAAGTTCCTTCGTAGACGGAATAATCGTCTCATTATCGATATATTTTCCTTCGAACAGTCTGCGTAAGCGAATCTTAAGACAATTGTCCTTATTACTTCGAGGACAAATCTTGTTCGGACATAGTTTCGCTATGTATTAAGGAGACGGGTTTTTAAAGAGCGCGTGAACAGCGCGCAGATAAGCGCGGGGACCCGTTTCCTTTTCGTATGTTGTCGATGCGAGATCGAAATGGCATCAGCATTGAATCAGCATATTGAAGTCTCACTCGTTGTTGCTTGTGATGTCGGACCATCATCCGAATGAACCAACCGCGCTATATATTTTTCTCTGCCAATGTAATCGCGTCAGTACACTACCGAATAATTGTCTCACTTAGCGAGAATAACGAATTGTAAGATGTATATGTATGTACGTTGCGTGTTCGTCTATTCTATGCGTATTATATTGTGTGCGTGAACGCGCCGACGAGAGAGGCTTCGCGATCGTAGATTAATTAATCGCGCGGCTTAATTCGACGATGAGGAATCGCGGGAGGTCGGTTGATTTTTCGCTGTCCTTTTCGTGCTCGTTGTTGTATCTGTTCGAGACCGCAAATAACAGCGGCATTAAACACGAAGCTCGTTGTAATTGTGCATTATTTTCTAAGCACTATCGATGTTAGTTCAAGCCACTTCCCGACGCCCTCGACGCGCGTCGAATCGCATCTAACTGTGAAACAATGAAAATCAATACGCTGCAAAAATAATTGGAGGCTTATATTCTTTCTCAAAGAAACGGTAACAGCTTTAAAGATTATGAATATCTACTTAAGAACAAAGTTTAAATCTTGAGATTAGAATCTTGGAATGCCAAGTAGCCTTCGATATATAGATATATATATATATATTTTTTTTTATTAGTTATATTATATATTTTATATTATACATATTTTTCTTTAAAATCTAATTTAACAGTTAATTATTTTGTTGAGTAATAAGAACTGAAAATTAAAATTTGTTTTTATTTTTATGAAGATATATTTTTCAATTATGACTTTTTCGGCAAAAATGCCCCCTTATGTTGATTCTGTTGAAATAGAAAATATATAAACTCGTTATATATAAATTAATAAATAAGCATTTTTTTTATTTAGAAACGTTAACGGGCCTCCAAAAATAGAAACCATCGCAGTGATTGAAGGAAATTCGATGATTTACGATAATATTTTTCATGTCTTTAACATGTGATGCTGTTGCACTTTTTGATAAATTTGTTCCATAAAGAATTATCCTGTTTTTTAATAAATATATTTATGTAAATACACGATATTTTTTTTAGCTCTTTTAATAAACTGATATTTAAGCTGTTCATTTAAAGCAGAAACCTCCCAATTATTTTCGAGCAGTATTTAATATATTATTCTATCAGTCGATTTAACGATCGTCGAGACGCTCGTCGTTGCGTTTTAATTTTTTTATATGCCGTTATGCATTATTAAATTAACAGTAAACATACTCCATTTATTCCTTCGGATAAAAAAATCGATTTAACGCTCTAGCAACAATACCAAATTCAGGTATCTTTGTTTAGATATATACAAGACTTTAATTCGATTTAATTATTATTCGCGGTAATACATTTTTTACAAGTGAGCTTTTTCAACATCTGATTATCTTAATTCTTATATATCAATTGTTTTTCACAATCTATTTGACAAAAATTTGTTTTTGTAAAAGTTGGAATATCATAAATAAATTAAGATATTAGAATGATAAAAAAGCTCGCTCGTTTTTGTTTCATATATAATTTTTAATATTTGATAGAAATAAAACAAAGTATGTATGGAAGAATTTTTTTATCGTGCTAATACTTGTAAAAGAAATAATTATGTATTGTTGTTACTGCGTTAAATCACGGTTAATGCACCGAATACAGGAGTATATAAGTAGTTGTAGGAAGGAAAAAAGGAGTAGAGACTAATTTTCACTTGATTCGATGATTCTTATACGTTTTTCTTGTTCCTAAACTACACGGAACTACTTGCGCCGAGCTATTTGCGCGGCGCGATGTGATACTTTCTACTTTTTTTCGTTTCTTTTTTTTTAATATGTACTAAATACATCTTTCTCCGAACTGCTTGTGAACGTGTTCTCTCTTGCAGCTTCGTATGTCTATAAATTTCTCGTATTCTACTCGTGCGTATTTCGGTACACATTCTCGACCCGTAACACGAGTTTTACGCCGCGTTCTAGTACGAGTTTCGTCCCACGGCCGAAAATGAGGGGTGCGAAACCTCCTCCATCCCCGAGTTAATTTTAAAGCGACATCACAACGATGTTTTCTTGTATGTACCCAGCGTTTCTTTTCCATCCTCACAATAATACAATCCCGAAATACGATCCCGGAATAGAGTAGTACGAACCTGCGGAAGGGTCGAGACTCGTCATTACAACCTGCGGAACCTGTGTTGCGTACCGTAGAAGTCTGTTATTGTACCACTTTAATGCTACGAATTACCTCCACCGTTTCCCGCGGATGTGATAGTCCCGGGCGAGCATTTTTACATGCTGAAACCGTTCTAATCAGTATTCCTTCGACTTCAAAGTCCCGTAGGATTGTGTACCGATTTATCGTTTTTACGTCACTCCTGTAATAATAGAAATCAGATGTTTTTTGGAAATGTGAATCAATTTTTAAAAATGTATGAATCGATAAATAAATAATGCATGGCATAAAGAGCAATTCAATCGTCTTTTCGCATCTTTTTCCATATAATCTTGTCTTATAAAATATATATATATAAATATATATATATATGTCTTATATAAATATAAAATTAAGATTATTGTCCTTTTTAAGTTGCAAGAAAAAATTTTTTACATTTTTAGAATTTAACATTTTTTTGGAATAAGGTACTTTTAGCAACAATCAATCTTTCTTAATCTTTAAGGAAATATTTTAAATTTTCAGAGATATAAAATTTTTGGGATCGTTGAAAAATAAATTATAAACTCTAAATTCTTTGGAGTGAAATCTCACTTTAAAGAATGAAAAGCCAGTCTTGAAAAAAAGTGGCTCAATTTTCAATCTTTAAGAGAGAGTGAGATTTCACTCTTCCTTTATAGAAATTTAATACTAGTACTGATCCTTTAATTACTTATTTTATTTATTACTCAAAATTAGTATTAATTGGCCGGTATTAGTATTATTTTGTATAAGAATTCAGAGTGACATTCACTAAAAAAAAAATTTTTCGAGAGAACATTACAATTATTTAGAAATAATTTTTTCTTTTTTAATTAGAAAATCAGACTAGAAATGATCTCGTGACATAATGAATCATACTTAATCTTCTCGTTGAGAAAAGATTAAAAAAAAAATATATTAAAATCTCACGAGATCTTTGCGTCGCGTCCGATAGAGGCGATCCAACTTGAAGTGAGTCGTGAACGCGCGCCTCGCTTCTGAGTTCCGATTGGCCGCGACGAGACGCCGCACGCAACACTGTAGACAGGTGGAGCGGGATTCACGGAGGCGGGGGTTTGTTTAGACGACTGTCAAAGCGTCTAGATGCCGCATCCGGTGAAGTCCGATATTGGGGTGTTTCCTGTAAGCCCCATAGCTGGCGACACCCGACCTGCGCCAACAGGCCTGGACAGGGGGTTGCTGGGATCTCGAAGGATGACCTATTGTCCCTTTCTCTCT
>NW_017299926.1:3218898-3228405 GCF_001594075.2 Trachymyrmex cornetzi | reverse complement strand
AACAAACATCAACAGCGGGCGAGGCCGCCATGTTGTATCGCTCTCATTAATTTTTGCGCAGAGGCGTCGCGGGATTTTTTCCCCGTCCGCACGCTCAAGGTTGAGGTGCCCGGGCAGCAGACCCCCATCCCTCCCTTCTTCCCCCCTCCTTTACCCGTCGATCGCATCTCCGTGGCTCTCCTCTCCTCCGTCTCTCTTCTCCGCGCCTATATCTTTACAGCCGCGCTCTGGGATGACAGGATCAATTTCGAGCATATACTCGCGAATACGAGTTGTCTTCGATATTTAGATTTCACTTAGCAGCTTTCCAGCGTTACTAGAACGCGTTCGAACAGCTCGCTCTTTACATTGATAATCAGAAATGGAACGCTTTATGGAGTCCGATATTATGATGTACCGATTGAAATTAGCCGCAAGCTGAATGATAATTAGCGGGTAATTAGAGCGATGAAAACTTTCTAAAAGATGGTTGCGCAATAACGGAGCATCGATTTTTTTGCTTTAGCAATAGATAGATTTCATATTAGTATAATACAATATTTTCGCATGAAAAAGAAGCGAAAAATCTAGATAGAACACAAGTCATAATGATATTATAAAGACGTCATTATGATCTTATCATAAATTATTATAAATTAACTTATAATGACAAATTAAATCTTAGGAGGATTATATATCTTGAAACGAAGTGAAAATTACAAGAGTGAGTAAATGTACTGGAATATTTATAATTTCTTTGGTCAACATTTATGCCCGTTTCAACGTAGATTAACTTAAATTCATCTTTTTCTAATTCTTCTAATTAGAAAAAAATGAAGAGTTACTCTTGAATCGAGGTTAAAATTAAACTACATTGGTAGAAACAGACATTTATAACGAATTCACTGATTTTTGTAATTTCTATCTCGTTTCAAGATACACAATCGACCCCCTGATGATGTAATATGTTATCATTATGACTATCTGATGTTCGGGAATAAGTCGAAATGCGATCAACGCATAAAAATCGTAAGATCGTCCTCATGTAATTTTCAACATTTCGAAACTCGTCGAGAGAGAAAGAGATCGCGATATTTTCGTCAACGGTACTCTCTTGAATCCACCTCTGAGAGATTCCTCGGATTCAGAATTTCATTTCACTCGGAAACGGCATTTTTCTTTCTCGAAAGAATCGCAAAGAGCTTGATCTTGTTCAAGCGTGATTCCGCTCGGGAGTATATCGCAGTCGTTTTTCGATGCGTCGTAAAAACCCGATCAGGTTCAAACCTGCTTACAACGTATTCGATCCCAGCACGTTCGTGCACATTCAAGAACGTTTTGTGTCATTGACTAGCTCCGGCAGATCAAGGAGCAATGTAAAGTATCATTAAGTCGCGCAGGAATTTTCTTTCGGTACTCGATATATTTTATTTCATAGTTTTCTTTATCGTCTACTATAAATCTAGCATCTTTTTTGACATTTTCTATTAATTCTTTTTGTGACGATTCAAGCGCGATACTTTTTAAACGATAAAGATTTACATGATCATTAAAGAATAAGCTATAGCGTTCTCAGATTTTTTTAAACATGCATAAAGTATTCGGCTCAGTAGCGTGAATATTTTATCGAAATGAGAGTACCGTTAGGACTCCCGCAAACTTTCCATGAACAGTAAAATGTAACAGTAAGAAAATCAATGTTTTTTATTTGCTACTGCTTGCGTTATTACCTACTGTGATTGATCGATTTGCTTATATTTAAGTTTTACTGCTTACATTTTTCTGAGTACCATAGTTTCGGTAAAACTAATTATATTATTTGTGTTAGACTGCTTGTATTTCATGTATTTCGTAATATTGTAATCGCGATACATTAGGTAAAACTAATTATATTATTTATGTTAGACTGCTTGTGCATTTCATGTATTTTGTAATATTAAAATGTATTCTGATATTCAGATACGGCTTCAAATCAGCTGCTTAGCTGTCGTCCCGCCTATTGTTGTGTAGCTGATATCGAATGTTACTGTATTTCTATCTGTTATTTGTATTTAATGTTAACAGTTACACTCAATAAAGTTATTAAAATAAAAAATAAAAAATAATCCTGTCATGTAGAAATTATATATGTGTATAGACAATTTATTACCGAAAGACAGTAATGAATTATTTATGTAGAATATTAAAAGCACTGAACACAATAGTATTTTCAATACTTAAAATAAGTAATTAATTACTGTCTTTCGATATTAAATATAGACTAGTATTACATCTCTGTAGGACTTATATAAGTTCACTTTATGAGAAGAAGACAGAAACCATCAAAAGGAACGATACGATAGTCGTAAAAAATTAGTCAATCATGATCGAATGTAAAGAAAATAATCGATTGTGATTGATTAATTTCTTACGAATTAATTTCTTGATTATTTTTTTACGATTCTACTGCAGACATCGTATTACACCGTAGGTTTTTTTTTCTGTGGCTGAACTAGTGTACACTTTTGGAACTTAAAGAGGTAGATATACGTTTGATATTTGTCGAAAGCGAGAAAGAGAGTTCAAGAGCAGTTTAGCGCAGGAACAGAAAACAGACCATGTGAACTTTCCGTTTAGTTAACACAAACATCATTCTATCTTTCTTGACATTTAGTAAGTAACAAAAGATATAATTATTTGGTCGACTTATATTACCAAATGGAAAGCATCCTGTGTCATCTGTATCTCTTGCTAGAAAATGTACTTTGTTAGTCAAATAAAAGCTACCTTCCTTTTAGGAGATTACAGTAGACACAATAAAGTGTCATTATATTTTTATACATATTTTATAGAATGCTAAGAAGAATAAAACAACATTTGTATCGACTGCATTTCTTAAATTAAAAGTCAACGCGATGCTACAAATGTATTAAAACATTTTTTAATTGCAATTGTATATTTTAATTGTACCAATTTGTAAAATTCTTTCTACTGATTAATCTATTAAACACTTCGAAGCATTTGTAGCTTAATCGATATATCGACTATGTATAGTGAAATTTATTAAATCTTTAAGCAGTCGTCTTGTACAAACATTAGGATTTATTGAAAAGATATATATATTATATATAAATGAAAAATAATAAAATGGCGAACAATTTTTAATTAAGAACCCTCCCATCTTCCTATATTACCACCGCGGTGAACTGGCTGCGAGACAGTCACGTGGTTAAGCGCGCGCGCGAGCGCGCACGCGCGAAGAAATTCCACAATCTGGGGAACGAGCGCGTCTGCTAACGTCGACGCCGTTGCGCATGCCCGGCAATCGTCTCCCCTCCATCCGGGGGAACTCGGTCGCTGTGTCGCTACGCGCGTGGAAGTCCGGAACTCGGGCATTCTTTCTCGTGGAAAAGGTGCGTGCATGCGTGCGAGTGTACGTATGTGCATGCTTGTCGGCGACGAGATAGATGAAGCTCGCTCGGAACATGTGACGGAGCGTGCCGCGTGTGTGCGCGATCACGATTCGGCGTATCGTGCGGTATCGACGGTATCGTGCGCGCCGCCGGTATACGGAGAAGAGCGAACGAGCGTGAGGCCGAAAACGCGACGCTCGGCGGCAAGCAGCGGCAAGACAGAAGCGCAGGGACGACGGACGGACAGACGGAGGAACGAACGAACGAACGAATGAACGAACGGTAGGGCGGGCGGGTGGACAAGAAACGAACGCTCGGCCGGGTGACGGGTAGACCGATTGCACATTTGACTTTGTACGAATACACGGTTATGCACGATGCGACATACGCGCCATATCGCCATGGACGAGCGACGGCAGTGAGTGCGGTTAGCGGTAAGCGAGCGCGTCGCGCGTCTCGCGTCTCGCCGTGTGAATCGTGGTGATACGCGAGTGTCGTGAGTGCGGTGGACCGGCGGTGACGTGTGAAGTGAGGCGCAGAGGGAGAGAAGAAAAAAAAAAGAAACGGTCTCGTCGTCACCGGCAACGGCGGCGCGTCTTACATCTCGCCGTACGCGATCGGCGCCGCGTACCGTGTTGCGAAGGAGGAGAAGGTGGTGGAGAGGAGAGGCAGAATCGGCTCGTCTCGTATGTCGGTTGAACCGCCACGCGAATTCGGATCAGCCCCGATCGACATCATAGGTACGTATCGCCGAAGGCTTCACACGGGCGTACCGCGACATTCGGGAGCGAGTCGTGTGATGGGGAGAGGGACAAAGGGTACGGAAAGGAAAGGTTCAAGGCGCACCACTGATCGGAAGAGATAATGAAGTTTTTTCCGATGGTCAGATGCGGAAGCCTTGTGTCGCAGGGCCGTATCTGCTTTCTTGGCACTCCAGGCGTAATATTTTCGGAGGATTTTACGGAGTAAAGAAAATAACGAGCGTATTTGATATAATACGTGATATTTATTATTTAGAATTTTATTTTATTGACGTCCCAATTAATGTAACGCGGCGTAGATATATATAGATGTGGACTGCTAATGGACTGCATATTTTATAACAAAATTGAACCGAACATTTTCCTGGGAGTGGATCGTTTAATTTACCTTCATGTAAAATTAAAATGTTCATTAAATGTAGGCGCGATTCTTTTATTTAATTTTATATGTTCAATTTATAAACAGACGTAAAAATAAATAATTAGTATTTTAATTGCTATCACACACACACACGCGCGCACACACACACACACACCCACGTACATAATGTTAAATGTTACGTACTCATGTTTTGCCGTGCACTGTAATTAAAAATTGTAATTAAAAATTTTTTTTGAAAGAATAACTTTCTTTAAACGGCGATATTTTCTATACCTTCGATGAGCGAGCATATTATGTCGAAGTGACTTTATTAAAAGTAATATTAAAATTCTTATTTACGAGTTTATCTCTGTCAATTGAATTTTAAACTTGCACAAGTATAATTTAGTTTGTTCAAAGATTTTGATTTCGAGAGTCAAGCACATAAATTGTATAACAATTTCTAAAACTTCACGACTGAATTATTATAATATTGAACGCTGTTGTTATATCTGGCAACGCAATTGAATGCAACAGTCTGTATATGTATAATATAAAAGAGAAAAATATGCAACTAATTAAAATAAATATCAAAATTATAAACTGCAATATATAATAGAAGTTACAACATCTTATTTTCTATTTTTACTTTTTAAAATTGTCGTAGTAGCACGTGTCACTTCATTAATGAATGACGCGAATAAATTGGACGATTTATTTTGCATTTAACCGCCTTCTAAGTAATTTGTAATTCTTGTGAGAACCAAAAATGGCAATATATGTATATATTCCTTACTTACATTGATAATTCGGCACTGTTAAGAATATATGTTTACGCTTTTGATGATTACATGAATGTTGATATATCCTAATCCACTAATAGTAACAGATATAATTATATATACTAATATATATTATTGCAAAAGTGTATATCTATAACATAAATTTGGAAGCATAACTAACATTAACTACTCGAGATTGTAAAATTATTCAAATTATAATTATACAATTTAATTTATATTAAATTGTATTAATTATATTAAACAAAGTATCTTAATTTATTAAATCGATGTCTGAGTAAATTTTGGATTTCAATTTCGGGAATTGGATTAACTACAAATATATCTACTTAAATATTACGCCTATGGATAAGTACGACCCTACTTCTGAAATCGATGTATTGAAGGATCGTGAATTATCTATGAAGGATCTTTTGGAACTCTCGTAGGTGACTAACAATAAGTAAATATACTTTGACTGTGTTTCTCTCATCCCTTTCGTACAACTATTTGTTCAAATTTTGGTCCTTCTGTTTCTCTTTGACGTGTAAACACAAAAGTCCGGTATTTCCAGTTCTAGCATAATCGTACCGAGAAAACCGAAAAAACATCGAAACGGTGAAAATTCGCCGGTCCGATTCGCGGCAGCTACGACACATCTGCGCGTAGATCACGTTCAGGCTTATATTTTTTTTTTGTGGGAAATTGATCATCACGCGTGAGATACGAACAATAACTCTGTATATTCGCGAACGAGGACACGAGTCGATCTCGCATTGCATGTTGATCGGCGAAAGTCGGGAAAGAAACCTGTGTATTCGCGCGAATTGCATGCGATAGAGAAATATAGGCAGATCAATCGTTGTTTTCCAGCCGAATAAGGCTAATGTTTCATTTGTCGTGCGACAAATTTTTTAAACGTATTGATTGGCTACAAGATAAAGGATTTCTGGAAGCTTAAAAATGTCTCTATTTTGCAACCAATTAATATGCTTGAAAATTTCGTGTGACAAATGAAATGGTCTAATAATAAGTTTCTCCTTTTTTTTAGTTGAATTTCTCGCATAGTTTATCATTACTCTTTTTTTCTTTAATGTGAAAAGAAAAGAAAAGGAAAAATGAACCGTAAAGAATGAGCCTAAAGTTTCATGTCTACGACACGCTCGAAATCGCTTCGAGATCTCAAACGGAGAAAGAATTGACCAAGCACATTGGTCATGTGACCGAATTAAGATATGATTTGTTAATTCTTTAGTAATTTCTCTGTCCGAGATCTCGGAACGATTTCTAGCGTATCGTAGATATGAAGCTTTAGGCTCATTCTTTATGGTTCATCTTTTCTTTCTTTCTCTTCACATTAAAGAAAAAAAGAGTAAAGCTAAACTATGCAAGAAATTTAACTAAAAAAAAAAAACATCGTGGACACGAGACATAAGGGAATCCTAGAGTCGTCTGTGTTTTATCGATTATTCTTCAAATAAACATTTCTCTGTTTTTATAAATTTACAAATCCTTTTGTCCACAATTAAAGTTTAAACGGAAATATAGTCCGGTCGACTTTATACCAAGAACGAAGGAAGTTGGAAAATTACAGTTTTGTTATCGACATCTGGCATCAACTTGTAACAATATTTGCTTTATATATATTATATAAGTTTTATATCTTCGTATAAAGCAATTCTAGTTTGGACTAGAGATTATACGAACAAACAATATTGAGTTCTTAGACTTAGGCTTACACACCTAATATGAATGTTTTATTAGAAAATTTATACGTATGTGTGCGTATGATATTGATATAGTAATGTATAGTAATGTGTCAATGACACGTAAATCATATATGCGTAAGTTCTACTGACTCGGTAAACAATTTTAGGATATCTTTAATAATTCGTCTTCTTACAAAACTCACGCGGTCGGATACCCAGTTAAACTCCAACTAATTTCAATGTATAATTTCTTTAAGGGTCATGGCACACAAAAAAACTTAAGCAGTAAACGAATTGACTAATCACAGTAAAGACCCGTAAGGTCATAATGTAAACATTAGTAAATTCAACATGTTGATTTCCTTTCCTTATCGCTTATGTCTTTCTTAAGTTTTTCTATGTACCATGGTCCTAAGGTCAGGAGCATTGTATTGCATAACACATTACGAATAATGTATGAGAAAATGAACTAATCAAAGTTCTTCATTTCTTTCCTATTCACGAAATAAAAGATTTTGATTGGTTGATTTTCTTAAGCCTTATGCGTAATACAAGAATCTCTGTGCTCCTACCATAAGGCTTCATGCACAATTGAAAAAGTATCGGCAGTAGCAACAGAGCATAACAGATTTCAATCTATTGAACCCGAATTTTAATATACACGACTTCTGGGTTGCGTTCGGAAACATCACCTGAGTGCTCTCCCGCGTATCGTTTTATCCTTGTTGTTCACCCAACCGAATGTTAAACAAGAATAAGATGATACACTGAGACACCCGGATAATGTTTCCGAACGCAGCCCTTATAAGTTGAAATCTATCTTGTTCCCTGTTCCTGTTGCCTGTGTTAAAAAAAAAAAGCAATTTTGCAACTGTTGTAAGATTCTTTCATATAAATGATTCTAGTTAGAATCTTCCCTGTGAGCTTTCTATAATTCGTTAGGTTTAAACTTTAAGTTTAAAACGATAAGAATTATCAATAAATAAGAAATTGATCAATCACAATCGAATGTGAAAAGAATAATCGACTACGTGGTTTGCTTCCAGCAATCGACATAGGCTGTATTTCAAATTTACTGTCAGCGCTGAAAACATGCTACAGTTCAGTTTACGTGCACTATAGATTTTCAGTACAGACAGTAAATTTTTGGAACATAGTCACAGTGTGATTTTCGTTTAACGTTAGCAAATAACAAGGATATGATTCACTGTGTTACACCGTGTCATCTCTTGCTGTAAAGCACCCTGTAATTGGTTAGTTTTTCTTGCAGCTTATGACTTAAAGCTTAGGCAATGGCTTACCATGGAAAGCCCATTAACTCTTTGCCCGATCTAAATGTATAACCAATCATATATTAAGGAATCTCACAACAGTTGCAAAGCTGCTTTTTCCGCTGTCATTGACTGCTTTCAGCAGAAAAAGCAGCTTTTGCAGTCGTAAAATTCTTGAATATGATTGGTTTATACGTTTAGATTCAGTGAGAAACTAAGGGCAAGACCAATTATATTAAAGAATTTTACAATATGCAAAGCTGCTTTTTCTGCTGAACGCAGACATTGTTTGTGATTTTCAATTGTGCATTAGTCCCGAAACAGAATAGGTGCAATGTAGAGGAATTTTAATCCGTAAGATATTGGCAATCACAGTCGAACGTGAGGAGAATAATCGACTTTAACTAAAATTAATTAGTAGAATAATCGACTAACTATGATTGATTAAGTCCCTCGAAGACTCGATGATTGGTGGATGATGAATTTCTTAAGATTTAAGGCTTACTACACCTACTGTGTTTCGGGACGTTAGATTTCTTACAGCTTAAAGCTTACCGTACCTATTGTGTTTCGTGACTAAGGCTTCATTGTCAGTCCATTATATTGTTAAGTGGGAAATTATAATATATAACATTGATGTAATGTTATTAGAAAGATGTTTTACACAGCGATGTTCTATTTAGATAAGGTCGGATCTAGCGGGTCGTCGAGTTCATTTTTATTTCCAGTTATCGATAAGACGTTAGACGTTAATCAATTAGCGCGTCTTCCGTCTCACGTGATACAGATAAAACGTGGTGGACTTCCCTCTTTCTGACGTCGTCCACGGGAATGTCGGAAGCTACCGTATCTCTTCGACTCCAGTGATCTTTTTCCAATCGCGTAGTTACATTGTGCTAAATTTACAGTCGAGTACGCCAGCTTCGAGAGATCGCTATCGGTATCTTCGCGGCGAACTTCGCAACGTCGGGACGGAGCGCGCGGAGGCCGCCCGACTCCGTTTTCAAACGCGCGAAATGACATAACTTCGCGCTGTACTATGCGAGAAGTTACACATACTTGCGCGTGCGGAAAGTTTAGAGACCCCTGCGGGATACGTGTACGCCGCGCGTCACGTGACGCCGGCGGGCGGCAAGGCGAGGGAACGGGGGGAGAGAGAGGGGTGAAACTAAGACGAGTAGGCGAGTAGGGTGTTTTCCGTTGGTTCGCGTGCATGGAAACTAGGGGGTAAGCGTTCCCCACGTGCAGCGGTTCG